>NC_137133.1:21250349-21850349 GCF_949319135.1 Squalius cephalus | reverse complement strand
ATTTTTCCTTCTCAACCTCCTCAGAAATGTGCAAATTTACATAGTGCCTTATTATACAGGAGTTTCTAGTTTTATAACTTACATGCATTATTTGTATAGCAAAACAGTGTTAACGTCAGTCATCTTCATTTATATAGCGCTTTTAACAGTGTAGATTGTTCCAAAGCGGCTTTACAGCGATACAAGGATAGTTTAAAGTAACAGAGATTGTTTTGGCTTTATAGCAGTTCTTGAATAAGAACGTGCCATGTATGTATTTTGTGTCGTAGGCCATTACCCAGAGTCCAGGACTGCAAAAGGATTCTCATCGCTGGCTTGCTGAGGTTAAGGTATATTGTTGAGCCCAGCTTTCGATGATCATTTCTCTAGCTGATGTCATGCATCTTAACACAGCTGTTCTTTACTGTCTCAGATAGACTGACGGAAACATCTTCCTGCTCTCATGGACTTAATTTCATGTTTTATCAGGTTTTATTTCCAAAATGTGTATTTTAACACATTTAAATGCATGTGTAGATGGTTGTTGCTTTCTATTTGTAGTGGTGTGTCTGATATATTATATCAATACATTTAAAGACCCTGTGAAATGGCTTGACAGGCACTCTGCACTCTTTCCTTGCTGTCTTGATGTGTTTTATTGAAACAGGATAGGTCATTAAAGGCCTTGCTTTATCCTTTAGTGTACATCATAGCTGTGAACCATTATTAAGTTGGCTTCTTCTTATTAATGGTGCTTGCTGAAAGCAAGGCATCATTAGTGTTCTCTTGCATACTTATTATTATTATTAGGGGTTCAAGCACGAAGTGCTGAAACCCTATTGTAATTGTGCTGATTTTTATTAGGGGTTCAAGCACGAAGTGCTGAAACCCTATTGTAATTGTGCTGATTTTTATTATTATTAGGGGTTCAAGCACGAAGTGCTGAAACCCTATTGTAATTGTACTGATTTTTAGGGGTTCAAGCACGAAGTGCTGAAACCCTATTGTAATTGTACTGATTTTTATTATTAGGGGTTCAAGCACGAAGTGCTGAAACCCTATTGTAATTGTACTGATTTTTAGGGGTTCAAGCACGAAGTGCTGAAACCCTATTGTAATCGTCCTGATTTTTATTAGGGATTCAAGCACGAAGTGCTGAAACCCTATTGTAATCGTCCTGATTTTTAGGGGTTCAAGCACGAAGTGCTGAAACCCTATTGTAATCGTCCTGATTTTTATTATTATTATTTTTCCGCCATAAAACGCATCGTGCAGCCCAAACCGTAAGACCTAGAGACTTGAAACTTTGCCAGATGGTAGTACTATTGCTCGCTACTCAGATACACGGACTCAGCCCAATCGGCCCATAGGTGGCGCTATAGCAATCAAAAGCGCAAAACTGCTCAGAACTCCCAGACCGTAAGGCGTAGCTTCAAGTGTCTTATATCATTGAAATCCAGAGCTCCTGAAGAAAAAAACGTATATCTCCGATTTCATTTCCGCCATGATAGATTTTTCGCCATTTTGAATTTTGTCAAAAACCTACTTTTGCGAACTAGTCCCTGGTTTTTCGCCCGATCGCAACCAAACCAGTGCGGAATTGTTCTCTGGAGTCTGAAGATCAATAATTATCGAAAAAAAGTTGAAATTTCGATTAACGGTCGCTAGGGGGTGCAAAATTAACGTTGTGGGAGGAGCCTATTTTACTAAAATGGCTATAACTCAAGAAGTAATTAAGTAAACTTCACCAAACTTGGTACACATGTGTAAGAGGTCAATCTGAGGTCACAGTAAAAAAATTGCGTCGATTGGCCACATGGTGGCGCTATAAAACAAATAAAAACATATAGACAACTGACCGTTTTTCCGAATGACTTGAAATTTGGTATGCAGTGTCTTGGCCCAAGGGGCCATGTATGTCTAAAAGGATATTGGCGTATCTCGAAAAACATGGCCGCCATTGGCCAATGAGGTTTGAGCACCGTTAACGAAGTCCGATCGGAGCGAAACTCGATGGGCATGTTCGGCTCAAGCCCCTAGAGGTCTGTAAGAATTTTGAAAGAAATCGGCCACTAGTTGGCGCTAACGAGTTTTAAGGCTCTGTAATCACGTGGTGTTACACTTATCATCACAAAATGCATATCATCTGATAGATCTGCTCATGCTGAACAACTTTGCCTCAAGAACCATCACTGTCAATCAAACTGTTCATTAAATATTCATGAATATGTTAAAAACCTACTTTTGCGAACTAGTCCCTGGTTTTTCGCCCGATCAGAACCAGACCAGTCTAGGACAATTCTCTGGACTCTCTAGATCAATAATTATCGAAAAAAAGTTGAACTTTTGCATTTTTCGCATGGGTATAATTGGGTCATAAAGAAAATGGGCGTGGCAAAATGCACTCAGAAGCCTATAAATCCTAAACGAAAACTCAGAACTTCACGAAAATGGGTGAGCATATGTGCCATAACATTCTAAACAAGCATGCAAAATTTCATGTAGATCGGACCATAGGTGGCGCTATAACTGGCAAAAAGGTTTGAAAACTACATATTTCCTATGGTAAATTGCCTATATTGGCTGTAAATGGATTTTTCCATCTATAATTTCAGTGGTTAAAAGCTTGTTAAATAAAACGTAATGTCTTAAATGCTTATGTGCTTAAAGGCCTTAAATGCTTGAACCCCGATAAATGCTGCTTGCAGCTTTAATTATTATTATTATTTTTCCGCCATAAAACGCATCGTGCAGCCCAAACCGTAAGACCTAGAGACTTGAAACTTTGCCAGATGGTAGTACTATTGCTCGCTACTCAGATACACGGACTCAGCCCAATCGGCCCATAGGTGGCGCTATAGCAATCAAAAGCGCAAAACTGCTCAGAACTCCCAGACCGTAAGGCGTAGCTTCAAGTGTCTTATATCATTGAAATCCAGAGCTCCTGAAGAAAAAAACGTATATCTCCGATTTCATTTCCGCCATGATAGATTTTTCGCCATTTTGAATTTTGTCAAAAACCTACTTTTGCGAACTAGTCCCTGGTTTTTCGCCCGATCGGAACCAAACCAGTGCGGAATTGTTCTCTGGAGTCTGAAGATCAATAATTATCGAAAAAAAGTTGAAATTTCGATTAATGGTCGCTAGGGGGTGCAAAATTAACGTTGTGGGAGGAGCCTATTTTACTAAAATGGCTATAACTCAAGAAGTAATTAAGTAAACTTCACCAAACTTGGTACACATGTGTAAGAGGTCAATCTGAGGTCACAGTAAAAAAATTGCGTCGATTGGCCACATGGTGGCGCTATAAAACAAATAAAAACATATAGACAACTGACCGTTTTTCCGAATGACTTGAAATTTGGTATGCAGTGTCTTGGCCCAAGGGGCCATGTATGTCTAAAAGGATATTGGCGTATCTCGAAAAACATGGCCGCCATTGGCCAATGAGGTTTGAGCACCGTTAACGAAGTCCGATCGGAGCGAAACTCGATGGGCATGTTCGGCTCAAGCCCCTAGAGGTCTGTAAGAATTTTGAAAGAAATCGGCCACTAGTTGGCGCTAACGAGTTTTAAGGCTCTGTAATCACGTGGTGTTACACTTATCATCACAAAATGCATATCATCTGATAGATCTGCTCATGCTGAACAACTTTGCCTCAAGAACAATCACTGTCAATCAAACTGTTCATTAAATATTCATGAATATGTTAAAAACCTACTTTTGCGAACTAGTCCCTGGTTTTTCGCCCGATCGGAACCAAACCAGTCTAGGACAATTCTCTGGACTCTCTAGATCAATAATTATCGAAAAAAAGTTGAACTTTGGCATGTGGGTGGCTGTAACAGGGTCATTTAGAAAAGGGGCGTGGCAAAATACACTCAAAAGCCTATAAATCCCAAAGGAAAACTCAGAACTTCACAAAAATTGATGAGCATATGTGTCAGAACATGGTGAGGAAGCATGCAGAGTTTCATGGAGATCGGACCATAGGTGGCGCTATAACTGGCAAAAAGCCTTCATTCTTATTAGGGGTTCAAGCATGAAATGCTGAAACCCTATTGTAATTGTAAGGATTTGTAAAACGCATCGTGCAGGACAAACCGTAAGGCCTAGAGACTTGAAACCTGGCCAGATGGTAGGCCTCAATTTGGGGACAACCTATCAGAGTATGACCCCGATTGGCCCATAGGTGGCGCTACAGCAAGCAAAAGTTCAAAATCGCTCATAACTCTTAGACCGTTTGTCCCAGGATCAAGTGTCTTATATCGTTGGAATCCTTGGCTCGAGGCGGACAAAATGGCTATCTCCGATTTGGATGTAGGCAGGAAAAATTTTCTGCTATGTCGGATTTTGCCCAAAACCTACTTTTGCGAACTAGTCCCTGGTTTTTCGCCCGATCGGAACCAAACCAGTCTAGGACAATTCTCTGGACTCTCTAGATCAATAATTATCGAAAAAAAGTTGAACTTTTGCATTTGGGTGGCTGTAACAGGGTCATTTAGAAAAGGGGCGTGGCAAAATACACTCAAAAGCCTATAAATCCCAAATGAAAACTCAGAACTTCACCCAAATTGATGAGCATATGTGTCAGAACATGCTGAGGAAGCATGCAGAGTTTCATGGAGATCGGACCACAGGTGGCGCTATAACTGGCAAAAAGCCTTCATTCTTATTAGGGGTTCAAGCATGAAATGCTGAAACCCTATTGTAATTGTAAGGATTTGTAAAACGCATCGTGCAGGACAAACCGTAAGGCCTAGAGACTTGAAACCTGGCCAGATGGTAGGCCTCAATTTGGGGACAACCTATCAGAGTATGACCCCGATTGGCCCATAGGTGGCGCTACAGCAACCAAAAGTTCAAAATCGCTCATAACTCTTAGACCGTTTGTCCCAGGATCAAGTGTCTTATATCGTTGGAATCCTTGGCTCGAGGCGGACAAAATGGCTATCTCCGATTTGGATGTAGGCAGGAAAAATTTTCTGCTATGTCGGATTTTGCCCAAAACCTACTTTTGCGAACTAGTCCCTGGTTTTTCGCCCGATCGGAACCAAACCAGTCTAGGACAATTCTCTGGACTCTCTAGATCAATAATTATCGAAAAAAAGTTGAACTTTTGCATTTGGGTGGCTGTAACAGGGTCATTTAGAAAAGGGGCGTGGCAAAATACACTCAAAAGCCTATAAATCCCAAATGAAAACTCAGAACTTCACCCAAATTGATGAGCATATGTGTCAGAACATGCTGAGGAAGCATGCAGAGTTTCATGGAGATCGGACCACAGGTGGCGCTATAACTGGCAAAAAGCCTTCATTCTTATTAGGGGTTCAAGCATGAAATGCTGAAACCCTATTGTAATTGTAAGGATTTGTAAAACGCATCGTGCAGGACAAACCGTAAGGCCTAGAGACTTGAAACCTGGCCAGATGGTAGGCCTCAATTTGGGGACAACCTATCAGAGTATGACCCCGATTGGCCCATAGGTGGCGCTACAGCAACCAAAAGTTCAAAATCGCTCATAACTCTTAGACCGTTTGTCCCAGGATCAAGTGTCTTATATCGTTGGAATCCTTGGCTCGAGGCGGACAAAATGGCTATCTCCGATTTGGATGTAGGCAGGAAAAATTTTCTGCTATGTCGGATTTTGCCCAAAACCTACTTTTGCGAACTAGTCCCTGGTTTTTCGCCCGATCGGAACCAAACCAGTCTAGGACAATTCTCTGGACTCTCTAGATCAATAATTATCGAAAAAAAGTTGAACTTTTGCATTTGGGTGGCTGTAACAGGGTCATTTAGAAAAGGGGCGTGGCAAAATACACTCAAAAGCCTATAAATCCCAAATGAAAACTCAGAACTTCACCCAAATTGATGAGCATATGTGTCAGAACATGCTGAGGAAGCATGCAGAGTTTCATGGAGATCGGACCACAGGTGGCGCTATAACTGGCAAAAAGCCTTCATTCTTATTAGGGGTTCAAGCATGAAATGCTGAAACCCTATTGTAATTGTAAGGATTTGTAAAACGCATCGTGCAGGACAAACCGTAAGGCCTAGAGACTTGAAACCTGGCCAGATGGTAGGCCTCAATTTGGGGACAACCTATCAGAGTATGACCCCGATTGGCCCATAGGTGGCGCTACAGCAAGCAAAAGTTCAAAATCGCTCATAACTCTTAGACCGTTTGTCCCAGGATCAAGTGTCTTATATCGTTGGAATCCTTGGCTCGAGGCGGACAAAATGGCTATATCCGATTTGCTCACCCTTCGGCGCCAATTTTGAGTAAATTGCATTTTTTTGAAAAACCTATTTTTGCGAACTTCTCCTAGGTTTTTTGCCCGATCGGAACCAAACCACTGCAAGAATATTCTCTGGAGTCTGACAATCAGTAATCATCCAAAAAATTCAAAATTTCAATTAACGGTCGATAACTGGAACCAAAATATTTGATGGCACCAGGGCCACTTTTACTAAAACGGTTATAAATTGTGAACAGAAAGAGATTTTTTTGCTAAACTTGGGATACATCTTCCTGAGCTCAATCTGAGATCACTTGAAAAAAATCGCAACAATTGTCCACTTGGTGGCACTATAAAACGGTTATAACTTGTGAACGGAAAGAGATATTTTCGCAAAACTTGGGACACATGTTCATGAGCTCATTCTGAGGTCACGTGAAAAAAAATCATGACAATTGGCCACTTGGTGGCACTATAAAATGGTTATAACTTGTGAGCGGAAAGAGATATTTTCGCTAAACTTGGGACACATGTTCATAAGCTCAATCTGAGTTGACATGAAAAAAATCGTGACAATTGGCCACTTGGTGGCGCTATAACAGTGAAAAAAATCATGAAAATCGCTATAAGCGCACCCAACTGTTAGTCTACTGAAAATTGGCACGCAGTGTCTTTGTCCAGGGTGCCATGATAGTCTATGAGAACATTGGTGTATCTCAAAAAACTCAGTATAAGTCATTGGCACAATGCCTTGAAGGAGCCTTAGAAGTTTCAAGCCAGTGTTTTTTCACAGGAGTGACCTCCTAAGACACCTGAATCCTTGCCGAATCCAACAATACCAAACATGACAGGTTTCGCCCATAGACTGTAAAAAATATGGACAAAGCGTCTGTGACGTCACCCATAGACTTTCTGCAGAACGGTTTTGAAGCCGTTTATGGGGGGTATGGGCGGCGCCATCTTGGAAAATCTTGGGAAATCCTAACCCCGCCCACCTTCTGACGCAGCGCGCGTCACTCAGCTCGCTCTGCTACTCCGGTTATCTCTGTGTATATTTTAGGCAACAAAATATGTTATAAAACACCATACTAACTCTTTTCGTTTTCATTTAAAGAAATCTTAATATTATAGCCACACAAATGTGGTTCAGGCAACGCGTATTGATTATATTCACTGCACATAGTTTGCCTATTTATAAAAAAAAACCAAAATATAAAACACAAACCTGCCTCTTTTTTGTTTTAAATATAATATAAAAATATTAAACATTTTAATATGGTCCAGGCAATATGTGCATTTGTACTAAACAACAGATTTTGCAGTAAACAACATATAGATCATCTTCGTTGTGTTAAAATTTTAAATTACAAAACTCAACCCAGTCTCTTTTTGTTAAATTTCAGTTGTATCAATATTAGCCATTATAAAAGTATAAGTAAAAGGTATAAGAAGCTATACAAATAAAGCAAACAATTCAGTCAAACACACAAAGTCAGCGCTCGATCTAGTCTAACAATACAACAGTAAAGTTAAATAGCTTATAAAGTTATGAAACTTCCCCTCAGCAAAAACGATTGGCCAGGGAACAAATTATAGTTTCACAAAACCAAAAATCGCCCGTTAGATATAGACAAGACAAATTATAACTCATGTTTAACCACTACAGAGACCCCAGGGTCAGCGGCGAACGACTAGCCGAGGAAAAGCTGTTCCAGGCAGGGTACATGCGCCGAGCGCCCGGTCATCATCGCTGGATCTCACAACTGGATAAAATTTTCATAAATCTTTAAATAAACCACAGATTTTAGCTTTAAATAACTACATTCTCGCCTGAAAAACTCTTAAAACTACATTTCATGATACAAAAACAGTAGTATTATATTTCAACTGTGTTAAAAAATGGCGCTTCTTATGTTGTCATTCTCCTTGGCGCAGCCTAAGCTGTCAATCAAGCTGTCAATCAAAGTTAACCACGCCCTTATTTGTCATACATTTTATATCTAAATACTATCTAAACTAACGAGTTAGAAAAAAATTCACTACCCTCACCGTTGTCAGGCACTCGGAACCTATCAAAAAATACAATAAAAGTCCATGGGACCAACCTGTAAAAACATGAATTTATGCTGTGAAAACGGACATTTTAACATGGGGGCTATGGACATTTGCTCCCTTTTGGGACCTTCCCCTAGCGGATTTTCGATGTATTGCAGTTTTTCGCACTTCCGGGTAGGCTTCATTTTTCAGATGAGAATGTTGCCCCTTGGTTTCGCCTTATGGTTTTTGTAAGTGTCATTTAGAGCTTTAAAAAATTGTGGTTATCTTCAAAGCCGTTAGTCCGATCGAGACATAAAAAAAAAAAAAAAAGCTAAACAATAACACCAAAATGTTAAAATTATGATAGGGACTGACAAAAAAAATAATTAAATCCAATCAATTTCACCCATGGATCAGTTTGATGCTCTCACATGTTTGAAACGAACAATTGATGGATTGTGATGAAATTTGTTTTGAATTGGGACTGGCGAATCCCTGTCCATAGAGCTAGTAAGTCCCGCCCATCCGTAAAACCCCACTGGACCTCTAGGTTGAAAAATCGTCAATGCAAGTGAATGTGAGAAAATAATTCTTTTCCGGTCCAGTTTGAATTGTGCCATGAATGTGAACATACGTTGTCTGTGAATTTTTTATATAATTTTTCATGTTACGAGTTTGACAGTATCTTGTATGATTCTTTGGCTAGCAGTGGTGGAAAAGACATAATGAGAAAGACTACATGTCGCCTATGTGACGTCACCCGGTAACACATTTTTCCTTCCACTTGTCAAATCACGGTGCTCATGCTGCGATAATCTATGGAGACAGATCGAGATGCCTGTGTGTTTTGTACCCAAATGTCACCATTCAAACCAAATGGGCTGTTCTTTCTTCAGATTCCCGTCTGATGTAAAAACTAGTTGTAGTCCACAAAGTGCTCTCACACAAAGTCTAACCGTATCAAACTTCTACCCGCTAAATTGTGGCATTCTTCACACGAAAAATTATATTAAAAATTCACAGACAACATATGTTCACATTCATGGCAAAATTCAAACGAGACCAGAAAATAATTATTTTCTCACATTCACTTGCATTGACGATTTTTCAACCTAGAGGTCCAGTGGGGTTAGCGGAAGGGACTTACCAGCTCTATACTGTCAATGACCGCTTGCAAAGACCCGCCCACTTTAGTCACTGTTGCTATGTCTGACAAGCGACGCCACTCTCACACCACACCAAGTTCTCACGCAGTGAAAAATACATTGCGGATCAGAGAGGAGACTGCGCGCTGACAGACAAGTACTTTTGATATGAAACAAAGTCTCACCTTTCAAATGTAGTCATTTTTTAGAGACATTTAAACAATAAATACCATTTTGTGACTCTTTAATGTGTCTGACAGATCGCTGTAGACTCGAGGCTCAGTTAAAGCTGCTCGTGAACCGATCATCTCTTCCTTCTAGTTAATTTATAGCATTAAAATAAACATAAATGAACATATAAGGAATGTTGTTTTAAAGTGCTAAGACGTCAGTACACTTTGTTTTTCAAATTGAAATCCTCCAATGTTAATCTACTAACTCTCCTGACTGCTTTGTTGGACAAAATGGCGGATTATGATTAGTCAGATCGCCTGTCAATCAAACTCCCTGCGAAGGGTCAATTGAGAATGCCCATGCGCACAATCCTGATCTAATCGACAACTTTGCAGTTGCACATAGGAAAGCCCGGAAAATCCCGCTATAATGTAAGAGAGCATCTTTTTTATGTATTTGGACCTAGGCCTAACAATGTGTTATCGTGCGCTGACACCATGTTTTTTTTTTGTTTTTTTTGTTTTTGGTGAGGCTACTCCTGATTTTGCTAGTCATCTCATCTCTTATATGCTGTGTATGATCATATCCTGCCCTATTCATGGTAGCCTACTTGCAGACATTGCGTCATCAATATCATCAATTGCGTCATCAAGGGGCCCGCCTTGATAATCCTACTTAAGGGCCCAGTGTTGGCTCGTTACGCCACTGAATATAATTGTCTAAACTCCTTATCAAAATTACATATTTACAACAAATTTGACACATATATATGGGCACACTTTGAGTACTACTAATAAAAGTGGTGGAGATCAGGCAAGACTGTAAGAAGACTGCTATAACTGCTAGAAAAAAGGTGCTATAACTGTAAAAACGCTTTAAAACCATATATTTCCTATGGTAAACTGCCTGTATTGGCTGTAAATTGACTTTTTCATCTATGATGACAGTTGTTAAATGCTTGCTAAATAAAACTTAATGTCTTTTGATGCTTGTGAGCTTAAAGGCCTTAAAGGCCTTAAATGCTTGAACCCCGATAAATGCTGCTTGCAGCTTTAATTAGGGGTTCAAGCACGAAGTGCTGAAACCCTATTGTTATTGTAAGGATTTTTATTAGGGGTTCAAGCATGAAATGCTGAAACCCTATTGTAATTGTAAGGATTCGTAAAACGCAACGTGCAGGCCAAACCGTAAGGCCTAGAGTCTTGAAACCTGGCCAGATGGTAGGCCTCAATTTGGGGACAACCTATCAGAGTATGACCCCGATTGGCCCATAGGTGGCGCTACAGCAACCAAAAGTTCAAAATTGCTCATAACTCTTAGACCCTTTGTCCCAGGCTCAAGTGTCTTACATCGTTGGAATCCTTGGCTCAAGGCGGACAAAATGGCTATCTCCGATTTGGATGTAGGCAGGAGAAATTTTCTGCTATGTCGAATTTTGTCCAAAACCTACTTTTGCGAACTAGTCCCTGGTTTTTCGCCCGATCGGAACCAAACCAGTCTAGGACAATTCTCTGGACTCTCTAGATCAATAATTATCGAAAAAAAGTTGAACTTTGGCATTTGGGTGGCTGTAACAGGGTAATTTAGAAAAGGGGCGGGGCAAAATACACTAAAAAGCCTATAAATCCCAAATGAAAACTCAGAACTTCACAAAAATTGATGAGCATATGTGTCATAACATGATGAGGAAGCATGCCGAGTTTCATGCAGATCGGACCCTAGGTGACGCTATAAATGGCAAAAAGCTTCCATTCTTATTAGGGGTTCAAGCATGAAATGCTGAAACCCTATTGTAATTGTAAGGATTCGTAAAACGCATCGTGCAGGCCAAACCGTAAGGCCTAGAGTCTTGAAACCTGGCCAGATGGTAGGCCTCAATTTGGGGACAACCTATCAGAGTATGACCCCGATTGGCCCATAGGTGGCGCTACAGCAACCAAAAGTTCAAAATTGCTCATAACTCTTAGACCCTTTGTCCCAGGCTCAAGTGTCTTACATCGTTGGAATCCTTGGCTCAAGGCGGACAAAATGGCTATCTCCGATTTGGATGTAGGCAGGGGAAATTTTCTGCTATGTCGAATTTTGTCCAAAACCTACTTTTGCGAACTAGTCCCTGGTTTTTCGCCCGATCGGAACCAAACCAGTCTAGGACAATTCTCTGGACTCTCTAGATCAATAATTATCGAAAAAAAGTTGAACTTTGGCATTTGGGTGGCTGTAACAGGGTCATTTAGAAAAGGGGCGGGGCAAAATACACTAAAAAGCCTATAAATCCCAAATGAAAACTCAGAACTTCACAAAAATTGATGAGCATATGTGTCATAACATGATGAGGAAGCATGCCGAGTTTCATGCAGATCGGACCCTAGGTGACGCTATAAATGGCAAAAAGCTTCCATTCTTATTAGGGGTTCAAGCATGAAATGCTGAAACCCTATTGTAATTGTAAGGATTCGTAAAACGCATCGTGCAGGCCAAACCGTAAGGCCTAGAGTCTTGAAACCTGGCCAGATGGTAGGCCTCAATTTGGGGACAACCTATCAGAGTATGACCCCGATTGGCCCATAGGTGGCGCTACAGCAACCAAAAGTTCAAAATTGCTCATAACTCTTAGACCCTTTGTCCCAGGCTCAAGTGTCTTACATCGTTGGAATCCTTGGCTCAAGGCGGACAAAATGGCTATCTCCGATTTGGATGTAGGCAGGGGAAATTTTCTGCTATGTCGAATTTTGTCCAAAACCTACTTTTGCGAACTAGTCCCTGGTTTTTCGCCCGATCGGAACCAAACCAGTCTAGGACAATTCTCTGGACTCTCTAGATCAATAATTATCGAAAAAAAGTTGAACTTTGGCATTTGGGTGGCTGTAACAGGGTCATTTAGAAAAGGGGCGGGGCAAAATACACTAAAAAGCCTATAAATCCCAAATGAAAACTCAGAACTTCACAAAAATTGATGAGCATATGTGTCATAACATGATGAGGAAGCATGCCGAGTTTCATGCAGATCGGACCCTAGGTGACGCTATAAATGGCAAAAAGCTTCCATTCTTATTAGGGGTTCAAGCATGAAATGCTGAAACCCTATTGTAATTGTAAGGATTCGTAAAACGCATCGTGCAGGCCAAACCGTAAGGCCTAGAGTCTTGAAACCTGGCCAGATGGTAGGCCTCAATTTGGGGACAACCTATCAGAGTATGACCCCGATTGGCCCATAGGTGGCGCTACAGCAACCAAAAGTTCAAAATTGCTCATAACTCTTAGACCCTTTGTCCCAGGCTCAAGTGTCTTACATCGTTGGAATCCTTGGCTCAAGGCGGACAAAATGGCTATCTCCGATTTGGATGTAGGCAGGGGAAATTTTCTGCTATGTCGAATTTTGTCCAAAACCTACTTTTGCGAACTAGTCCCTGGTTTTTCGCCCGATCGGAACCAAACCAGTCTAGGACAATTCTCTGGACTCTCTAGATCAATAATTATCGAAAAAAAGTTGAACTTTGGCATTTGGGTGGCTGTAACAGGGTCATTTAGAAAAGGGGCGGGGCAAAATACACTAAAAAGCCTATAAATCCCAAATGAAAACTCAGAACTTCACAAAAATTGATGAGCATATGTGTCATAACATGATGAGGAAGCATGCCGAGTTTCATGCAGATCGGACCCTAGGTGACGCTATAAATGGCAAAAAGCTTCCATTCTTATTAGGGGTTCAAGCATGAAATGCTGAAACCCTATTGTAATTGTAAGGATTCGTAAAACGCATCGTGCAGGCCAAACCGTAAGGCCTAGAGTCTTGAAACCTGGCCAGATGGTAGGCCTCAATTTGGGGACAACCTATCAGAGTATGACCCCGATTGGCCCATAGGTGGCGCTACAGCAACCAAAAGTTCAAAATTGCTCATAACTCTTAGACCCTTTGTCCCAGGCTCAAGTGTCTTACATCGTTGGAATCCTTGGCTCAAGGCGGACAAAATGGCTATCTCCGATTTGGATGTAGGCAGGGGAAATTTTCTGCTATGTCGAATTTTGTCCAAAACCTACTTTTGCGAACTAGTCCCTGGTTTTTCGCCCGATCGGAACCAAACCAGTCTAGGACAATTCTCTGGACTCTCTAGATCAATAATTATCGAAAAAAAGTTGAACTTTGGCATTTGGGTGGCTGTAACAGGGTCATTTAGAAAAGGGGCGGGGCAAAATACACTAAAAAGCCTATAAATCCCAAATGAAAACTCAGAACTTCACAAAAATTGATGAGCATATGTGTCATAACATGATGAGGAAGCATGCCGAGTTTCATGCAGATCGGACCCTAGGTGACGCTATAAATGGCAAAAAGCTTCCATTCTTATTAGGGGTTCAAGCATGAAATGCTGAAACCCTATTGTAATTGTAAGGATTCGTAAAACGCATCGTGCAGGCCAAACCGTAAGGCCTAGAGTCTTGAAACCTGGCCAGATGGTAGGCCTCAATTTGGGGACAACCTATCAGAGTATGACCCCGATTGGCCCATAGGTGGCGCTACAGCAACCAAAAGTTCAAAATTGCTCATAACTCTTAGACCCTTTGTCCCAGGCTCAAGTGTCTTACATCGTTGGAATCCTTGGCTCAAGGCGGACAAAATGGCTATCTCCGATTTGGATGTAGGCAGGAGAAATTTTCTGCTATGTCGAATTGTGTCCAAAACCTACTTTTGCGAACTAGTCCCTGGTTTTTCGCCCGATCGGAACCAAACCAGTCTAGGACAATTCTCTGGACTCTCTAGATCAATAATTATCGAAAAAAAGTTGAACTTTGGCATTTGGGTGGCTGTAACAGGGTCATTTAGAAAAGGGGCGGGGCAAAATACACTAAAAAGCCTATAAATCCCAAATGAAAACTCAGAACTTCACAAAAATTGATGAGCATATGTGTCATAACATGATGAGGAAGCATGCCGAGTTTCATGCAGATCGGACCCTAGGTGACGCTATAAATGGCAAAAAGCTTCCATTCTTATTAGGGGTTCAAGCATGAAATGCTGAAACCCTATTGTAATTGTAAGGATTCGTAAAACGCATCGTGCAGGCCAAACCGTAAGGCCTAGAGTCTTGAAACCTGGCCAGATGGTAGGCCTCAATTTGGGGACAACCTATCAGAGTATGACCCCGATTGGCCCATAGGTGGCGCTACAGCAACCAAAAGTTCAAAATTGCTCATAACTCTTAGACCCTTTGTCCCAGGCTCAAGTGTCTTACATCGTTGGAATCCTTGGCTCAAGGCGGACAAAATGGCTATCTCCGATTTGGATGTAGGCAGGGGAAATTTTCTGCTATGTCGAATTTTGTCCAAAACCTACTTTTGCGAACTAGTCCCTGGTTTTTCGCCCGATCGGAACCAAACCAGTCTAGGACAATTCTCTGGACTCTCTAGATCAATAATTATCGAAAAAAAGTTGAACTTTGGCATTTGGGTGGCTGTAACAGGGTCATTTAGAAAAGGGGCGGGGCAAAATACACTAAAAAGCCTATAAATCCCAAATGAAAACTCAGAACTTCACAAAAATTGATGAGCATATGTGTCATAACATGATGAGGAAGCATGCCGAGTTTCATGCAGATCGGACCCTAGGTGACGCTATAAATGGCAAAAAGCTTCCATTCTTATTAGGGGTTCAAGCATGAAATGCTGAAACCCTATTGTAATTGTAAGGATTCGTAAAACGCATCGTGCAGGCCAAACCGTAAGGCCTAGAGTCTTGAAACCTGGCCAGATGGTAGGCCTCAATTTGGGGACAACCTATCAGAGTATGACCCCGATTGGCCCATAGGTGGCGCTACAGCAACCAAAAGTTCAAAATTGCTCATAACTCTTAGACCCTTTGTCCCAGGCTCAAGTGTCTTACATCGTTGGAATCCTTGGCTCAAGGCGGACAAAATGGCTATCTCCGATTTGGATGTAGGCAGGGGAAATTTTCTGCTATGTCGAATTTTGTCCAAAACCTACTTTTGCGAACTAGTCCCTGGTTTTTCGCCCGATCGGAACCAAACCAGTCTAGGACAATTCTCTGGACTCTCTAGATCAATAATTATCGAAAAAAAGTTGAACTTTGGCATTTGGGTGGCTGTAACAGGGTCATTTAGAAAAGGGGCGGGGCAAAATACACTAAAAAGCCTATAAATCCCAAATGAAAACTCAGAACTTCACAAAAATTGATGAGCATATGTGTCATAACATGATGAGGAAGCATGCCGAGTTTCATGCAGATCGGACCCTAGGTGACGCTATAAATGGCAAAAAGCTTCCATTCTTATTAGGGGTTCAAGCATGAAATGCTGAAACCCTATTGTAATTGTAAGGATTCGTAAAACGCATCGTGCAGGCCAAACCGTAAGGCCTAGAGTCTTGAAACCTGGCCAGATGGTAGGCCTCAATTTGGGGACAACCTATCAGAGTATGACCCCGATTGGCCCATAGGTGGCGCTACAGCAACCAAAAGTTCAAAATTGCTCATAACTCTTAGACCCTTTGTCCCAGGCTCAAGTGTCTTACATCGTTGGAATCCTTGGCTCAAGGCGGACAAAATGGCTATCTCCGATTTGGATGTAGGCAGGGGAAATTTTCTGCTATGTCGAATTTTGTCCAAAACCTACTTTTGCGAACTAGTCCCTGGTTTTTCGCCCGATCGGAACCAAACCAGTCTAGGACAATTCTCTGGACTCTCTAGATCAATAATTATCGAAAAAAAGTTGAACTTTGGCATTTGGGTGGCTGTAACAGGGTCATTTAGAAAAGGGGCGGGGCAAAATACACTAAAAAGCCTATAAATCCCAAATGAAAACTCAGAACTTCACAAAAATTGATGAGCATATGTGTCATAACATGATGAGGAAGCATGCCGAGTTTCATGCAGATCGGACCCTAGGTGACGCTATAAATGGCAAAAAGCTTCCATTCTTATTAGGGGTTCAAGCATGAAATGCTGAAACCCTATTGTAATTGTAAGGATTCGTAAAACGCATCGTGCAGGCCAAACCGTAAGGCCTAGAGTCTTGAAACCTGGCCAGATGGTAGGCCTCAATTTGGGGACAACCTATCAGAGTATGACCCCGATTGGCCCATAGGTGGCGCTACAGCAACCAAAAGTTCAAAATTGCTCATAACTCTTAGACCCTTTGTCCCAGGCTCAAGTGTCTTACATCGTTGGAATCCTTGGCTCAAGGCGGACAAAATGGCTATCTCCGATTTGGATGTAGGCAGGGGAAATTTTCTGCTATGTCGAATTTTGTCCAAAACCTACTTTTGCGAACTAGTCCCTGGTTTTTCGCCCGATCGGAACCAAACCAGTCTAGGACAATTCTCTGGACTCTCTAGATCAATAATTATCGAAAAAAAGTTGAACTTTGGCATTTGGGTGGCTGTAACAGGGTCATTTAGAAAAGGGGCGGGGCAAAATACACTAAAAAGCCTATAAATCCCAAATGAAAACTCAGAACTTCACAAAAATTGATGAGCATATGTGTCATAACATGATGAGGAAGCATGCCGAGTTTCATGCAGATCGGACCCTAGGTGACGCTATAAATGGCAAAAAGCTTCCATTCTTATTAGGGGTTCAAGCATGAAATGCTGAAACCCTATTGTAATTGTAAGGATTCGTAAAACGCATCGTGCAGGCCAAACCGTAAGGCCTAGAGTCTTGAAACCTGGCCAGATGGTAGGCCTCAATTTGGGGACAACCTATCAGAGTATGACCCCGATTGGCCCATAGGTGGCGCTACAGCAACCAAAAGTTCAAAATTGCTCATAACTCTTAGACCCTTTGTCCCAGGCTCAAGTGTCTTACATCGTTGGAATCCTTGGCTCAAGGCGGACAAAATGGCTATCTCCGATTTGCTCACCCTTCAGGCGCCAATTTCGAGTAAATTGAGGTTTTTTGAAAAACCTACTTTTGCGAACTACTCCTAGGTTTTTAGCCTGATTGGAACCAAACCACTGCAGAAATATTCTCTGGACAGTGACTATCAATAATCATCAAAAAAAATCTTAATTTAAATTCCCGGTCACTAAGGGGAACCAAAATGTTTGAAGGCACCACAGCCACTTTTACTAAAACAATTATAACTTGTAAACAGAAAGAGATATTTTTGCTAAACTCGGGACACATTTTCATTAGCTCAATCTTAGGTCATTTGATTAAAAATCGCGACAATTGGCCACTTGGTGGCGCTATAACAGGGAAAAATGTCATGAAAATGGCTATAAACGCATACAACCATTAGTCCCTTGAAATCCTGAATCCTTCCTGAGTCCAACGATACCAAACATGCCAGGTTTCGCCTTATAGTTTATGTATCATTGTCATTTAGCACTTTAAAAACTTGCAATTATCTTCGAAACCATTAGTCCGATCGTGACAAAAACACCACAGGAAATTTGAAAACATAGGTCAATAGCTAAACAATAACACCCAAATGTCAAAATTATGATTGGAACTGAAAAAAAAAAACACCCGACACCCGTGAGATATTTGGCATGCTAAATATCTGGACCTGTCGGCGATTCAAAATCTGCTGTGTGAAAAGTGTTCTGACTGAAAACTACATTGGCGATGACCGACAGCCAATGAGAGAGCAAGATACAAAGCAGCGGGGAGTTCGGGGAGGAGTTATAGACCAGAATATAAGTATTTTAATAGATATATTTACAATTATATCAAACAGAAACAAAGCACAAACATTTGCTTGACCAGCAGCAACAGCAGCACACTGCAAAATGATTTATTTACCCACTCTCTTTGCAGAACACAGTCCTTGCTCCCCTCGTCTTCCTAACCATTTCCTCCTGCATAAACTCTTTATTTTTCTCCTTTTTGCTGCAAATCAGCGCACAGACAAGTTGGATCTCAATATTCTTGCAGGCTATCCTTTTTAATAACAATTTCAGTCTTGCGAGAGCTCCGGTCTTGCACGCGTGATCTCACGTTGTTTCCTTGTCACATCTCGCGTGTCTTTGATTGTGAAACGTAGTTTGCGTGCCAGACAGAGCTGTCGGCGATTCTTCCTATTGTAAAGTCATGCAGTGTGAAACCTTCTGTCGCCGATCCATCGTGCAGTTTGAACACTGCAGCGACTGAATCCTGGCCTAGATAGTCATGCAGTGTGAAAAGAACAGTGACCCGACTACTTTGTCATAAAAGCATTTTGAGATGCAAATACATTTAACCACGTTAGACGGAGTCGCTCACAGCCGCATATGCTCAAGCACTCTTCGCAAAGCGCGTGAGTATTTAAAATTAAAAGCAGCTTCTGTCTTTGATTTTCATATTTTTAATATATAAGCCAACTGCATTCCAAAAGACACATGATGTCTTCGTAGAGCATTTGTAAGGAAAATACCGGCAAGCGACACCGCACACTACAAGAGTAACATCAAGCAAAGCACGCGTATCATAGCGCATCTTGTGCAATGCAGTCCGCGAATATCCTTGTAATTCGCTTCAACTTTTCCGAACTTTATGAATGATTATTTTTTGGAAGGTTTGAGTGGTGTTGTGTGTGTGTGTGTGTGTGTGTGTGTGTGCAGGGGCGTAGTTTGTGGGGGGGTTGGGGGGAGATAATCCCCCCCCCAATATTTAAATCTATGCATTACAACCCCCCCAATATTTCTACCATGATCACATGAAAAATATGCAGACCCAAACTTCAACCTCCCCAATGTTCAAACCAAATCTACGCCCTTCTTTGTGTGTGTGTGTGTGTGTGTGTGTGTGTGTGTCTGTGTGTGTGTGTGTGTGTGTGTGTGTGTGTTTGTGTCAGACAGAGGAATTATAAGCAAGCAGAATATGGTTGTTTATAAAGCACACGCAGCATCATCACGTATCTGTGTTTAAAACTAAGCTCAGACTCGATTCTGAAATGATCTGAATAGATAGAGAATCGTTGGAGAGAATCTATAACACAATATCACATAAAGGTCTATATGCGTAGTGTGCCAAGTTGATGCTTTATCCGCAGTGCAGACTGCTTTACTTGCTCGCTGCTTTTGCGGTTAAAAAATCGCCTTTTATCACATCGCGATATTATTATCGCAAATGCAATTAATCATTCAGCCCTAAAAAGTACAGTTTTTTACAATAGAAATGTACTCGAAGTAAAAGTACCCACATTTAAATCTACTCTTAAAACTAAAATTTTACCAAAAAAATACTCAAGTAAATGTAATGAAGTAAATTTACTTCATTACTACCCACCTCTGATGGTAAATACCCTTAAACGTTAAAAGGGCGATACAATATTTCGCTTTCCTTGGACACTGCAACCTTTTTAATGAATATATATATGGCTTGACCTCAAAGACAGATGCAGATAATCGCACTCGCTCAGTCGATCTCTCTCATTCACTGTCTGATTCAAGAACTGTCTGTTTCAAGTCTGTTACAAATCACCATGATAAACATTCTTGTTATCATTATTAACTTATTTAAGATTCAATACACACGAAGTTCAAAACAAGCAGGGAAAAAAGAAAAAAATAAGAAAAACGTAAACATGCTAATATCGCAGTTGCTGCGGTTGGCTTGTCAGTTGCGCGATACTGCAATATTGCAAGACAACCCTAAAAGAATGTATAATTTTTTATTTTAAGTTATTTGGGTCAAGGTGAAAGAAACAGACGCAGTTGGTTTTGGGTTTTTCTTCACAAATTTTATTAAAACTGCAGAACTTCTCGAAGCTTCTCGAACAGCTTAGGCTGTTGAACCATTCATCCTAAAACAAATGAGTCAGTGATGTCTTTTCATTTACTAACTATCTATTGTTCTTATTTGTCATCTCATCTTTCTGAAACAAACTACGAAGAGAACCTTTTCACTTATAAATATAATTTTCTCTTTCAATCAGAACAAAATTGTTAACTATTTGCTCACCTGTTGCACCATTTCCTCCCCAGTAGATGTTCCTTGCTTCTGATTTAATTAGGCCCTACCGAATACTATAACTGGGTGTAGCACGTCAAGTCTCGTTGCACACTACATGCTACACAGTGTTGTGGAAAAACGTTTTCCTCATCCAAAGTAGTAGACAACTACTTAATTGATGTCGCTGGTAAATGTAATGTTTTATCATCTGCATACATGACTGTCCACACACTTTAAAACAAGAGAAAGTTTATTGGTCTTAAACAACCACATTGCAATTGTTTCACATCTGAATAATTTCCAATATAAATAAATGTTGTCCCATGAGACAGTTAACATTTAAACCAATGTAGAGTATAAGTACATTTGTAACATTTCAGTTTATCCAGCTATAATTTATAAACCAGTACATAAAAAGCTGAGCTAAAAACTAACATAGCAGTATTGTTTATTTCAGTGGTTAAAAGCTTTCTAAATAAAACTTAATGTCTTAAATGCTTATGTGCTTAAATGCCTTAAACACCTTAAATGCTTGAACCCCGATAAATGCTGCTTGCAGCTTTAATTAGGGGTTCAAGCACGAAGTGCTGAAACCCTATTGTAATTGTGCTGATTTTTATTATTATTAGGGGTTCAAGCACGAAGTGCTGAAACCCTATTGTTATTGTAAGGATTTTTATTATTATTATTATTTTCCCCTAAAACGCATCGTGCAGACCAAACCGTAAGAGCTGGAACCTTGAAAGTTGGCCAAATGGTAGTCCTCAATTTGGGGAGAACGTATCAAAGTATGACCTCGATTGGCCAATAGGTGGCGCTATAGCGACCAAAAGCGCGAAACTGCTCAGAACTCCTAGACCGTATGTCGTAGACTCAAGTGTCTTATATCATTGGAAAGCTGAACGCCTGACGAACAAAACGTATATCTCCGATTTCATTTCCGCCATGATAGATTTTCCGCCATTTTGAATTTTGTCAAAAACCTACTTTTGCGAACTAGTCCCTGGTTTTTCGCCCGATCGGAACCAAACCAGTGCAGAAATGTTCTCTAGAAACTGAAGATCAATAATTATCGAAAAAAAGTCGAAATTTCGATTCACGGTCGCTAAGGGGCGCCAAAACGTATGTTATGGGAGGGGCCTATTTTACTAAAATGGCTATAACTCCAGAAGTAAATGAGGTATCTTCACCAAACTCGGTACACATATGTATGAGCTCAATATGAGGTAACAGTAAAAAAATCGCGGCGATTGGCCACATGGTGGCGCTATAATATATAAAAAACATAAAACAGGCTTTAACCACCTGACCGTTAGTCCGATTGACTTGAAAATTGGTATGCAGTGTCTTGGTCCAAGGTGTCATGTATGTGTATGAGGACATTGGCGTATCTAAAAAAACATGGCCGCCATCGGCCAATGAAGTTTGAGCACCTATTAGACAAGGTTAACGGAGGCCGATCGGAACGAAACTCGGTGGGCATGTTCTACTCATGGCCCTAGAGGTCTGTAAGAATTTTAAAAGAAATCGGCCACTAGTTGGCGCTAACGAGTTTTATGGCTCTGTAATCACGTGGTGTTACACTTATTGTCACAAAATGCATACCATTTGATAGATCTCCTCTTGTTGAACAACTTTGCCTCAAGAACCATTGCTGTCAATCAAACCGTTCATTAAATATTTGTAATTATGTTAAAAACGTACTTTTGCGAACTAGTCCCTGGTTTTTCGCCCGATCGGAACCAAACCAGGCTAGGACAATTCTATGGACTCTCTAGGTCAATAATTATCAAAAAAAAGTTGAACTTTTGCATTTTTCGCATGGCTATAACAGGGTCATTTAGAAAATGGGCGTGGTAAAATGCACTCAAAAGCCTATAAATCCTAAAAGAAAACTCAGAACTTCACAAAAATTGATGAGCATATGTGTCATAACCTGCTAAAGAAGCATGGAAAATTTTATGAAGATCGGACCATAGTTGGCGCTATAACTGTTAAAACGCTTTAAAACCATATATTTCCTATGGTAAATTGCCTGTATTTGCTGTAAATGGTGTCTTCTATCATCATATAATGTTCATATCATAATGTTCAAAACCAGTGCAGCACAATTCTCTGAACTCTCTAGATCAATAATTATCAGAAAAAAAGTTTAACTTCTTCAAAAGGTGATTTTATATGAATATAATGACATATTAAGCCAATAAGTGGTATTTTACTGCCCCCTGCTGTCATTTCATCATACTACTCCCTAATATTGTTATAAAATTCATATTTAGACTTTATAAAATCATTATTTTAACATTTATAATCACATTTTGTCAAAACTCATCTATTGAGTATTACTATTGACAATTGTGTTACACTGAGATATGGAAATGGACGAAAGTAAATGAATGAAATGAAACGAAAGTAACGGCATTTAAGCCACGCCCCCGAATACAAATTCATTCATAACTCGAAAACGGAAAGTCGTTGCGCGCTCAAATTTTGATGGTGAGGACCTCTCCGGGCTCTTGATCGAAACGTGTCGTCGCGGGCCTCGGGAGCGCGCCCCCCGCGCATCGCGAATCCGCGGGACCCCCGATTTTGAACGGCCATTACTCCCGACCCAGACCACCCCGAACATTGTGTGAGAGCTCGTTGGAAAGGGCGCGTCCTTGGCTAGCGTCGATTCAAATGTGGTGTTATTTGCCCTGGGCATTCCAGAGATAATAGCCCGAACAGATATGCCTTATAACAGTCATAACTCCCAGCCCCAATCGCCCAAAAACACCTTGATGGTCTCATTCAACAGGGCTCCTCAAGCACTATATATGCTCTGAGTTTCAGAATTTTTCGCCTTTTGGTTCCTGAGATATAAGTAAAAAAACAAATTCCCATTCATTCATTCAAACACTTCAACTGTAAAAAAAAGCTATAATACATGAAAATCACCTATTATAACACAGTCATGTTTTGTCAAAGTTTATCACTTCATTTTTACTGAGCTCTCAGTTTGAACAATTCTGCCTCTCAGTGATTAATTTGAAATCTGAAAATGGTGTTATACAGAGGAGATTTGCAATTATCATTTTGTTACCTATCTTTTATTTTAAATATCTACATCTATAGTGTATTAAGTATTATTGTTTAAGTATTATTGTTTTCATTTACATTTTAACCACCAGAAGAAGAACACTCATTGGTTCATTCTGCTCACTAAAATATTATTTTTCATTTTTTTTTCCCATTTGAAATATTGTTTAAACTTAATAAAATCATTAAAATAACATTTCAAATCATATTTTGTCTGTTTATAAATCCCACAGACTCACATTGGCTGCAATACTAATGTTTTTGTAAAACACAGACCTGATAGTCTAATCTGTGTGTATTGTGCATATATTATTGATATTATTACTATTGCAAATCATGTTATTGTAACTCATATCTTAATAGAATATTATTTGTAATTTTAATTCTTTATTTCTTAATTGTTTTTTATGATTACTACAGATATTATCACCAAAGATATCAACTAAACCTTCACTTTTAGTATTGACACGCTGCACACACAGCACAATCACACACTCACTAATGCATTCAAATAAATGTAATCTTACTGTGCTACTTTATTTGTACATGATTAGAATGAACAGAAATCTAAGAATATTTTTCTTCTTTTGTTAAAGCCATTTCAGACTCCAAGTAAGCATTATATTACTAATCATCTATTTTAAAGGTGCCATACAATTGAAAACTGTATTTATCTTGGCATAGTTGAATGATAAGAGTTCTGGACATGGAACTGACATACCGTGAGCCTCAAACACCATTGTTTCCTCCTTCATGTGTAAATCTCCTGTTTGCAAAAGACCGCTGAAAAATGAGTGAATCCCACCATAACACCGACTGTGACGTTGGAGTCAGGATCATTAATATTTATACCCCCCAAATTTGCATTTTCCAGTCCATGTTCTAGGCCAGGCAGTGTTAATGTGGACCTGCACAGCCGAATCATCAGAAGATCTGCAGGTATTGTGAAGAAGCAAGCAAGGACAATAGTGAAAATGGCAGATCATGGATATAAATGTTATGTCTGAGGCTGTGCTGCGGATTTGAGAACTTTTCATTCCCTTCCCACAAAAGAGAACTGTCAACAGGCATGGTTGATGTTTACAACAGGATACCTCACCATTTTAATTCAAAGCTGTTAGTTTGCTCTTAACGGAGGCCGATCAGAACGAAACTCGGTGGGCATGTTCGACTCGTGGCCCTAGAGGTCTGTAAGAATTTTGAAAAATCAGCCACTAGTTGACGCTAACAGGTTTTACGGCTATGTAATCACGTGATGCATATCATTTGATAGATCTCCTCATACTGAACAACTTTGCCTCAAGAACTACTGCTGTCAATCAATTTGTTCATTAAATACTTGCGATTATGTTAAAAACCTACTTTTGCGAACTAGTCCTAGGTTTTTCGCCCGATCGGAAATATACCAGTGCAGTACAATTCTCTGGAAGCTCTAGATTATTAATTATATAAAAAACTTTAACTTTACCCATTGGGTAGCCATAACAGGATCATTTAGAAAATGGGTATGGCAAAAAACACTCAAAAGCCTGTAAATCCTAAACAAAAACTCAGACAACTCACTAAACTGCCTTATGTGCTTAAAGACCCTAAATGCTTGAACCCCGATAAATGCTGCTTGCAGCTTTAATTATTATTATTATTTTCCCCTAAAACGCATCGTGCAGACCAAACCGTAAGAGCTGGAACCTTGAAAGTTGGCCAAATGGTAGTCCTCAATTTGGGGAGAACGTATCAAAGTATGACCTCGATTGGCCCATAGGTGGCGCTATAGCGACCAAAAGCGCAAAACTGCTCAGAACTCCTAGACCGTATGTCGTAGACTCAAGTGTCTTATATCATTGGAAAGCTGGACGCCTGACGAACAAAACGTATATCTCCGATTTCATTTCCGCCATGATAGATTTTCCGCCATTTTGAATTTTGTCAAAAACCTACTTTTGTGAACTAGTCCCTGGTTTTTCGCCCGATCGGAACCAAACCAGTGCAGAAATGTTCTCTAGAGACTGAAGATCAATAATTATCGAAAAAAAGTCGAAATTTCGATTCACGGACGCTAAGGGGCGCCAAAACGTACGTTGTGGGAGGGGCCTATTTTACTAAAATGGCTATAACTCCAGAAGTAAATGAGGTATCTTCACCAAACTCGGTACACATATGTATGAGCTCAATATGAGGTAACAGTAAAAAAATCGCGGCGATTGGCCACATGGTGGCGCTATAATATGAAAAAAACATAAAACAGGCTTTAACCACCTGACCGTTAGTCCGATTGACTTGAAAATTGGTATGCAGTGTATTGGTCCAAGGTGTCATGTATGTCTATGAGGACATTGGCGTATCTCAAAAAACATGGCCGCCATCGGCCAATGAAGTTTGAGCACCTATTAGACAAGGTTAACGGAGGCCGATCGGAACGAAACTCGGTGGGCATGTTCTACTCATGGCCCTAGAGGTCTGTAAGAATTTTAAAAGAAATCGGCCACTAGTTGGCGCTAACGAGTTTTATGGCTCTGTAATCATGTGGTGTTACACTTATTGTCACAAAATGCATACCATTTCATAGATCTCCTCTTGTTGAACAACTTTGCCTCAAGAACCATTGCTGTCAATCAAACCGTTCATTAAATATTCGTAATTATGTTAAAAACCTACTTTTGCGAACTAGTCCTAGGTTTTTCGCCCGATCAGAACCAAACGAGTCTAGGACAATTCTATGGACTCTCTAGATCAATAATTATCAAAAAAAAGTTGAACTTTTGCATTTTTCGCATGGGTATATTGGGGTCATAAAGAAAATGGGCGTGGCAAAATGCACTCAAAAGTCTATAAATCCTAAACGAAAACTCAGAACTTCACAAAAATTGATGAGCATATGTGTCATAACCTGCTAAAGAAGCATGGAAAATTTTATGGAGATCGGACCGTAGTTGGCGCTATAACTGTTAAAACGCTTTAAAACCATATATTTCCTATGGTAAATTGCCTGTATTTACTGTAAATGGTGTCTTCTATCATCATATAATGTTCATATCATAATGTTCAAAACCAGTGCAGCACAATTCTCTGAACTCTCTAGATCAATAATTATCAGAAAAAAAGTTTAACTTCTTCAAAAGGTGATTTTATATGAATATAATGACATATTAAGCCAATAAGTGGTATTTTACTGCCCCCTGCTGTCATTTCATCATACTACTCCCTAATATTGTTATAAAATTCATATTTAGACTTTATAAAATCATTATTTTAACATTTACAATCACATTTTGTCAAAACTCATCTATTGAGTATTACTATTGACAATTGTGTTACACTGAGATATGGAAATGGACGAAAGTAAATGAATGAAATGAAACGAAAGTATAACGGCATTTAAGCCACGCCCCCGAATACAAATTCATTCATAACTCGAAAACGGAAAGTCGTTGCGCGCTCAAATTTTGATGGTGAGGACCTCTCCGGGCTCTTGATCGAAACGTGTCGTCGCGGGCCTCGGGAGCGCGCCCCCCGCGCATCGCCAGCCCGCGGGACCCCCGATTTTGAACGGCCATTACTCCCGACCCAGACCACCCCGAACATTGTGTGAGAGCTCGTTGGAAAGGGCCCGTCCTTGGCTATCTTCGATTCAAATGTGGTGTTATTTGCCCTGGGCATTCCAGAGATAATAGCCCGAACAGATATGCCTTATAACAGTCATAACTCCCAGCCCCAATCGCCCAAAAACACCTTGATGGTCTCATTCAACAGGGCTCCTCAAGCACTATCTATGCTCTGAGTTTCAGAATTTTTCGCCTTTTGGTTCCTGAGATATAAGTAAAAAAACAAATTCCCATTCATTCATTCAAACACTTCAACTGTAAAATGTAAGCTATAATACCACTGTTGTCCACTAGAGGGAGCAGCAGGATTACGCATGATCTTTTAATTCGCTTTCAGTATTGGGAAATAAACAAATGCTTTAAGAAGCAATCTTTTTTATTATGATGTTTTTTTTTTTATTATGATATTTGTATATATTTTATTTTTTTATTATGATTATGAACGGTTTGATTGACATTAGTGATTCTTGAGGCAAAGTTGTTCAAGATGAGGAGATGAAGATATTTTCACAATATCACATCCTAAAACCATTGAAAACATATTTGTCTTTGTGTGTGTGTGTGTGTGGATGTGTGTGTGTCTGTGTGTGTAAGCATGCTTAATGGAAAGAACATGGAGAAACTGCTTTGTTTTACTGGTGGATAAAAAAGTCTTTCAAATGAAAGTGAGTCAATTAGTGGTCTTCTACTGCCCTCTGCAGGACATTCTACTTAATAAAATATTTTCATCTGTGCTTTTGCATAAGTTTTTGGACTATATAAAATTACTTGCATGAAAATCACCTATTATAACACAGTCATGTTTTGTCAAAGTTTATCACTTCATTTTTACTGAGCTCTCAGTTTGAACAATTCTGCCTCTCAGTGATTAATTTGAAATCTGAAAATGGTGTTATACAGAGGAGATTTGCAATTATCATTTTGTTACCTATCTTTTATTTTAAATATCTACATCTACAACAAAATGTGTGTGCATGTGTGTGTTCAAGCATGGTTAGTGTATTAAGTATTATTGTTTAAGTATTATTGTTTTCATTTACATTTTAACCACCAGAAGAAGAACACTCATTGGTTCATTCTGCTCACTAAAATATAATTTTTCATTTTTTTTCCATTTGAAATATTGTTTAAACTTAATAAAATCATTAAAATAACATTTCAAATCATATTTTGTCTGTTTATAAATCCCACAGACTCACATTGGCTGCAATACTAATGTTTTTGTAAAACACAGACCTGATAGTCTAATCTGTGTGTATTGTGCATATATTATTGATATTATTACTATTGCAAATCATGTTATTGTAACTCATATCTTAATAGAATATTATTTGTAATTTTAATTCTTTATTTCTTAATTGTTTTTTTATGATTACTACAGATATTATCACCAAAGATATCAACTACACCTTCACTTTTAGTATTGACACGCTGCACACACAGCACAATCACACACTCACTAATGCATTCAAATAAATGTAATCTTACTGTGCTACTTTATTTGTACATGATTAGAATGAACAGAAATCTAAGACTATTTTTCTTATTTTGTTAAAGCCATTTCAGACTCCAAGTAAGCATTATATTACTAATCATCTATTTTAAAGGTTCCATACAATTGAAAACTGTATTTATCTTGGCATAGTTGAATGATAAGAGTTCTGGACATGGAACTGACATACCGTGAGCCTCAAACACCATTGTTTCCTCCTTCATGTGTAAATCTCCTGTTTGCAAAAGACCGCTGAAAAATGAGTGAATCCCACCATAACACCGACTGTGATGTTGGAGTCAGGATCATTAATATTTATACCCCCCAAATTTACATTTTCCAGTCCATGTTCTAGGCCAGGCAGTGTTAATGTGGACCTGCACAGCCGAATCATCAGAAGATCTGCAGGTATTGTGAAGAAGCAAGCAAGGACAATAGTGAAAATGGCAGATCATGGATATAAATGTTATGTCTGAGGCTGTGCTGCGGATTTGAGAACTTTTCATTCCCTTCCCACAAAAGAGAACTGTCAACAGGCATGGTTGATGTTTACAACAGGATACCTCACCATTTTAATTCAAAGCTGTTAGTTTGCTCTTAACGGAGGCCAATCAGAACGAAACTCGGTGGGCATGTTCGACTCGTGGCCCTAGAGGTCTGTAAGAATTTTGAAAAATCAGCCACTAGTTGACGCTAACAGGTTTTACGGCTATGTAATCACGTGATGTATATCATTTGATAGATCTCCTCATACTGAACAACTTTGCCTCAAGAACTAATGCTGTCAATCAATTTGTTCATTAAATACTTGCGATTATGTTAAAAACCTACTTTTGCGAACTAGTCCTAGGTTTTTCGCCCGATCGGAAATATACCAGTGCAGTACAATTCTCTGGAAGCTCTAGATTATTAATTATATAAAAAACTTTAACTTTACCCATTGGGTAGCCATAACAGGATCATTTAGAAAATGGGTATGGCAAAAAACACTCAAAAGCCTGTAAATCCTAAACAAAAACTCAGACAACTCACTAAACTGCCTTATGTGCTTAAAGACCCTAAATGCTTGAACCCCGCTAAATGCTGCTTGCAGCTTTAATTATTATTATTTTTCTTCTGCCGTAAAACGCATCGTGCAGCCCAAACCGTAAGTGCTAGAGACTTGAAACTTGGCCAGAAGGTAGTACAAAAATCGAGGAGAGGTTCAGAGAATATGAGCCAGATTGGCCCATAGGTGGCGCTACAGCGCAAAAAAACAAAAAAATTGCAAATTTTTGCTTAAATCTCATCAACCCTTTGTCTCAGACTCAAGTGTCTTATATCATTGGAATCCTTGGCTCAAGCCGAACAAAACTGTTCTCAAGGATTTCATTTCCGGTATGCAAATTTTTCCGCCATTTTGGATTTTGTCCAAAATCTACTTTTGCGAACTAGTCCCTGGTTTTTTGACCGATCAGAACCAAACCAGTGCAGAAATGTTCAGAGGAGTCTGATTATCAATAATTATCGAAAAAAAGTTGAAATTTCTATTCACGGTCGCTAAGGGGCGCCAAAACGTTCGAAGGAGGCTGAGCCAGTTTTACTAAAATGGTTATAACTCCTGAACGAAATGAGGTATCTTCACCAAACTCGGTAAGCAAGTGAAAGAGGTCAATCTGAGGTCACAGTAAAAAAATCGCGACGATTGACCACATGGTGGCGCTATAACATAAAAAAAACATAAAACAGGCTATAACCACCTGACCGTTAGTCCGATTGACTTGAAAATTGGTATGCAGTGTCTTGGTCCAAGGTGCCATGTATGTCTATGAGGACATTGGCGTATCTCAAAAAACATGGCCGCCATCGGCCAATGAAGTTTGAGCACCTATTAGACAAGGTTAACGGAGGCCGATCGGAACGAAACTCGATGGGCATGTTTGTCTCATGGCCCTAAAGGTCTGTAAGAATTTTGAAAAAAATCGGCCACTAGTTGGCGCTAACGAGTTTTATGGCTCTGTAATCACCTGGTGTTACACTTATCGTCACAAAATGCATATCATTTTATAGATCTGCTCATGCTGAACAACTTTGCCTCTAAAACCATTGCTGTCAATCAAACCGTTCATTAAATATTCATGAATATGTTAAAAACCTACTTTTGCGAACTAGTCCCTGGTTTTTCGCCCGATCGGAACCAGACCAGTCTAGGACAATTCTCTGGACTCTCTAGATAAATAATTATCAAAAAAAAGTTGAACTTTTGCATGTAGATGGCTGTAATAGGGTCATTTAGAAAAGGGGCGTGGCAAAATACACTAAAAAGCCTATAAATCCTAAATGGAAACTCAGAACTTCACAAAAATTGGTCAGCCTATGTGACATAACATCATTAACAAGCATGCAAAATTTTATGGAGATCGGACGATAGGTGGCGCTATAACTGTTAAAAAGCTTTAAAAACATATATTTCCTATGGTACGTTGCCTGTATTGGCTGTAAATGGTCTTTTCCATCTTTGATCGTATAATTTTCATATCATAATGTTCAAAACTAGTGCAATACAATTCTCTGGACTCACTAGAACAATAATTGTCAGAACTACTTCATTTGGATAGCTATAATAGGTTCACTTCAAAATGTGGCCTTTACCAAGTGTCCCCGAAAGCCTATATCTCTTTAATGAATGTTCAAACCTTCTTAAAAACAAGTCAGAACATGTGATATATCACTCTGAACATGCATGAACATTTTCAGACAGATCGGACAAAATTTGCCTGTTTAACAGTTAAAAAGGGTGAAAATGATATGATTATAATGGTATATTAAGCCAATAAGTGGTATTTTACTGCCCCCTGCTGTTTAAAATAGTCATTAGTGGTGCTTGCTGAAAGCAAGGCATCACTATTGTTATTGCTCATACTTATTATTCTTATTTTTATTATTATTATTATTCTGGACAAAGTTTGGCGCGAAACTCGCCCCGCACCGTTTGTCACAGACCCCTGAGTGAGGTGTCAAATCGACCGGCTCATTGAGGAGAGGTGTGCTATGACTTTTCTAAGCGATCGGGTGTACGATGTTCGCACAGCGGACGAAAAAGGGGCCAAAAAAGTCCCCATTGACTTTACATTGGGAGTTCTAAAAACATTTGAATCCCAACTGCCGTTTTCACACACACAGACTCCAAAGGGCCTGACACCCCTGCGTCTCTCCCTCTCTCTCTCCCTCAGAGGATTTATATTATCAAGCAGCCAATAAGTAATGGCCTAAAATCTTCATAGCCACACCCTAGCAACCAGTTTCAGCACCCTAGCAACCACTAAGAGCTCCCTAGCAACCACCCTAAACCAAAAAAAAATGTTTTTTACATTTTTTTGTATTTTTTAACGCAATATTACACTCGTGGCCTTGCGATATTGCTCCATGCTTGTGCCTATTCGGCCATAGGCACGAGGCCGCAGGCCGAGTGCCGTACTGAAGGCACTCGTTATTAAAGATTTTAATAACTCTATAAAAAATCCATAGTAACCATCTTTGACAACTACCAACCACCTAGTAACACCATAGCAACTAAAAAAAATACCTTAGCAACCATCCTGAACACCCTAGCAACGTCTAGAAACGCTCTAGTAACCACCAAAAATACCGTAGCAACCACCCAGAACACCCTAGCAACTGTCTAGCAACCCCCCAGAACACCTAGCAACTGCCTAGCAACCACCCAGAACACCCTAGCAACTGCCTAGCAACGCCCTAGCATCCACCCAAAATACCATAGCAACTGCCTAGCAACACCATAGCAACCACCCAGAACACCCTAGCAACCACCAAGAATACCCTAACAACGCCCTAGCAACCACCCAGAATACCCTAGCAACCGCCTAGCAACACCATAGCAACCACCCAGAATACCCTAGCAACCACCTAGCAACACCATAGCAACCACCCATAATACCCTAGCAACTGCCTAGCAACGCCCTAGCAACCACCCAGAATACCCTAGCAACCACCTAGCAACACCATAGCAACCACCCAGAACACCATAGCAACCACCCAGAATACCCTAGCAACCGCCTAGCAACACCATAGCAACCACCAAGAATACCCTAGCAACCGCCTAGCAACAACCCAGAATACCCTAGCAACCGCTTAGCAACACCATAGCAACCACCCAGAACACCCTAGCAACTGCCTAGCAACGCCCTAGCAACCACCCAGAATACCTTAGCAACCGCCTAGCAACGCCCTAGCAACCACCCAGAATACCCTAGCAACCACCTAACAACACCATAGCAACCACCCAGAACACCATAGCAACCACCCAGAATACCCTAGCAACTGCCTAGCAACACCATAGCAACCACCAAGAATACCCTAGCAACCACCCAGAATACCCTAGCAACTGCCTAGCAACACCATAGCAACCACCCAGAATACCCTAGCAACCGCCTAGCAACGCCATAGCAACCACCAAGAACAGCCTAGCAACCACCTAGCAACGCCCTAGCAACCACCAAGAATACCCTAGCAACCGCCTAGCAACCACCCAGAATACCATAGCAACCGCCTAGCAACACCATAGCAACCACCAAGAATACCCTAGCAACCGCCTAGCAACCACCCAGTATACCCTAGCAACCGCCTAGCAACACCATAGCAACCACCCAGAACACCCTAGCAACTGCCTAGCAACACCATAGCAACCACCCAGAACACCCTAGCAACTCCCTAGCAACCGTTTAGAGCCACATATAAACCATATTGCAACATATAGAAGCTATATTTCAGCTCCACAACATTGTACAGACATGGTTGTTGGCTCGTACGCAATCATGTACAACACCCTAGCAACCGAGTGGAGAGTTTTGCCACTGAAAGCACCATTTCACATTTTCTTCAGGAAATGTACATTCTAGTTAGTGGTGCTTGCTGAAAGCAAGGCATCACTATTGTTATTGCTCATACTTATTGGTGGTGCTTGCTGAAAGCAAGGCATCACTATTGTTATCCTCCATACTTATTTTTTATTTTATTTTTATTCCACTTTTTTTTCGGCGCGTAACTCGCCCCGCACCGTTTGTCACAGACCCATGAATGAGGTGTCAAATCGAACGGCTCATTGAGGAGAGGTGTGCTATGACTTTTATAAGCGATCGGGGGTACGGTGTTCGCCCCAGGGGCGAAAAACGGGCCGAAAAAAACGCATAGACTTAACATTGCAAAAAACTTTGACGAGTCATAGCTCTGAGCGAGGATGTCGCAGAAACATGTAATTTGCCACATTTGAAGAGGCTGACAGGCTCTGTAAGAACATACATCACAATGGGGTAAAAGTTGCACCCCTGGGGGGCAGGAGCTGCCCAAAGTTGCCCCATTGACTTACTATGGGGAAGAAACGTCCCATGAAACACACATGCTTTTCCTACTATGGTAAATTGCATAGGGATTTTGTATTGCACATAGCTCTGGATCACAATGTCATAGAGACAAGGGGGCGGTCTCATTTCTCTCAGATGACCAATCAGTCTCTCAGGATCATTGTGAAGCTATCAAGCCATGCCCTAGCAACCATTTAGAGCACCTTAGCAACAAGTCCCATAGACTTCCATTGAAAGAGATAAAAGGGATATCTCCGGACTGAATTGTCATAGAAAAATGGGGGTGGTCTCATTTGACTCGGGGCAGCAAAAAGCCAGTCATGAATCACCTCAACACCTCCTAACCCCTCCCTAGCAACCATTGTCGAGCAACTTAGCAACCAAAATCCAAAGAGGGATATCTTATATTCTGAATGTCACAGAGGCATGGGAGTTGGTTTATATCATTCATAATGACAAGAAGCCTTTGCAGTTTCATCATTGGCAGCTGTCAAGCAACTCCATAGCAACCAAACAGGTTACCCTAGCAACCAAAATTCAAAGAGGGATATCTTCCACTCTGAATGTCACAGAGGCATGGGAGTTGGTTTATATCATTCATACTGACAAGCAGCCTTTGGAGTTTCATGATTGGAAGCTGCCAAGCCACTCCCTAGCAACCAAACAGAGTACCCTAGCAACCAACATCCAAAGAGGGATATCTTCCACTCTGAATGTCATAGAAGCATGGGAGTCGGTTTATATCATTCATAATAACAAGAAGCCTTTGCAGTTTCATCATTGGCAGCTACCAAGCAACTCCATAGCAACCAAACAGAGTACCCTAGCAACCAAAATCCAAAGAGGGATATCTTCCATTCTGAATGTCACAGAGGCATGGGAGTTGGTTTATATCATTCATAGTGACAAGAAGCCTTTGGAATTGCATCATTGGCAGCTGCCAAGTAACTACATAGCAACCAAACAGAGTACGCTAGCAACCAAAATCCAAAGAGGCATATCTTCCATTCTGAATGTCGCAGAGGCATGGGAGTTGGTTTATATCATTCATAGTGACAAGAAGCCTTTGGAGTTTCATGATTGGCAGCTGACAGGCCACTCGCTAGCAACCAAATAGAGTACCCTAGCAACTGTTTAGCAAAACGTATATCTCTGCATCAGAACATCGTATAGAGATGGGAGTTGGCTCATTAGTTTCAGTTGGAAAACAGTCTGTAAATATCAACCTGGTAACTGTGTGTTCACACCCTAGCAACCATTTAGAGCCACCTAGCAACCATATTGCAACACATAGAAGCCATATTTCAGCTCCACAAAATCGTACAGACATGGTTGTTGGCTCGTATGCAATCATGTACAACACCCTAGCAACCGAGTGGCGAGTTTTGCCACTGCAAGCACCACTTCACATTTTCTTCAGGAAATGTACATTCTAGTTAATGGTGCTTGCTGAAAGCAAGGCATCATTAGTGTTCTCTTTCATACTTATTAGTGGTGCTTTTTTGAAAGCATCACTATTGTTATTGCTCATACTTATTATTCTTTTTATAATTTTTATTATTCTTCCACACAAAAGTTTGGCGCGTAATGCGCCCCGCACCGTTTGTCACAGACCCCTGAGTGAGGTGTCAAATCGACCGGCTCATTGAGGAGAGGTGTGCTATGACTTTTCTAAGCGATCGGGTGTACGATGTTCGCACAGCGGACGAAAAAGCGGCCAAAAAAGTCCCCATTGACTTTACATTGGGAGTTCTAAAAATATTTGAATCCCAACTGCCATTTTCACACACACAGACTCCAAAGGGCCTGACAGCCCTGCGTCTCTCCCTCTCTCTCTCCCTCAGAGGATTTATATTATCAAGCAGCCAATAAGTAATGGCCTAAAATCTTCATAGCCACACCCTAGCAACCAGTTTCAGTACCCTAGCAACCACTAAGAGCTCCCTAGCAACCACCCTAAACCAAAAAAAAATGTTTTTTACATTTTTTTGTATTTTTTAACGCAATATTACACTCGTGGCCTTGCGATATTGCTCCATGCTTGTGCCTATTCGGCCATAGGCACGAGGCCGCAGGCCGAGTTCCGTACTGAAGGCACTCGTTATTAAAGATTTTAATAACTCTATAAAAACTCCATAGTAACCATCTTTGACAACTACCAACCACCTAGTAACACCATAGCAACTAAAAAAAATACCTTAGCAACCATCCTGAACACCCTAGCAACGTCTAGAAACGCTCTAGTAACCACCTAAAATACCGTAGCAAACACCCAGAACACCCTAGCAACTGCCTAGCAACCACCCAGAACACCTAGCAACTGCCTAGCAACCACCCAGAACACTCTAGCAACTGCCTAGCAACGCCCTAGCATCCACCCAGAATACCATAGCAACTGCCTAGCAACACCATAGCAACCACCCAGAACACCCTAGCAACCACCTAGCAACTGCCTATCAACCACCAAGAATACCCTAGCAACTGCCTAGCAACCACCCAGAACACCTTAGCAACTGCCTAGCAACACCATAGCAACCACCCAGAACACCCTAGCAACCACCTGGCAACAGCATCTTGCTAAAAACATGCTAGCAGCATGCTAATCATGCTAGCATCATGCTAGCAACATGTTAATCATGATAGCATTATGCTACCAACATGTTAATCAAGCTAGCATCATGCTAGCAACATGCTAATCAAGCTAGCATCATGCTACCAACATGCTAATCAAGCTAGCATAATGCTAATCAAGCTAGCATAATGTTAGCAACATGCTAATCACACCATAGCGACCACCCAGAACACCCTAGCAACCGCCTAGCAACCACCCAGAACACCCTAGCAACTGCCTAGCAACCATCCAGAACACCCTAGCAACCGCCTAGCGACACCATAGCAACCACCCAAAACACCCTAGCAACCGCCTAGCAACACCATAGCAACACCATAGCAACCACCCAGAACACCCTAGTGACTGTCTACAAACACCCTAGCAACCACCCAGAACACCCTAGCAACCGTTTAGAGCCACATATAAACCATATAACTGCACCCCAGCAACCGTGCCGAATTTTGCCACTGCAAGCACCATTTCACATTTTCTTCAGGAAATGTACATTCTAGTTATTCTTATTATTATTATTATTATTCTGGACAAAGTTTGGCGCGAAACTCGCCCCGCACCGTTTGTCACAGACCCCTGAGTGAAGTGTCAAATCGACCGGCTCATTGAGGAGAGGTGTGCTATGACTTTTCTAAGCGATCGGGTGTACGATGTTCGCACAGCGGACGAAAAAGCAGCCAAAAAAGTCCCCATTGACTTTACATTGGGCATTCTAAAAATATTTGAATCCCAACTGCCGTTTTCACACACACAGACTCAAAAGGGCCTGACACCCCTGCATCTCTCCCTCTCTCTCTCCCTCAGAGGATTTATATTATCAAGCAGCCAATAAGTAATGGCCTAAAATCTTCATAGCCACACCCTAGCAACCAGTTTCAGCACCCTAGCAACCACTAAGAGCTCCCTAGCAACCACCCTAAACCAAAAAAAATTTTTTTTTACATTTTTTTGTATTTTTTAAAGCAATATTACACTCGTGGCCTTGCGATATCACTCCATGTTTGTGCCTATTCGGCCATAGTAAGGCATAAGGCACTCGCAACCACCCTGAACACCCTAGCAACTGCCTAGCAACCACCCAGAACACCTAGCAACTGCCTAGCAACCACCCAGAACACCTAGCAACTGCCTAGCAACCACCCAGAACACTCTAGCAACTGCCTAGCAACGCCCTTGCATCCACCCAGAATACCATAGCAACCACCAAGAATACCCTAGCAACTGCCTAGCAACCACCAAGAATACCCTAGCAACTGCCTAGCAACCACCCAAAACACCTTAGCAACTGCCTAGCAACACCATAGCAACCACCCAGAACACCCTAGCAACCACCTGGCAACAGCATCTTGCTAAAAACATCCTAGCAACATGCTAATCATGCTAGCATCATGCTAGCAACATGCTAATCAAGCTAACATCATGCTAACATCATGCTAATCAAGCTAGCATCATGCTAGCAACATGATAATCATGCTAGCATTATGCTACCAACATGCTAATCAAGCTAGCATCATGCTAACATCATGCTAATCAAGCTAGCATCATGCTAACAACATGCTAATCATGTTAGCATTATGCTAGCAACATGCTAATCAAGCTAACATCATGCTAGCAACATGCTAATCTAGCTAGCATCATGCTAACATCATGCTAATCAAGCTAGAATCATGCTAGCAACATGCTAATCAAGCTAGCATCATGCTAGAAAAATGCTAATCATGCTAGCATTATGCTAGCAACATGCTAATCAAGCTAACATCATGCTAGCAACATACTAATCTAGCTAGCATCATGCTAAAATCATGCTAATCAAGCTAGCATCATGCTAGCAACATGCTAATCAAGCTAGCATCATGCTAGCAACATGCTAATATTGCTAGCATTATGCTAGCAACATGCTAATTAAACTAGCACCATGCTAACATCATGCTAATCAAGCTAGAATCATGCTAGCAACATGCTAATCATGCTTGCATTATGCTAGCAACATGCTAATCAAGCTAACATCATGCTAGAAACATGCCAATCAAGCTAGCATCATGCTAATCAAGCTAGCATCATGCTAGCAACATGCTAATCATGTTAGCATCTAGCTAAAAACATGCTAGCAAAATGCTAATCATGCTAGCATCTTGTTAAAAGCATGCTAGCAACATGCTAATCATGCTAGCATCATGCTACCAACATGCTAATCAGGCTAACATCATGCTAATCAAGCTAGCAAAATGCTAGGAACATGTTAATCATGTTAGCATCTAGCTAAAAACATGCTAGCAAAATACTAATCATGTTAGCATCTTGTTAAAAGCATGCTAGCAACATGTTAAACATGCTAGCATCATGCTACCAAGATGCTAATCATGTTAACAACATGTTAATCATGCTAGCATCATTCTAAAAACATGTTAATCTTAGTAAATCATGCTGGAATGTGGTAAATCATAGTAAATCATCTTAGAAACATGGTAAATTGTGGTAAATGATGCTAAAATGTGGTGTATCATGGTATCACAACATGTCAATTGTGTTAGCATCTGCCCAGTGGCGAGTTTTGCCACTGCAAGCACCACTTCACATTTTCTTCAGGAAATGTACATTCTAGTTCTTCTTATTATTCCACACAAAAGTTTGGCGCGTAACTCGCCCCGCACCGTTTGTCACAGATCCCTGAGTGTGGTGTCAAATCGACCGGCTCATTGAGGAGAGGTGTGCTATGACTTTTATAAGCGATCGGGGGTGCGGTGTTCGCCCCAGGGGCGAATAAGCGGCCAAAAAAGTCCCATTGACTTAACATTGCGACGAACTTTGACCACTCGTAGCTCTGAGCGAGGATTTCGGAGAATAGTGTGATTTGCCACATTTGAAGAGGCTGACAGGCTCTGTAAGAACATACCTCACAATGGGGTAAAAGTTGCACCCCTGGGGGGCAGGAGATGCCCAAAGTTGCCCCATTGATTTACTATGGGGAAGGAACATCCCGTGAAACACACATGCTTTTCCTACTATGGTAAATTGCATAGGGACTTTGTATTGAACGTAGCTCTGGATCACAGTGTCATAGAGACAAGGGGGAGGGCTCATTTTACTCAGACGACCAATCAGTCTCTCAGGATCATTGTGAAGCTATCAAGCCACGCCCTAGCAACCATTTAGAGCCCCTTAGCAACAAGTTCCATAGACTTCCATTGAAAGAGTTTAAAGAGATATCTCCAAACTGAATTGTCATAGAAACATGGGGGTGGTCTCATTTGACTCGGGGCAGCAAACAGCCAATCATGAATCACCTCAACACTTCCAAACCCCTCCCTAGCAACCATTGTCGAGCACCTTAGCAACCAAAATCCAAAGAGGGATATCTTCCATTCTGAATGTCACAGAGGCATGGGAGTTGGTTTATATCATTCATAGTGACAAGAAGCCTTTGGAGTTTCATGATTGGCAGCTGACAAGCCGCTCCCTAGCAACCAAACAGAGTACCCTAGCAACCAAAATCCAAAGAGGGATATCTTCCATTCTGAATGTCGCAGAGGCATGGGAGTTGGTTTATATCATTAATACTGACAAGCAGCCTTTGGAGTTTCATGATTGGCAGCTGACAAGCCACTCCCTAGCAACCAAACAGAGTACCCTAGCAACCAAAATCCAAAGAGGGATATCTTCCATTCTGAATGTCGCAGAGGCATGGGAGTTGGTTTATATCATTAATACTGACAAGCAGCCTTCGGAGTTTCATGATTGGCAGCTGACAAGCCACTCCCTAGCAACCAAACAGAGTACCCTAGCAACCAAAATCCAAAGAGGGATATCTTCCATTCTGAATGTCACAGAGGCATGGAAGTTGGTTTATATCATTCATAGTGACAAGAAGCCTTTGGAATTTCATCATTGGCAGCTGCCAAGTAACTCCATAGCAACCAAACAGAGTACCCTAGCAACCAAAATCCAAAGAGGCATATCTTCCATTCTGAATGTCACAGAGGCATGGGAGTTGGTTTAAATCCTTCATATTGACAAGCATCCTTTGAGTTTCATGATTGGCAGCTGCCAATACACTCCCTAGCAACCAAACAGAGTACCCTAGCAACCAAAATCCAAAGAGGCATATCTTCCATTCTGAATGTCGCAGAGGCATGGGAGTTGGTTTATATAATTCATAGTGACAAGAAGCCTTTGGAGTTTCATGATTGGCAGCTGCCAAGCCACTCCCTAGCAACCAAATAGAGTACACTAGCAACCAAAATCCAAAGAGGGATATCTTCCATTCTGTATGTCACAGAGGCATGGGAGTTGGATTATATCATTCATACTGACAAGCAGCCTTTGGAGTTTCATGATTGGCAGCTGCCAAGCTACACCCTAGCAACCAAACAGAGTACCCTAGCAACCGTTTAGCAAAACGTATATCTCTGCATCAGAACATCGTGTAGAGATGGGAGTTGGTTTATATCATTCATACTGACAAGAAGCCTTTGCAGTTTCATCATTAGCAGCTGCCAAGCAACTCCATAGCAACCAAACAGAGTACCCTAGCAACCATTTTACAAGACCTACATCTCTGCATCAGAATATTGTATAGAGATCGGGGTTGGCTCATTAGTTTCAGTTGTAAAACAGTCTGTAAATATCACCATGGTAACTGTGTATTCACACCCTAGCAACCATTTAGAGCCACCTAGCAACCATATTGCAACATATAGAAGCCATATTTCAGCTCCACAACATAGTACAGGCATGGTTGTTGGCTCGTATGCAATCATGTACAACACCCTAGCAACCGAGTGGCGAGTTTTGCCACTGCAAGCACCACTTCACATTTTCTTCAGGAAATGTACATTCTAGTTATTCTTCCGACCCAAAATTTATCAACTCTAACTCCTCCTAGAGCTTTAACTCTACAAACTCCAAACTCGGGTCAGACCTTCAGACTGTTCTGACTTGGTGTGCTATATCTTTTCAGACTGATTTGACTTTCAGTTTTCTTAAAAATGAATATTAAAAACCATAAAAATCCCATAGACTTACATTGCAGAGTGCTCAAATTGAGCCAAGACTACGGTGGCCCATTAGTGTACAAGCCAAAAACTCAAATCTAAACTCCCTGAAGGCCAAGACTCAATTAAACTACCATTCTATGGACTAAAAAATCTATCTATCTATCTTCAAACTTTATCTATCTATCTATCTATCTATCTATCTATCTATCTATCTATCTATCTATCTTTCTTCAAACTTTATCTATCTTCAAACTTTATCTATCTATCTATCTATCTATCTTCAAACTTTATCTATCTATCTATCTATCTATCTATCTTCAAACTTTATCTATCTATCTATCTATCTATCTATCTTCAAACTTTATCTATCTATCTATCTTCAAACTTTATCTATCTATCTATCTATCTTCAAACTTTATCTATCTATCTATCTATCTATCTATCTATCTATCTATCTCTTTCTAACTAATCTATCTTTCTTTCTTTTTAACTAATCTATCTATCTTTCTAGCTAACTTATCTATCTTTTTTATTTCTTTTTAACTAATCTATCTATCTTTCTAACTAACTTATCTATCTTTTTTCTTTCTTTTTAACTAATCTATCTATCTTTCTAGCTAACTTATCTATCTTTTTTATTTCTTTTTAACTAATCTATCTATCTTTCTAACTAACTTATCTATCTTTCTTTCTTTCTTACTAATCTATCAATCTATCTTTCTAAACAACTAATCTTTCTTTCTTTTTAACTAATCTATCTATCTTTCTAACTAACTTATCTATATTTTTTCTTTCTTACTAATCTATCTATCTTTCTAACTTATCTATCTTTCTTTCTAAATAACTTTTCTTTCTTTCTTTCTTTTTAACTAATCTATCTATCTTTCTAACTAACTAACTTATCTATCTTTTTTCTTTCTTACTAATCTATCTATCTTTCTAACTAACTTATCTACCTTTCTTTCTTTCTTACTAATCTATCTATCTTTCTAAATAACTTATCTTTCTTTCTTTTTAACTAATCTATCTTTCTAACTAACTTATCTATCTATCTGTCTTTCTTTCTTTTTAACTAATCTATCTATCTTTCTAACTAACTTATCTATCTGTCTTTCTTTCTTTTTAACTAATCTATCTATCTTTCTAACTAACTTATCTATCTTTCTTTCTTTCTTACTAATCTATCTATCTTTCTAACTAACTTATCTATATTTCTTTCTTTCTAACTAATCTATCTATCTTTCTGACTAACTTATCTATCTTTCTTTTTAACTAATCTATCTATCTTTCTAACTAACTTATCTATCTGTTTTCTTTCTTTTTAACTAATCTATCTATCTTTCTAACTAACTTATCTATCTTTCTTTTTAACTAATCTATCTATCTTTCTAACTAACTTATCTATCTTTTTTCTTTCTTTTTAACTAATCTATCTATCTTTCTAACTAACTTATCTATCTTTTTTCTTTCTTACTAATCTATCTATCTTTCTAACTTATCTATCTTTTTTCTTTCTTACTAATCTATCTATCTTTCTAACTAACTTATCTATCTTTTTTCTTTCTTTTTAACTAATCTATCTATCTTTCTAACTAACTTATCTATCTTTTTTCTTTCTTACTAATCTATCTATCTTTCTAACTAACTTATCTATCTTTCTTTCTTTCTTACTAATCTATCTATCTTTCTAAAGAACTTATCTTTCTTTCTTTTTTCTTTCTTTTTAACTAATCTATCTATCTTTCTAACTAACCTATCTATCTTTCTTTCTTTCTTACTTATCTATCTATCTTTCTAACCAACTTATCTATCTTTCTTTCTTACTAATCTATCTATCTTTCTAACTAACTTATCTATCTTTTTTCTTTCTTTTTAACTAATCTATCTATCTTTCTAACTAACTTATCTATCTCTTTTTCTTTCTTTTTAACTAATCTATCTATCTTTCTAACTAACTTATCTATCTTTTTTCTTACTAATCTATCTTAGAGCCCTGCATTTCAGCCCGAGCCCGACGGGCCCCGACTTTTTTACGCCCCTAGGGCCGGGCTTCGGGCCCATTTTCACGTCATAGTTAAAATGCGGGCCGGGCCTCGGGCCTTTTTTGGGTTATCCTGCTTTTTATATTTTTAGACATTAATTAAAAAAAAAATATATGAGAAGTTGACGTTGACGATAGAAAAACAAACATAGAAAGACATTTCGTAACCTCATAACTTAATGCGCTTTTTTCCTGTCAAATGTCGAGAGCGCATTATTGTAGCGTGAAAGTAGGCTACATTAATATAATGCGCGAGCGCGAATCTCTCTGCTCGCACACGGAATATAATGTGCCGAGCGCGAATCTCTCTGCTCGCGCGCGGGAACTGGACGTGCCCTGCACTTAAAACGTGTTTTAAATACTGGCCATTATAGCCATCAGCTAATCTTAAAATTACACTGACATATGACTGACATGACAGTCTGTCTCACGCACGCACACAGAAGGTTTCCCGTCAGCGCGACCCACGATTCACCTCATGTGCAAATAATGGAGAATATTAAGAGAAAAATCGCGTGCGTGAGAAGAATTCGTGATAGAAGAAAGGAGGACTGGGTTAAAACCTTCCACTGTGGATGCTTAGCTATTCTTTTTCTCCACGATGCTCTGTTAGAGACTGTTCTAACTTTTCGTTTGATTGGACTTTATTTTCGTTTAACTGTTGGAAACCTCTGATGTTTTTCGTTTGATTGGACTTTGTTTTCGTTTAACTGTTGGAAACCACTGGAAAAAAAGAATGGCCATGTTCTGTGGTGCATTTTTGAGGTAAGATAATCTGCAAGTTTGTTTTTAATTTATTTAATTTAATAGGCTATTGCTCATTTCGTTTGCAAGCGCTGTTGCTAGCAGCCTGAGCCTGCCTCAGTATTTCAAAAAAAAAAATTTACTCACTGTGGTTTAATAAATAAACATTTATTAAACTAACTGTCTGTGTGATATGCTTGAAGTTTTTTATATCTATTGATTTTATTGTAGACAAGTAAAGTATTATAGCATTGATTTGAGAGGCTCAATTGATCAAACATGTTTTACTTGCTGTCGGCTCGGTTTGCTTGGTCGTCATTTAAAAAAAAAAATGCTCCAAACATTTGTCTAAATTAACCTAATAAAGAAATGAAAAGAAACATTAATTTACATAACTAACAAAGAAACATAACTAACAAAACTGAGCTATTTTAATGGCTGCAAATAGGGCAGGCTGCCACTGTGTAATGAAAAAAAAAAAAAAAAAAAAGGGGCTCGGGTCGGGCTCGGGCTGATAATTCTGATGAGCTGTCGGACACGGGTCGGGCTAGGGCCTGAGCGTCTCGGGCCAGGGCCGGGCTCGGGCCTAAATTTGAGGCCCGTGCAGGGCTCTAATCTATCTATCTTTCTAACTAACTTATCTATCTTTCTTTCTTTCTTTCTTTCTTACTAATCTATCTAGCTTTCTAAATAACTTATCTTTCTTTCTTTTTAACTAATCTATCTATCTTTCTAACTAACTTATCTATCTTTTTTCTTTCTTTTTGACTAATCTATCTATCTTTCTAACTAACTTATCTATCTTTCTTTCTTTCTTACAAATCTATCTATCTTTCTAACTAACTTATCTATCTTTCTTTCTTTCTAAATCTATCTATCTTTCTGACTAACTTATCTATCTTTTTCTTTTTAACTAATCTATCTATCTTTCTAACTAACTTATCTATCTTTTTTCTTTCTTTTTAACTAATCTATCTATCTTTCTAACTAACTTATCTATCTTTCTTTCTTTCTTACTAATCTATCTATCTTTCTAAATAACTTATCTTTCTTTCTTTCTTTTTAACTAATCTATCTATCTTTCTAACTAACTAACTTATCTATCTTTTTTCTTTCTTTTGAACTAATCTATCTATCTTTCTAACTAACCTATCTATCTTTCTTTCTTTCTTACTAATCTATCTATCTTTCTAACTAACTTATCTATCTTTCTTTCTTACTAATCTATCTATCTTTCTAACTAACTTATCTATCTTTTTTCTTTCTTTTTAACTAATCTAACTAAATAACTTATCGTTCTTTCTTTTTAACTAATCTATCTATGTTTCCAACTAACTTATCTATCTTTTTTCTTTCTTACTAATCTATCTATCTTTCTAACTAACTTATCTATCTTTCGTTCTTTCTTACTAATCTATCTATCTTTCTAAATAACTTATCTTTCTTTCTTTTTAACTAATCTATCTATCTTTCCAACTAACTTATCTATCTTTTTTCTTTCTTACTAATCTATCTATTTTTCTAACTAACTTATCTATCTTTCTTTCTTTCTTACTAATCTATCTATCTTTCTAACTAACTTATCTATCTTTCTTTCTTTCTTACTAATCTATCTATCTTTCTAACTAACTTATCTATCTTTCTTTCTTACTAATCTATCTATCTATCTTTCTAACTAACTTATCTATCTTTCTTTCTTTCTAACTAATCTATCTATCTTTCTGACTAACTAATCTATCTTTCTTTCTAACTAACTTATCTATCTTTCTTTCTTTTTAACTAATCTATCTTTTTAACTAACTTATCTATCTATCTATCTATCTATCTATCTATCTCTTTCTTTCTTTCTTACTAATCAATCAATCTTTCTTTCTTTTTCTTTCTTTCTAACTAATCTATCTTTCTTTCTTAGTAATCTTCATTTCTTGCTTTCTTTCTAACTAATCTTTCTTTCTAACTAATCTTCCTTTCTAACTAATCTTTGTTTCTTTCGTTCGTTCTTTCTTTCTAACTAATCTTTGTTTCTTTCATTCTTTCTTTCTAACTAATCTTTGTTTCTTTCTTTCTGACTAATCTTTTTTTTTTCTTTTTAACCGATCTATTTTTCTTTCTTTCTAACCAATCTATCTTTCTTTTTCTAACTAATCCATCTTTCTTTCTTTCTAACTAATCATCTTTCTTTCTTTCTAACAAATATCTTTCTTTCTAACTAATCTATCTTCCTTTCTAACTAATCTTCCTTTCTTACTTTCTAACTAATCTTCCTTTCTTACTTTCTAACTAATCTTTCTTTCTTTCTAACTAATATTTCTTTCTTTCTAACAAATCTTTCTTTCTAAGTAATCTATTTCTTTCTAACTAATCTTTCTTTCTTTCTAACTAACCTTTTTTCTTTATTTCTAACTAATCTTTCTTTCTAACTAATCTTTTTCTTTCTTTCTTTCTTTCTTTCTAACTATTCAACTAATCTATCAAACTTTAAACTACTTTAAACTTCAAACTACTTTAAACTTCTTCAAACTCTCTGGTCCGGCTTTCTCAAGCCAACTTAAAGTTTGTCTCAACAAACTTTTTTTTCTAGTTATTATTATTCTTCTTCTGAGCCAAATTTTAGACTGCATCTCCTCCTAGACCGTTAAAGCTACGACCACCAAACTCGGGTCATACCTTCATACTGTTCTGACTTGGTGTGCTATATCTTTTCAGACTGATTTGAGTTTCAGTTTTCTTAACCCTCTGGAGTCTGAGCTGTTTTCTGGGCCCTGGAGGTGTTCTGACATGCTCTGACATTTGTGCTTTTTTCAGTTATTTATAAACATGTTAATGGCAAAGGTGTAAATTCACTCTATATAGCACAAACAGGGCTACCAAAATATGTGATCAACATGCATGTATATGTTTGAATTTTTAAGAGAATAATGTTTATGCGTGGTTATTGGAAAAAATAAAAACGAAAGTTGCTGAAATAAGGCCACAAAACACATACTAAATATGTGGCAATAAGACTTTTGACTAATGGATGTCATCGCCTATAGTTTTTTCTTCAAAATTATGTGAAAATAGTCTTGCTTTATCGTTCACATAAAACCATACATTGATTTAAATTGATGTAAAACAGGTTTTGCTTGGAAAGCCAATATGCGAGGGGGGCGTGAACGAGGAGTGGTTTATACCTGAGAAATACAATGTCCCATCCCACTCTGCATAATGATGAGCCATTCACTCAGGTGTGAAACTGACTGAGCCACAATGCAAGGACAAAACATATATTTAGAAGAAGACTTATTAGGCCTATATTGACCATTTAAGATTTTGCTTACATCTTGTAAATATGTTTTGCTATTTTATTAAAAAGGTTACAACAACAATAATTACAAAAAAAATATTTCAAGTGTACTCTTTCTTTGTAAAAAAAAAAAGATTATAGGCCTACATTTTATCTATGTATTCATTACTTTGAATATAGCCAACATTGGAACAGCTAACATCTTAGTTGATGACTTTATTTTTGACAAAAATAGTAGGCTATTTTATATAGAAATTGCTAAACAAAAGCTTATTTGACGTGGCAGTATATTCTACAGTAAAAACTGTACCCAAATCTACTAAACAAAATGTTGTCTTTCATATTTCGCCTGACTGTAACGTTGTTTTTATGAAATATTAGGGCATATTGTTAATTTGCTGTTTAATATGTTGCTTATACAAATAGCCTACATTTTATTTCAACATATTTCAGTCGATTTTTACTCATCTCAGTATAGCAATACAGTTTGCTAAAACATCATCATTCATTCACACACGCGATTTAAATTTAACTTCTGGCAAAGATGAAGTTGACGATATAGGCTATTGACTTGCGATCTTCGCAGTAGGCTAGTGAACGCACCGGAGAAATGCACATTTATTAGGCTACATAGTTTTTTTGTTTTGGATGGTTTTGTTTAGAACCAGCTTTCTGTAAATATATTTCAAATTTTTTTTAGACATGTGAGGCGAGTAGGCTACGGTCTGGTTCATGATGATCTCCAGTTCAGACCTTATGTTGTGTTGCTAGCCTATATTTACTTTAAATCCAGGAAATTTGTTAATGAAAAAATTATTAAAATTAAGATACAATTGATACAAAACGAAATTCGTTTTAAAGAAAGGATTTGTACTTTCTGTTTTGAGGTCTCTGTGAATGTTTGAAAGTCTTTTAGTGCTTAGAGCGCTCGCGTCCATAATGGAGAACTGTCACGTAATATTGTTTTTTTCCTCATAAATGCAAACACGAAAAATAAAAGACAAAAGACTTTTAAGTAAAACTTACTCCGAAAGTGTGTCCTCGACGGAATTCGCTCTTCAATATGCTGCCGTTCGTCGTCTGTTACAATCTTCCTCTGAGGAAACAACCCGGTATCGTGCTTCGTGCATTCTTCCTCGCTGTCCAGAATCATCTGAATGGCGTCTTTATTACCGGAGAAGCGTGCCATACTCAAAACGCGATGAACTATCAGTAAGTCTGATAGAAACTGTGTTTTTATGGCATTGATCGGGGGGCGTATGCGATGCATACTAGATCACCTAACTATTTACATGTGAATCGCGCCGGGGGCGGGGCGGCCGCAGCTTATTATAGAGATAATGAGGCAGAAGGAAAAACGGTACCTCTCCTTGCTTTCAAACGGATTACATGAGTTGAAAACATTTGTTTTTTATATAAATTACTTCATTTAAAAGAGGAGATTTCAAGCTTCATAAAGACATATCTCACGTGCCTGTGTGAGAAGTATTCGCTGAGTTATGATTCATTTTCGGACGTGTTTCAGAATGGACTACACGGACAGAGAGAAGGCAGAACTCGCTTCGTGTTTATTTTTCTTTATTTGGCGAAAAGCACAACACTTTGTTTTTATTGTGAGTGTACACAAAAATAATACACACTTAACAGGATAGATTGATGTATAACACAAGCATATAAGATAAAAATTAATATTTTTATTTTATTATTTTTTTGCACTCATACGGAAAAAAACGAGCCTATCGCGCCGGCGCGATAGCCGACCTCAGGGGGTTAAAAATTAATATTAAATACCATAAAAATCCCATAGACTTACATTGCAGACTGTTCAAATTGAGCCAAGGCTACGGTGGCCCATTAGTGCACAACCCAAAAACTCAAATCTAAACTGAAGCCCTAGAGACTCAACTACTGCTAGACTCATTAAACTACTATCTTCAAACTATTTTTATCTATCTATCTATCTATCTATCTTCAAACTTTATCTATCTATCTAATCCATCTTTCTTTCTTTCTTTCTTTCTAACTAATACATCTTTATTTCTTTCTAACTAATCCATCTTTCTTACTTTCTAACTAATCCATCTTTCTTTCTTTCTTTTGTTTTTCTCTCTATTCTTTCTTTTTTTCTTCATTTCTAACTATTCTTTCTTTTTTACTTTTCTTTCTTTTCTTTATTTTTAACCTTTCTTTCTTTCTAACTAATCTTTCTTTCTTTCAAACTGATCTTTCTTTCTTTCTAACTAATCAATCTTTCTTTCTTTCGAACTAATCTTTCTTTCTTTTTCAAACTGATCTTTCTTTCTTTCTTTCTTTCTAACTAATCTATATATTTTTTTCTTTTTAACTAATCTATCTTTCTTTCCTTCTGTCTAATATATCTTTCTTTTCTTCTAACTAATCTATCTTTCTTTCTTTCTAACTAATCTATGTATCTTTCTTTAACTAATCCATCTTTTTATTCTTTCTAACTAATCTATCTTTCTTTCTTACTAATCTATCTTTCTTTCTTTCTAACTAATCTATCTTTCTTTCTTCTAACAAATCTATCTATCTTTCTTCTAACTAATCTATCTTTCTTTTCTTCTAACTAATATATCTTTCTTTTCTTCTAACTATCTTTCTTTCTTTCTAACTAATCCATCTTTCTTTCTTTCTTTCTTTCTAACTAATCCATCTTTCTTTCTTTCTTTCTAACTATTCTATCTTTTTTACTTTTCTTTCTTTCTTTCTTTTTTCAAACTAATCTTTCTTTATTTCTTAATTTTTTTTAAACTAATCTTTATGTATTTCTAATCTCTTTCTTTCAAACTAATCTATAAATCCATATATCTTTCTTTCTAACTAATCTTTTTCTTTCTTTCTTTCTAACTATTCAACTAATCTATCAAACTTTAAACTACTTTAAACTTCAAACTACTTTAAACTTCTTCAAACTCTCTGGTCCGGCTTTCTCAAGCCAACTTAAAGTTTGTCTCAACAAACTTTTTTTTCTAGTTATTATTATTCTTCTTCTGAGCCAAATTTTAGACTGCATCTCCTCCTAGACCGTTAAAGCTACGACCACCAAACTCGGGTCATACCTTCATACTGTTCTGACTTGGTGTGCTATATCTTTTCAGACTGATTTGAGTTTCAGTTTTCTTAAAAATTAATATTAAATACCATAAAAATCCCATAGACTTACATTGCAGACTGTTCAAATTGAGCCAAGGCTACGGTGGCCCATTAGTGCACAACCCAAAAACTCAAATCTAAACTGAAGCCCTAGAGACTCAACTACTGCTAGACTCATTAAACTACTATCTTCAAACTATTTTTATCTATCTATCTATCTATCTATCTATCTATCTATCTATCTATCTATCTTCAAACTTTATCTATCTATCTAATCCATCTTTCTTTATTTCTTTCTTTCTAACTAATACATCTTTATTTCTTTCTAACTAATCCATCTTTCTTTCTTTCTTTTGTTTTTCTCTCTATTCTTTCTTTTTTTTCTTCATTTCTAACTATTCTTTTTTACTTTTCTTTCTTTTCTTTATTTTTAACCTTTCTTTCTTTCTAACTAATCTTTCTTTCTAACTAATCTTTCTTTCTTTCAAACTGATCTTTCTTTCTTTCTTTCTAACTAATCAATCTTTCTTTCTTTTTCAAACTGATCTTTCTTTCTTTCTTTCTTTCTTTCTTTCTTTCTTTCTAACTAATCTATATATTTTTTTCTTTTTAACTAATCTATCTTTCTTTCCTGCTGTCTAATATATCTTTCTTTTCTTCTAACTAATCTATATTTCTTTCTAACTAATCTATCTTTCTTTCTTTCGAACTAATCTATTTATCTTTCTTTAACTAATCCATCTTTCTTTTTATTCTTTCTAACTAATCTATCTTTCTTTCTTACTAATCTATCTTTCTTTCTTTCTAACTAATCTATCTTTCTTTCTTTTAACCTATCTATATATCTTTCTTCTAACTAATCTATCTTTCTTTCTTTCTAACTAATCCATCTTTCTTTCTTTCTTTCTTTCTAACTAATCCATCTTTCTTTCTTTCTAACTATTCTATCTTTTTTTACTTTTCTTTCTTTCTTTCTTTTTTCAAACTAATCTTTCTTTATTTCTTAATTTTTTAAAAACTAATCTTTATGTATTTCTAATCTCTTTCTTTCAAACTAATCTATAAATCCATCTATCTTTCTTTCTTTCTTTCTTTCTAAATATTCTTTCTGTTTTACTTTTCTTCCTTTCTAACTATTCTTTCTTTTTTACTTTTCTTTGTTTCTTTTTAACTTCTCTTTCTTTCTTTCTTTTTTAATTTTCTTTCTTTCTTTCTTTTTTAATTTTCTTTCTAACTATTCTTTTTACTTTACTTTCTTTTTAACTTTTCTTTCTTTATGTTTCTTTCTAACTATTCTTTTTTACTTTACTTTCTTTTCAACTTTTCTTTCTTTCTAACTAATCTTTCGATCTCTTTCTTTTTTCAAACGAATCTTTCTTTCTAACTAATCTTTCTTTTCAAACCAATCTTTCTTTCTTTCTAACTAATTAATCTTTCTTTCAAACATCTTTCTTTCATTCTTTCTTTCTTACTAATCTTTCTTTCTTTCTAACTAATCTTTATTTCATTCTTTTTTCAAACGAATTTTTCTTTCTTTCTAACTAATCTTTCTCTTTCTTTTTTTTCAAACTAATCTTTCTTTCTAACTAACTAATCTTTATTTCTTTCTTTCTAACTTTTCTTTCTTTCTAACCAATTTATCTTTCTCTCTTTCTTTCTAACCAATCTTTCTTTCTAACCAATCTATATTTCTTTCTTTCTAACTAATCTTTCTTTCTAACTATTCTTTCTTTTTAACTGATATTTCTATCTTTCTTTCTTTCTAACTAATCTTTCTTTCTTTATTTTTTCAAACTAATCTTTCTTTCTAACTAATCTTTCTTTTTTCTTTCTAACTAACTAATCTTTCTTTCTTTCTAACTAATCTTTTTCATTTTTTTCAAACTAATCTTTCTAACTAACTAACTAACTAACTATCTTTCTTCTTCAAACTAATCTTTCTTTCCAACTAACTAAATATCTTTCTTCTTCAAAGTAATCTTTCTTTAATTTTTTTCAAACTAATCTTTCTTTTTAACTAATCTTTCTTTCTATTTTCTTTTTAACTAATCTTTCTTTCTTTCTAACCTATCTTTCTTTCTTTCTAACTAATCTTTCTTTCTAACTAATCTTTCTTTCTAACTAATCTTTTTCTTTCTTTTTTCAAACTAATCTTTCTTTCTTTCTAACTAATCTTTCTTTTTTCTTTCTAACTACTCTTTTTTCAAACTAATCTTTCTTTCTAACTAACTAATCTTTATTTCTTTTTTCTTTTTAACTAATCTTTCTTTCTTTCTAACCAATCTATCTTTCTTTCTTTCTTTCTTTCTTTCTTTCTAACTAATATTTCTTTCTTTCTAAATAATCTTTCTTTCATTCTTTTTTCAAACTAATCTTTCTTTCTAACTATCTTTCTTCAAACTAATCTTTCTTTCTTTTTTCTTTTTAACTAATTTTTCTTTCTTTCTAACCAATCTTTATTTCTTTCTTTCTTTCTTTATTTCTTTCTTTCTTTCTTTCTAACTATTCTTTCTTTTTTAACTAATATTTCTTTCTTTCTTTCTAATATTTCTTTCTTTCTAACCAATTTATCTTTCTCTCTTTCTTTCTAACCAATCTTTCTTTCTTTCTAACCAATCTATCTTTTTCTTTCTAACTATTCTTTAGTTTTTAACTGACATTTATATCTTTCTTTCTTTTTTCTTTCTTTCTAACTAATCTTTCTTTTTTACAAACTAATCTTTCTTTCTTTTTAACTAATCTTTCTTTCTTTCTTTTTTCAAGCTAATCTTTCTTTCTAACTAATCTTTTTTTCAAACTAATCTTTCTTTCCAACTAATCTTTTTTTCTAACTAATCTTTTTTCAAACTAATCTTTCTTTCTTTCTTTCTAACTAATCTTTCTTTCATTCTTTTTTCAAACTAATCTTTCTTTCATTCTTTTTCAAACTAATCTTTCTTTCTTTCTTTCTTTCTTTCTTTCTTTCTTTCTTTCTTTTTTCTTTTTAACTAATCTTTCTCTTTCTAACCAATCTATCTATCTATCTATCTATCTATCTTTCTTTCTAACTATTCTTTCTTTTTTAACTAATATTTCTTTCTTTCTAACTAATCTTTCTTTCATTCTTTTTTCAAACTAATTTTTCTTTCTTTCTAACTAATCTTTCTCTTTCTTTTTTTTTCAAACTAATCTTTCTTTCTAACTAACTTATTTCTTTCTTTCTAACTTTTCTTTCTTTCTAACCAATTTATCTTTCTCTCTTTCTTTCTAACCAATCTTTCTTTCTAACCAATCTATATTTCTTTCTTTCTAACTAATCTTTCTTTCTAACTATTCTTTCTTTTTAACTGATATTTCTATCTTTCTTTCTTTCTAACTAATCTTTCTTTCTTTCTTTTTTCAAACTAATCTTTCTTTCTAACTAATCTTTCTTTTTTCTTTCTAACTAACTAATCTTTCTTTCTTTCTAACTAATCTTTCTTTCATTTTTACAAACTAATCTTTCTTTCTATCTAACTAATCTTTCTTTTTTCAAACTAATCTTTCTTTCTAACTAATCTTTTTTTCAAACTAATCTTTCTTTCTTTCTTTCTAACTAATCTTTCTTTCATTCTTTTTTCAAACTAATCTTTCTTTCATTCTTTTTCAAACTCATCTTTCTTTCTTTCTTTCTTTTTTCTTTTTAACTAATCTTTCTTTCTTTCTAACCAATCTATCTATCTATCTATCTATCTTTCTTTCTAACTATTCTTTCTTTTTTAACTAATATTTCTTTCTTTCTAACTAATCTTTCTTTCTTTTTTACAAACTAATCTTTCTTTCTTTCTTTCTAACTAATCTTTCTTTCATTCTTTTTTCAAACTAATCTTTCTTTCATTCTTTTTCAAACTCATCTTTCTTTCTTTCTTTCTTTCTTTCTTTTTTCTTTTTAACTAATCTTTCTTTCTTTCTAACCAATCTATCTATCTATCTATCTATCTATCTATCTATCTATCTTTCTTTCTAACTATTCTTTCTTTTTTAACTAATATTTCTTTCTTTCTAACTAATCTTTCTTTCTTTTTTACAAACTAATCTTTATTTCTTTCTAACTAATCTTTCTTTTTTCAAACTAATCTTTCTTTCTAACTAATCTTTCTTTCTAACTACTCATTTCTTTCTAACTATTCTTTTTAAACTAATATTTCCATCTTTCTTTCTTTCTAACTAATCTTTCTTTCTTTTTTACAAACTGTTTTTTTCTTTCAAACTAATCTTTCTTTCTAACTAATCTTTCTTTCATTCTTTTTTTCTAACTAATCTTTCTTTCATTCTTTTTTCAAACTAATCTTTCTTTCTAACTACCTAATCTTTCTTTCTAACTAATCTTTCTTTCATTCTTTTTTTCAAACTAATCTTTCTTTCTAACTAACTAATCTTTCTTTTTTCAATCTAATCTTTCTTTCTTTCTTTATAACTAAACTTTCTTTCTTTCTAACCTATCTATCTATCTATCTTTCTAATTAATCTTTCTTTCTTCCTTTCTTTCTTTCTAACTATTCTAACTAAAATTTCTTTTTTCAAACTAAAATTTCTTTCTTTTTCAAACTAATATTTCTTTCTTTTTTCAAACTAATATTTCTTTCTTTCTTTCTTTCTTTCTTTCTTTCTTTCTAACTAAACTTTCTTTCTAACCAATCTTTCTTTCTTTCTTTCTTTCTTTCTTCCTAATATTTCTTTACTAGAAACATGGTAAATCATGTTAAATCATGCTAGAACAGTTTAAAACTTTTTCAAACTTTCTGGCTAGGCTTTTTCAAGCCAACTTAAAGTTTGTCTACGAACTTTACCATCTAGTTTGCTACTTGCTATTGCTAGTCAGTAAATGGAGGGACATTCTCATTCTAGAGAGTATTTGATTAGACAAAAATGTAGAGTCCATGGACAATTTTTGGTCCGTTTTAATACAGAGAAAAACTAAGTTTTGTAATTGTTGTGTACAGCTGCTAGAAGTTAATGCTGCAAACATTAAGAGTACACTAATAGCATATAGATGACTTCAAAACTAATGCACACCAGTTAAAAAGCCACAAAACTTGATTTCATGGGGTCTTTAAAGTCATGTTAGTGGGCAGTTTGTGGTTTTTCAGAGTACGGCTGTGTGAATATAAACTTACTCTGAGTTCAATCATATATTTTTATAGATCCATTTTAATTTAATATTTAATATTTAATTAATATTTGTGTGCATCAGGGTTGTTATATTTCTGTGAATAGAATTATAAAACTTGTTTCTTTGTATCTTTGCAAAATGAGTAAACAAAATTTAGCTTTAATTTTGTTTCAGCATTAGTTATAGTTTTTATCCCTTATCCACCTTATTTTTCAGATAAGTGCGGCTACGGCCATTTGTAATTTTAATGTCTCTGGCTTCCGGTGTCATTCGCTTCCAGTTATTTTTAGCTGTGCAAAACAGCTCGTTATGCTGCTTAATATTGCAAACTGCTATTTCTTACCATATTATTTTAATGTATTGTCTTAATTATAAACACACTGGTTTGTAGTGCAAACAGTTTTACAGTTTACTGCACTTTGAATTATTCTTCTCATTATTTCCCTATAGCGGCTAATACATTGGAAGTTGCACACATTCACAGAAAACATCTGTGTGGAAAAATAAGGTGGATAACACAGCACAATTAATTCTTTCAATCTACCAATGATGACAGTTTATAGGAAAATTCTGGGGTTGGCTGTTGTACATGTCGATCAGACACCCTGTCTAATTGGGTAGCGCTGGGAAGCCAGACTTGGCCATCCAACATTGATTGAAAATATGAAAGCTACAGTAAAGTCATTTTTTATTGAATTTTGTTGAGTTGTAATGAATATTTAGTGCATTGCTACAAAGTTTTCATTCATTTAAAAAATTCCAGTTTAATTTGATAATACTTTAAAAATATAATTTTTTATCTTTATAATAGTAATAGTAACTAATAGTAATAGTTGTTGGTCATATTTCATACAGTTGAATTAATCTAGCAAGTAATCTTAATAAGCATAAATTCTTAAACTGGCATTCAGTTTTTAATCTTCTTGTAATGCAGTTGTACGTATTATTGTGTTCCAGATGTGTATATTTAATGTGTCTGTCTCTGTGTGTTCAGACAAAGCTCCAGTGGCTGTGCGAGGAGGTGCGTGAGCGGGAATCCAGTGAGAGGAGGTTAAGGAGGACACTACAGCAGCACAAGGAGCAGATGAAAGCACTGAAGCAAAGCAGAGAATCAGAACTGCAGAGCCTCCTGGACCGCATTACCCAGCAGGATCGGCTCCTCAAAGACATCCAATCAGAGAAGAGAGGTACTAACTCACCTTAGAGAAAAGTGATTTCTAGATCAGAATTTATTGGGCCTGGCACTTCAGCACAGGTAGTAATGTGAAATGTTATCCCATTATTCTACTGCATAAGCTGTACTATACTAGCTGACTTTATACTGGCAGTAATTTGCACGATAGTCACATCACAGGATGTGCAATGCCAAGTATAGGGATCGTAGTTGATACGTGATCCGTTCAGACCAGGTACCACAGTTTGAAATGCACGTGATTTCGGATTATTGCAAAGTTTACTCATCATAGAGTGAAAGATTTAGGTCCTGTCAGTTTAAACATTCATGGGATTTTAAGCCATTTGAAAGGAAGACACGAAAGACATCTCAATTCTGAACTCACACACTGTTTTCTGTGCGCACACACACACAGAAAACACAGAATTCCTTTGTCTTTCTCGTCTGTTTGTGCTTGAACGGACACATACATGCAAAATTGCCAAAATGCCTGTCTCTGCGAGTATCCACATAAACTCAATAGCTTATTGCTTATGTGAACGTAAACAATTGCGGAAGAAAAAGGATGCGTATCATTATATTCAATCCGTGCATTCAGTCTTAAAGTGACAGCAGCCTAAAATACCCACTGCTGTCTGAGTCATTAACTGTTAATCAAACAACAAAAGCAATGTAATAAGCAACGTTTGAATCCTAATGGTTAAAATCAAAATTGTTCACTCTTCTCATTCTTCCAGTGCCCCCGAATCAGTTGTGTTTCCATTTCCACACACAAAAAAAAGTTATTTTAAATAAATACTTTTTCGAACCCTTCCTTGGCTGTTTTTTTCGAACCCTTCCTTGGCTGTTTTTACACCTCACACGAAATTGAGTGTCCACCAAGATGCCCCAGACAATACGTTATTAAAAGAATTGTAATAAATATTTTCAAAGACTCTTATTCTGAACGAGTCTACTGCTTTTTAAATGATGGGTGGCAGCTTCTGTTTCAGGGAACTTAGACTCAAAAGTACTGAAACATTTCAAATGTTTCAAAAGGACAGTGTATTCTGTTCCTCCTGATTAATTTCTTTCTAAAAAGAAATTCTCCTGTAACAATATGGAAAAGACGATACTGCGCACTTGTGTTCTGCACTCCCAATTTAATAAAGAATAGATGCCCTAATAATCGCTCGTGTTTCTCCCCAAATCCTCATTCATGACTCTTTCCAGAATTGTTTTCACATGGGTGCTTTAAAATATTATCCATTTCTATCAATGGATACTGGTATGGATACTAGATACTGGTAGATGATCAATAGAGGGTCTTAATACTAATGTTATCCACCAGAAGGAACTGCATGGTAAGAAATCCCTTTAAGTCTCATTGATTAAAATCTCTGTAAATGGTTAAATATATTGACTTGGGGGGAAAATGAAGCACAGAACTTCACATTTGTTTAATAGAGTTTAATATAATTAATTTGCAAAGAAATCTGTAAAATCTCCAAAATGCTTATAGATCATTGTTTTTTTGTTTTTTTTATAGAAAACACATTTGTTTAACTAAATATTGCTATGTCAGTTTTTTCCAATATCGTGCTGCCCTATTGCCAGAGTTTTTCACTGTTTGAATGCTCCAGATATTTGCGTTTCAATTCATATCTCTGGAATCCTCTTCTGAATCCTTGAGTCCAGCCTACAAAATAAGCCTTTGCAAACAGCACTGAATTGCTGTCCAATATTATTAGTCTCTTTTAATATAATATATATAATAATACTTCTATAAAGATGTATATTATTTTTCAAAAGAGACATGGCCATTGTATCACTGGAACTATTTTGAAATTATTTCCATTTGTGGAGCAAAAGTGTACAAAAAAAAGTGATCTAAAATGTAAGTTACTAGCCTCTCGTTTATACTATAAAGTGATATCACACTTGAAATCGTGGTCTGAATAGATCATGCATAATTAGCATAACATGCATTTTATTTTACAACAGGTTTTAAGACAGTCATGTCACACTGTAGAAAAAAACTGTTGTTCTTAATTATTTTAGTCTTGTTTTCAAATAAAAAAATCTTAAAATATAATTTACTTGAACAAATATGTGTTTGATAAGACTTGTTTTCAGAGAATGTCTGAATGTGAGATAAAATTAACTTATAGATATACATCTAAATAATTTTTGCATATTTGCACATAAAAAAGGTATTAAAAAACTTAAGTCTTAATAGTAAATTCAAGTAAATTAATCTTTTTAGTATTTTTCAGTTTTTACTGTAAATATTATTAATAAAATCAATTAGCAACATAAATTTATCAAATATTCTCTTGTGTTCCATGGAAGAAAAAGTGTGAGTGAATGATTAATTTGATTACTCTTTTTCAATATCAATGCTCATTAAAATGGTCTTCCAGGTCTTCTTGAAAATGGCCGCAAGAAAGAAGAAGAGATGAGAAATCTTCAGGTCAGTGTAAAGGAGTTGGTATGAATGTTGCACTCTTAGATATACATGCACACGTGTGTATGTGTGTGTGTGTGTGTGTGTGTGTGTGTGTGCGCGCATTTCCATGTTTCATGTGGACTTTCTATAGACATAATGATTTTCATACTGTACAAAATGTATATTCTTTCCCCTAACCCTACCCCTTAAATCCAACACACACACACACACACACACACACACACACACACACACACACACACACACACACACACACACACACACACATAAAATCTCCTCTGTAGTTAGTGGTTACAACCTAACCTTTATGTAATCCTGCATGCACGTCAGTTGTCCTGCATGTGGCAGGCATGTAATAACATCATCTTACCCTTGCTTGTCTGCATGCTTTCAAACCAAACCCACTGGGATCACCTACCCATTATGAATCAATCCCCTTAATGGGGCTCAGAAGAAACCAGCAGCATGCTGGAAGACAATAGGACACAGAGTCAGTAATTACACTTGGCCTCAGATTTTCCCAGATGCTGCTTTTAACTGGTGGATTAGAAACTGCTAGGAATCTCTAAAACAAAACTTCCTGTGTCAAAGTAATTTCTGTTTCTCTTTTTTTTCAGGACCGGGTTGTAGATCTTGAAATGGTAAGATTTGTTTCCCCCATAGTGTTTTAATGAATCTGTCATATACTTATTTGTCCAGTGTATGTTAATCTTCACAATTTTGTACAATTAATTCAGTCTGAACTGCTTAAAGACTCCATTGCAACCTTTTGTAGAAAATTCAGCCTTTAGCTGCACTGGCGCAGAGTGAACCCAACAGAGTGGTAGTGATCTCTGTCATGAGTTTCTATTTTCCACATGCGCTGTTTTCAATTGATGGCTTTATAAAGATGTGTTTTTTGTCCGTTAAATGTTTTGCTTTATAAGATGCTGCAAAAGGAGTAAGCTAATCTTTGAATTCCTGTGCTGTTTCATTGTGTTTCATTTTAACAAAGATCAACCATATCAGAACTTTTGCACCTTTAATGTAAAAATTACAACATATTCAATTCCACTGAAAACCAAAGTGACACATTTCAGAGAAAAAGATAAACATAAGCACTTAACTAATCATCAAGCTCATGTGAAACAGTAAAGTCACATTTATTTATATAGCGCTTTTTACAATACAGATTGTTTCAAAGCAGCTTTACAGAGATAACAGGAAAATAATGCAAAAAAGTTTGTTTCTAGAAGAAAATAGCGTCACAGTCCAGCTTAAGTTAGTTCAGTGATGTTTCTTTTTTGTTTTTAAAAAAAAGTTATTAATTTAGTTAATTTTTATATATATATATATATATAGCCGCGCTGGAGTAAACCGTGATGTCGTCGTCCAGCTCAGTTCTTTTATAATAGTGTCAATGCAGGCAGATCAATATTATTGTTGATTATTAAATTAAATGTTACATTTATTGTCCCCCAACTAAGCAAGCCAAGCCAATGGCAACAAAGGTGGGAAAAGGTGACAGTGGCAAGGAACCAAAACTCCATCAGGTGGCAGAATGGAGAAAAAAACCTTGGGAGAACCCAGGCTCAGTCAGGGGGGCCAGTTCTCCTCTGGCCAATGAACGAACAGTGTATGATTATGATTCAGGCAGCATTATAGGTCAGAAGTCAGATTGGTTTCGAACAATCAGAATATTATCCAGTTCCATCTGGATTAATTCTATCAGGACCACTACCGTCAAATACGATTGACAATAAGCATACAGTTTGGATTGGCGGTATGGTTCCGTTCTGGGCGAGAACTCCCTGCGCATCCATGCAGCCTAGCATGGATAAGAGCAGGGAGAGCAGCAATAACCCCCCTTGGGGTAAACAGAACAGAACCAACATGAAAGTTTGCAAATATATTTAATTCAAGATTTTAAAGTACAACATAATCGAGAATTACTCTGATTCAAGGGGAATCAGAATGCCAAATCCTGACTGGGCAAGAGGAGGAGCTGGGGATGGAGGAGGGTAATTAGCTCCTGAGAAACGCGATCACTGCTGATAATACTGAAGGAGCTTATATATGTATACTAGAGCCCTGCACGGGCCTCAAATTTAGGCCCGAGCCCGGCCCTGGCCCGAGACGCTCAGGCCCTAGCCCGACCCGTGTCCGACAGCTCATCAGAATTATCAGCCCGAGCCCGACCCGAGCCCCTTTTTTTTTTTTTTTTTTTTTCATTACACAGTGGCAGCCTGCCCTATTTGCAGCCATTAAAATAGCTCAGTTTTGTTAGTTATGTTTCTTTGTTAGTTATGTAAATTAATGTTTCTTTTCATTTCTTTATTAGGTTAATTTAGACAAATGTTTGGAGCATTTTTTTTTTTAAATGACGACCAAGCAAACCGAGCCGACAGCAAGTAAAACATGTTTGATCAATTGAGCCTCTCAAATCAATGCTATAATACTTTACTTGTCTACAATAAAATCAATAGATATAAAAAACTTCAAGCATATCACACAGACAGTTAGTTTAATAAATGTTTATTTATTAAACCACAGTGAGTAAATTTTTTTTTTTGAAATACTGAGGCAGGCTCAGGCTGCTAGCAACAGCGCTTGCAAACGAAATGAGCAATAGCCTATTAAATTAAATAAATTAAAAACAAACTTGCAGATTATCTTACCTCAAAAATGCACCACAGAACATGGCCATTCTTTTTTTCCAGTGGTTTCCAACAGTTAAACGAAAACAAAGTCCAATCAAACGAAAAACATCAGAGGTTTCCAACAGTTAAACGAAAATAAAGTCCAATCAAACGAAAAGTTAGAACAGTCTCTAACAGAGCATCGTGGAGAAAAAGAATAGCTAAGCATCCACAGTGGAAGGTTTTAACCCAGTCCTCCTTTCTTCTATCACGAATTCTTCTCACGCACGCGATTTTTCTCTTAATATTCTCCATTATTTGCACATGAGGTGAATCGTGGGTCGCGCTGACGGGAAACCTTCTGTGTGCGTGCGTGAGACAGACTGTCATGTCAGTCATATGTCAGTGTAATTTTAAGATTAGCTGATGGCTATAATGGCCAGTATTTAAAACACGTTTTAAGTGCAGGGCACGTCCAGTTCCCGCGCGCGAGCAGAGAGATTCGCGCTCGGCACATTATATTCCGTGTGCGAGCAGAGAGATTCGCGCTCGCGCATTATATTAATGTAGCCTACTTTCACGCTACAATAATGCGCTCTCGACATTTGACAGGAAAAAAGCGCATTAAGTTATGAGGTTACGAAATGTCTTTCTATGTTTGTTTTTCTATCGTCAACGTCAACTTCTCATATATTTTTTTTTTAATTAATGTCTAAAAATATAAAAAGCAGGATAACCCAAAAAAGGCCCGAGGCCCGGCCCGCATTTTAACTATGACGTGAAAATGGGCCCGAAGCCCGGCCCTAGGGGCGTAAAAAAGTCGGGGCCCGTCGGGCTCGGGCTGAAATGCAGGGCTCTAATGTATACAGTGATCGGCGTCATATTCCTATAGGTTGATGTGGATCAGCTGAGGGTCAGCTGATGCGAGCTTGACTAACGTGACCTGCCAGAACTAACGCTACGCTTGATTTCTGTCAGGACCACTACCGTCAAATACGATTGACAATAAGCATACAGTTTGGATAGGCGGTATGGTTCCGTTCTGGGCGAGAACTCCCTGCGCATCCATTGCAGCCTAGCATGGATAAGAGCAGGGAGAGCAGCAATAACCCCCCAAAACAAAACCATATGCCAATATCCCCCAACCCAACTGACAGCGCAATCTGGATGCTTTTGTAGTTACCTGAGTGAGCCAAGGCAACAAGCATGTTGCCAACAATACCAGAAGGCCTTAAGCAACAAGTATGTTGCCCTTACTTAGTTGACCTAAACAAGTATGTTGCCAATACCCACATAAGCCATAGCAACAAGCAGTCAATACCCAAAATGTTTAGCAGTAAACATGCATATTGCAATGAATGACATACCACCTGAAATGAAGAAGTGAAAATTGAGATATCAAAACGAATCAGCTGCTTGTTGTATATCCGCAGTCCAGTTCCAGTTTCTTTAAGTGACGCCTCTGAGCTAGAGATGAGCGATGGAGATTTAATTTTTCAATGATCTTTTTCATTGGAAATAAGTACTGAAGTTCACAATAATAAAGGAATCCTGGTGGGAACTTCTGGTTCACACAGAATTAGCAACACATGTCATTAATACAGCTGGATGGTTTAATGTAACAAGCGTGATGCTGATGCTGGGATATATTTACTCACAAATATGTAGATTTGAATAAATTCCAATCACTAGACAAGTTATTTGTTGACGTGCACTGCGTACGCTGTCACCTGTCAATGACGTCATAACCTTGTTGTACTTGGTTGTAGTTTACTTCTGTAGAAGAGAGAACAAAACAAAATATATATATACACATTTGTTATTATATTTTTTACACACTACCCCCACCACGACTGTGGCTGATAGAATGGTTACATCCTGATGTTAGAGGCATATGTTGAGCACTATAGATCCAATCTAATGGGGGAAGCATCACACCAAGCTGGAGCAAGCAAGGACACATGTCAACAAGCGTGTTGTTGTAGCCAATTTAACAATTGTATGGATCTATTGGGGAAGCTTACACCCCTAGCGGCAGCAAAACTGATACAACAAGCATGTTGTATAATCGCGGAACTATTGCTAAAACTAGTGTACTGTAGTTTGGCGGGGGAAGCATACACCCTAAGCAATAGCTCCGACTAGCAGCAACAAACTAATACAACAAGCATGTTGTATAAATCACAGAACTACAGCTAAAACTAGTGTAGTTTGGCAGGGGAAGCATACACCCTACAGCAATAGCTCCGACTAGCGGCAAGAAACTGATACAACTAGCATGTTTGTACAACCATAGGACTAGTATTAAAACTAGTGTAAAACTAGTCGGAGAAGCATACACCCTCTAGCTCTGAGTCAGATGCAGTGCGCAGCTAAGCAATGAAATACAGTGTGCTTCCTCATTCATAAACATGATTTCTGCTCCCGTTCTACGGATTCCATCGGCTGTGGAGGTGAAGATGACAACTCCCATGATTCCACACTCCTTCACAGGACCATCAAGCTACGATATTGTTAGTGTTGAATACCAGACCTCTGCGGTGAATGTACTATGTATTATGCATAAGTATGTTACCGATATCTAGATAGCTTTAGCCACAAGCATGTGGTAACTTTAACACAGCATGGTGCGATAATTTAGATAGAACAAAGAACAAAGAACAGGCATTTTTCCAATGCAACCAGATAGCATAAACAACGCTTAAGTACAGCATGTTGCGGAGGACAGTATGCGCAAAATACTAGAAGCCGAAGTAACAAGCATATTTGATAACATTGCACTAGCAACCACCATACAGTACTGATAGCAATGTTGCTGAAATGACAGCATATTACTGATGCCTGAAAAGCTTAGCACAGCATGTGACAATGACACCAGGTATAAGCCTAGAACAAGCATGTTCCAAATAATGACTGGGCTAAATAACCTTGAAAGTAAAACAACCATGTTACCAATAGCAACTAACAGCTTTTAAAGCAAGCAGTTTTTAATAGCCACTAGATAGCCTTAGAACAAGCAGTGTTTCAATAATAGTTTTTATTTTTTATTTTTTAAATTTACACAGCTTAAATGTACCACCATGTTGAATTTCAGCCTAAAAAGATGCAAGCCCTTAAAAAAAACAATGCATTAAAATGAAAGCACGGTATACAATACTTTGTAGCTTTAAGAACGCTGTGTTTCCAAGAACTAGATGGACCAAACGTGTCTGATAACGCTGAAGTGACTCAACTGAATTGTAACTGTTTACTATTTCTTTTTTAAAGCTGTGCCACAGCAGAATTATTCCGTTTGCATCATGAATTGTTAATTCATATCAAGCAGCTGCTTGAATCTGTGCTGCATAGTGCTAAAAGCACAGCGTGTGCAACGCGATCAGTTGCCAATGACAACACATAGTAACGCACATAGCCAATATGATTGCATAAGCCTAGCAAGAGCATTTTAATGAAAACGACTAACGTTAAGTTAGATAAGCCCAAGCCACACGTATAGCATTAGCAACAAGCATGTTGCCAATACCCTGATAGATTCTAGCAATGAGCATTAAAAAGGACTTAGCTTAGCTTTGTGAAGACTTTCAGAGATGAATGGAGAATGAATCACGTCGAGTCCTGTGTCAATAATGCAGCGATGCGAGCAGCAATGCAGACTGAGGTCACTTCCAAATCAGGAACCTTATGATCAATGCGGCAAATCTCGTGTTCAAGTTTAAGATGAATCTGAGGTGAAATCCTTGTGGGGAACGAATTCCTCTTGCTAAATTCCCGATTGAACGATTCCTTGATGTTGTTTGCCTGCCGAATTCCGCCATTTAATTAGCTCCTGAGAAACGCGATCGCTGCTGATAATACTGAAGGAGCTTATATATGTATACGGTGATCGGTGTCGTATTCCTATAGGTTGATGTGGATCAGCTGAGGGTCAGCTGATGCGAGCTTGACTAACGTGACCTGCCAGAACTAACGCCACGCTTGATGATCAGAGTCATCGATTTGTTGAGGATCAGTGCCGATGGCTGTCGTGTCGATGAGGCCTTCACAGGGGAGAGTCTAGTTGACACAATCTCTGCTGACACTTCAGGGATGCATTGTTTCTAGGCAGGTCCTCCATCTGATCTGGATTCGGCCCAGATCTGGCTGATTACAGTGAACCTCGGAATAAGCAGAAAGACTAACTTTAGCGTAGATGCCATTCTTCTTATGATGTAACGGGTATATCGGCTGTTATATGAAGTGTTCCCGGTTCCGGCTGACCTAATTTATGCAGCCTGATAATCATTTAACTGATTTAAAAATAGTAATGTATAATTCTTGTAAAGTACAGACGTGTCTTCACCTGAAGTGACTCTGATTGACTCTCAGCTGTTCTTGTAAGATTTTCTGACATCATCTTGGCTTTCTGGGTTTTAAGGCAGTGCGATCCAGTTTGGTACAGAAAACCCATCAACAATGATGACAAATGTTTATTTATGCTTGAATACATGAAAGAAAGAAAGAAGGGAGATGGTTGGGAGATTTGCGCTGTGCGCACCACCCTGACATTACTTTTTTCTTTTGCCTAAATTAACTATTCTGAATGATCCTACAAAAAGGTCCTAAAGAGAGCAACAGAGTATGTTTTCGCATGCTTATGATTTAAAATGTCAAGAACTGTCAAAACATACACCCTTTACTCTCAGACTCTAATAACATTTACTTTACAAGTACTTTACACTACAGCAGGGCTATTCAATTACAAATTCAGTTGGGCCAGATTTTCAAACCAATAAGGTTAGCTTGGCCAGTTATTTTAGCGGCGAAGCAACTCGTAATGACACATTTTAAAATCAACACAAACAAATTTATTGAATACATGTAAGGTTTATTCACCTCTTGCCTAGGCCTACCTAGGCTACATATCTGACCTATCTGATCACAAAGTGCATAAAACAAAATAGTGCACAGTAGTAGATAAGCAATAACATTAAGTTTCCTTTTGAAACAAAATAAACATCTTGCTCACATTTGACCCAGGAACATCTCAAAGTGCATAAAATAAAAAAGTGCACAGTATTCACAACTAGGCTATAACTAACACATGAATATAAGGTGGACTATTGCACATACTGAGGGAACATATTTTAAATCACCACATTTGTGATGATCAATAAATGCAACATTATATTGATGTAGGCTACAGTTACCCAGCTTATTTATTGGGAGAAGTGACATTTTTTGTTTTGAACGAGAGCAGTGACTTTAGGCTCGTAAGTTGTCAATGTAGTCCGAAGGCATTGGTGGAGAGTACGGTCAGTCAGGGAGCAACAAGAGTTGCTTTTTATGGAGTTCATGTGTGAAAAACTTGACTCACATGTGTATGTTGATCCAAACATACTGAGCATGACGACTCGCGTACGTTGACATCAGTCCAAAACATTGTAGGCACGTTAGTGCAAAGCTCCTGTGCCATGGTTACAGATTACTGCATGTCAACAAGTTCGAGTGTGAATTTCCCCTCATCAATGGAAGGAACCACTTGCTTTGCTCTGGCGGATAAGTCCCCTTCTATTGCAACAGTGAACGGGTCTCTGACAAAAACGGCCACCTCTGTGGGCAGAACAAGTCCATCCAATCGACCAGCAAAGTTCATTTTCAACCTCGCAATGAAATCTGTCATCACATCCGTGATTTGTGCAGGGGATGAGATGCATTTGCGGAGTGTCGGAAAATGCAACATTCGGCCTGTGCTCAAATCAGTTGCGAAAAGGTCCAGTTTAACTGGGAATGCGTGCATCTGTTCCACAAGGTTGATGACAGTTTTGTCTCTGCCTTGTAGTGCCAAATTGAGATCATTCAGGTGTTTGAATATGTCACTCAGAAAGCAGGCATCGGCCATGAAGTTGTCGTCCAGTATGCGACTCAAGTGCGTTTCTGCCTTTTTTTGCTTGCTGCTGCGGAGGAAAGTTATGATCTCCTCTCTGAGACCACAGAAACGCTCCAGTGCTTTGCCTTTGGACAGCCACCTCACGTCATTATGCAAAAGCAGGTCGTGGTGCTCAGCAGACATTTCTGACAGCAGCATGTGGAACAAGCGGTGTTGGAGGCTTGATGTGGAGCGAATAAAATTAATTGTAGCCATCACGTTGTCCATTGTCGTTTTGAGCGCCCCGCTTAGTTTTGCGCACAACACCACCTGATGCACAATGCAGTGTAAGGAGATCAACTGAGGTGCAACAGCGGACCAACGTGCTGCCAAACCATTCACTTTCCCTGTCATGGATGGATCCCCATATGTCACAAGCATGCACACACGCGTCATATCCAGACCATTGGTCTTTAAAAAAAGCGGAAATTTTCCCAAAGACTATATCGCCCGTTGTGTGTCCTTCTAACGGCAGTAGGCAGAGCAGCTCCTCTCTGAAGCATTTGCTGTAAAAAAAAACGGACATACAGTGCAATGCATAAGTGAATACACCCATGCTAAAGTTGACTAAAAAGAGGAATAAAAAATCATATTTTGGAAATTGAACGTAATGCCTTAATTTAAAAAATTAGGAAAAATCCAACCTTTAAGGACACCAATTTTCTTTGTGAATGAATAATGTATCGTAAATAAATAAATGTTCTTCCTTAAAATACATGGTGCATAAGTTAGTACACCCCTATGTTAAATTCCCATAGAGGCAGGCAGATTTTTATTTTTAAGTATTTAAAAAAAAAAAAATGTAGGATACTATGCATCCTGATAAAGTTCCCTTGGCCTTTGGAATTAAAATAGCCCCACATCATCACATAGCCTTCACCATACCTAGAGATTGGCATGGGGTACTTTCCATAAGATCATCTCTCAATGCAAATCAAACTAGCTTTTAGGCTAACTGAAATAAAACCATGCCAATCTCTAGGTATGGTGAAGGCTATGTGATGATGTGGGGCTATTTTAATTCCAAAGGCCAAGGGAACTTTATCAGGATGCATAGTATCCTAAAAAATTTTTTTTAAAAATACTTAAAAATAAAAATCTGCCTGCCTCTATGGGAATTTAACATAGGGGTGTACTAACTTATGCACCATGTATTTTAAGGAAGAACATTTATTTATTTACGATACATTATTCATTCACAAAGAAAATTGGTGTCCTTAAAGGTTGGATTTTTCCTCATTTTTTTAATTAAGGCATTACGTTCAATTTCCAAAATATGATTTTTTATTCCTCTTTTTAGTCAACTTTAGCATGGGCAGAGGCGGACAGAGTACACAGCTTCATTACTTGAGTAAGAGTACAGATACCCCTTGCTAAATTTTACTCAAGTACAAGTAAAAGTACTACAGTCAGATGTCTACTTAAGTAAAAGTACTAAAGTACTTGTTTTTAAAAGTACTTGAGTATCAAGAGTACAAGAGTACATTTTCTAAATATTGCATTACTACTGCCACAGTGCTTACATTCGTAAACACAGCAAACACTTGAAGCGAAAACTATCATTAACTTGTTCAGAAAATTGAAATAGTCTGGCGAGGTGGGGCCATGGGTTCGGATGCGATATTTTTTCCCAGGATGGTAGGGGAAGACTCATGAATATTCATTAGGGAAGTCATCCCTGATTGGTCTGATGACCGACCCCTAACCCCACCCCTAGACCTACCCGTCACTGGGGTTAAGACCAATCAGGGATGACTTCCCTAATGAATATTCATGAGTATTCCCCTACCATCCTGGGAAAAAAAATACTCCCGTGATGGACCTGCTGTGTCTTCATCCATGGTTTCATCTCTTATCTAAATCTGACCATGGAGTTGACTTTGGCGGAAAGCTGAAGGTGATTGCTAATAGGCTGTCCCAATCAGTGGCGCCTGCACAATCCAATCACATTTGAGAGGGAAACAACAAATTGAGGGTTTCCGAGATGTTTCTTTTTTCCTTTTTTTTTTTTTAGAAGAAGTAACGGGTACTCACGGTTATGGATAGAAATGTAGTGGAGTAAAGAGTACAATATTTGCCTCTCAAATGTACTTGAGTAAAGTCATGAGTACTCCCCAAAAATGATACTCGAGTAAAGTACAGATCCCTCAAAATTGTACTTAAGTACTGTACTCAAGTAAATGTACTCCGTTACTGTCCGGCTCTGAGCATGGGTGTATTCACTTATGCATAGCACTGTATATGCACAACTGAGCAGTATCAGTTTTGTCTGTGGACTCATCTGCTGCTATAGACATAGTATCAGCTTTCATCAGGTCTCCTAACAACGTTTCATACACATCTGCAGCAAGAATTTCAACCCTACAAATGTTGGAAGTATCTGACAGGGGTAAGTTTTTTAGTACCGCTCCGGTTGTATGATGCAATCAAACTCTGCACTTTTGCTGCCCTCTCTTGAGATCCCTCGGGAAAATTGGTGCAGAAAGTCTGGTGTTTCTCAACTTGGTGCCTCCGCACATTGTAATTTTTAAGTACTGCAACGCAGTACTTTTAAGTGTTTTTTCTAAATACACCAGTTCTGCTGTTATTCAGTGTTCTATTTGACTCGAGGTAAGCCTATCTTCGATTCTCTGCTTATTTTTAATTTTTACCTTCTCACAAATCTGTATATTATCTAGACGCGTTAATACTCTAACAGCCGCCAGTGAAAATTATTATTGCAGTTTAATTGCACTTAACCCTCTGGGGTCTGAGGTGTTTTCTGGACCCTGGAGGTGTTCTGACATGCTCTGACATTTGTGCTTATTTCTGTTACTTGTGACATTTTCATGGCTAAAGTCTGATTACACTGTATTTAGCACAAACTCTGCTACAATAATATATCAGCAGCTTGTGTGTAAAAGTTTGTAGTTTTGAGATAATGACATTTATGCATGGTTTGTGAAAATACAAAAATAAATTGTCACTGAAATAAGGCCATGAAACCATACTGATTATTTCTTCACAAGACTTTTGAAAATTGTATCATGTAGCCTAGAATATTTGCTCCAAAACTATGTGAAAATCACCCTGACTGCTCATTCAGATAAGACAATATATTGAATTAAAAATTGTAAGACGTGTTTTGTGTGAGAAAGCTTTATGCGGGAAGGCGTGAACACATTAATATGTATGGTTTTCACACCTGAGAAAGACAAAGGCCCTCCCCTAATGGCTCTATTAGGAGCTATCAGGCTCTGTCATTCTGAGCAACCTTGCACAAAGAATGAGGAGATTTAAAAAAGAATGGCTTTTTGATTGTTTGGATTTATTTACAACACAACATAATCCAAAGATACACAACAAATGACACCAAACCACATTATTGAAAACAATGATCCAAAGACAGAGACCTTTGTGCCATTCCTAAAAACATTGTACATACCTTTCATTTCCAATGTGTTTGATTTTTTCACTTTACCATGTTCATGTATGGAGACTCATGTGAATGTTGAAGTCAGCAGGACTCCTCAGTGGAGCATCTGGTCAATGAGAAAAAAAAAAAACGCTGTGAACATGCTGATATCAAGAGAAGCTATAGGGCTGCACGATTTGGGGAATACATTTTCGATTTTTCATGTTAAAATTGCTTCTTAAAATGTACAGAATACACACACACACACACACACACACACACTATATATTATATATAATGCAGCACAGCACATAGCTTATGCCTACAAGGCACAACAAACCTGGTGTTCATTTTATATATATAATATATGTATATATAAAATGAACACCAGGTTTGTTGTGCCTTGTAGGCATAAGCTATGTGCTGTGCTGCATAAAATAATAATAACAATAGCCTATAAATCGTTAAAAAGGAACACTTCTGTAACACTGCACTAGAGAAAACTATATTGATTATCATATGTTACTTCAATCTCATTTCATAATGTCATAACGAAAATAAACATTTGGAACAAAAAAAATGAAGCCTATTTGTTTGGCGCATTTTGCTTTTCAAACGCGTGCAGATAACATTTACTGAAGTGATCAAGCCGCTCAAAACTATTAAACTAATTACTGTTACCATATTATACATCTACGTTTGAGCAGATATCCACAAACAGTATTTAACAGTAAACATGGTTCTAAACATTATAATATTCACCATAGTATACACTCATACTAGCCTACTTTTACCATGCTGTGTTTTATTATAGAATATAAAAACATCCTCGTGTCCAACATGTACAGTATACATTTAGCACTGAAAGGTTGCCTATCAGTCTAGTTCACATTTCAATATGTTTCTGTCTATATATAGATACATACATGTACGATATTAGTTCATGTTTTTACTCCAATCTCATTTCATAACATACATTTTAATCTGGCACCACCAGTTTAACATGTCTTACCTTAAAAATCGTCTCATCTTCAAATCTCGTTCTTCTAATTCTTCTGAGGTAAATCCAAGGTAAACAGCACAGCACAAACACAGTCTTCCAAACTCGATGAAAAGCAGAGGAGTAAGTTACCGAAGTCTCTGATTCTTTGTTTTGAGATAATGAGGGCGTTTACAGGTCTGCGTTTCTCCGCGTGGAACATTTGCATGTCAATCACTCGTGCGCACGTGGGCGTGGTCACATTATAGTTAATTAGGACGCGTTTGAGAAACTGTACATCCCGCTGCTTTTATATACGGATTACTTAAACAGAGAATATTTGTTTTTTATATAATTTATATACTTTAAAAATAGAGACTCCAAGCGTTGTATAGACATGCGTTTCAAGTCTGTGTGACAAACATTCACTGAGTTACAGGTCATTTTCTGTCGCGTTTCAGAATGAGTTTCTCATTGAGAGAGACGACAGAACGCGCATCATGTTTATTTTCTTTACTTTACGAAAAACATAACATTTTGTTTTTATTATCAGTAGAGATGCACCGATTGATCGGCTGGTGATCGGAATTGGCCGATTTTCACGTGATCGGCCATGACCGGCGACCGGCCGGTCAGTCTGACATATGCCGATTTTATGCCGGTCAAATGCACTCGGGCACCGCATGATTAACCTTTTAAACGGTGCGGTCTCATATATGGGATTTTTATTTCTGTGCCCCTGAGAGTACGGTCACCGGTGCCACATTTATAATGTTCAGTGACGTCGCATCACTGCCAGATTCAAACTGTGCTTTCGCGCGTTGGCTGGCGCTGAGCCAGAGTCGGACGCGTTCAGCGCTGTCATGTATCACAACTAAGCAGTGCTTTCAACCTCATGTTTATTTTAGGTTTCAGATATTTAAATACACATAAGCACGAGTAAAACAATACATTTGGAGTTTGTAAAATACACACTGATGTCTGTGGAAGCAGCAATAACATTCTATTCAAATATAATTTGCCGACATGTGTTATTCATATCAGACAAACATAGTGGAAGTAACTATAAAGTTTACAATATTCTTCTCAGTTCACCGGCCACTTTCTTGCATTTATTTCGGGAGAAACTGATGAATTCACGTGCTGTAAATCCGACTGACAGGACAACATTGCGGCGCCCATCTCATGTTATAGATCAAGATTATTTAAAGGTTTTTAAACGACCAAACATACTCACTTAAACGTGTTTGAGAATCAGAATATCAGATAGGCTAGTTGATGACATGGTAAGAAAGTTTGTGAATACTTTGTTTGAATAAAAAATGAAAAGCGAAATAAAAGCGACACATCTGTCATACAGTAGGCTGCGGTGTATCGCGTGACGCGTCGCCATGGAAACATTAAAGGGAACGTTCGCCTTGAAAAAACTCACTCTGGGGTGGGGGGAGGGGGTGTCAGTTAGAATATTTTAAACTTACGCGTGAAAGGGTTAAAGAAAAGATCGAAAATAAATATTTGTGTGTGCTGTAAAGTGGTTAGAAAAAAAATTAAATCGGAATCGGCTAAAATCGGTATCGGCAGGTCAAACTCAATGAAAAATCGGAAATCGGAATCGGCCTAGAAAATTGTAATCGGTGCATCTCTAATTATCAGTGTACACAAATAAAAGACGACATTTATCAGTTTTAAATTATGTATAACATTTGCCTGTGTGACAAAAATCGATGGACTTATGTCTTTTGCACTGATAAGAACAAAAGTGAGCTGGTATGAGCTGGGGGTTAAGTATTGGCTCCTAGCAGCTAGTTTCGATTTGGGCCATTTTCGCTTTATTTCCTTAATTGCTCGCCGAGACAGCTGTCCTCACTCAAGCGGTGACAGCACTATATCTCTGTAGTCTGCGCGCTGTCGCGGAAGCGTCAGCGGAAGCGTCAGCGGAAGCGTCAGCGGAAGCGTTCAGCCCTTGTGTTCAGCCTCCTCGTGTGAAGACCGACTCGGGTAAAGACCATCGACTCTACCTGCGCGACTCCACCGAGCAAGGACACCAGGAAGGCACTTAAGTATCTTCTTCTCCCTTTCCTCTCCCACTATTATCTTATTTACCCTTACTCAACATGTGCTTTCAATACAGTACATTCCTGGGAGGGAGGAGGCACAGGGCTTTTCATTTCTAACAATTGGAAATACTCAGCGCTGTCTTCTTTATGCAACAACAACTCGTTTGAATATCATGCTATTACACTTACAACTCCCAGTAAGATCCATATTGTAGTCATTTATCGCCCCCCAGGTCAACTGGGAAGCTTTGTAGACGAGCTGGATGTCTATTGTCCTCTTTCCGGACGGCACCCCACTTGTAGTCTTTGGTGACTTCAACATTCATCTCGAAAAGACGTATGCAACAGACTTCATCTCTCTCCTAGCCTCTTTCGATCTCAAACGACTCATCACCACAGATACTCACAAATCAGGCAACCAACTGGACCTGGTTTACACACGCAACTGCATTACAGACAACATTTTGGTGAGACCTCTCCATGTTTCAGATCATTTCCTCATTACTTTCAGTCTACAACTCTCTATACCTGTACCAACAACCCCCCCCACCAGTCACTTTCAGACGAAACCTGCGTTCACTTTCTCCCGCCCATCTTTCTTCTGCCGTATCTTCTTCTCTTCCTTCACCCTCACAATTCTCATCTCTGGATGTGAATACTGCAATGGATACCTTATGCTCCACTCTAACCTCTTCTCTAGACAATATCTGCCCTCTCTCATCCAGGCCTGCACGCTCTACTCCCTCTAACTCCTGGTTGTCTGAGGTTCTTCGTGAACACCGGACCGAACTCAGGGCAGCGGAGAGGAAATGCCGCAAATCAAAAGACACATCTGTATGTATAAATCTCTCCTCTCTTCCTTTTCTGTTGATGTTCATGCTGCAAAATCTTCATACTTCCACAACAAGATCAACAGCTCCTCTAACACACGATCACTCTTCAAGACATTCAACTCTCTCCTCTGTCCACCTCCACCACCACCCGCCTCCTCTTTAACTGCTGACGATTTTGTTAACTTCTTCACCAACAAAACAACAACTATCAGCAGTCAGTTCTCAGCACCACACACACAGGAACCCAGACCAACCTCTCCCACAGCCAATAACCTTCTCTCCTCCTTCTCTCCGCTAACCGAGGAAGAAGTATCTAAACTTATCCTCTCCAGTCATCCTACCACCTGCCCTCTAGACCCCATCCCCTCACACCTTCTACAAGCCATTTCTCCCACAATTCTACCAGCACTCACACACATCATCAACTCATCCCTCCATACTGGCACTTGCCCTACCGCATTCAAGCAGGCTCGGGTAACACCACTGCTTAAAAAACCAACACTAAACACATCATTTGTAGAGAATTACAGACCTATCTCTCTCCTACCATTCATTGCGAAAACACTTGAAAGAGCTGTTTTCAACCAAGTAACATCCTTCTTGTCTCTGAACAACCAGCTGGAAATCAACCAATCCGGCTTCAAGAAAGGGCATTCAACTGAGACTGCATTACTGTCGGTCACAGAAGCTCTACGGATCGCAAAAGCTGCTTCCAAATCTTCAGTTCTCATTCTCCTGGATCTGTCTGCTGCCTTCGACACTGTGAATCATCAGATCCTTATGTCCACCCTCTCATCACTGGGCATCACAGGAACTTCCCTGTGTAAAGCTGCTTCCAAATCTTCAGTTCTCATTCTCCTGGATCTGTCTGCTGCCTTCGACACTGTGAATCATCAGATCCTTATGTCCACCCTCTCATCACTGGGCATCACAGGAACTTCCCTCCACTGGTTCGAGTCCTATCTCACAGGTAGGTCCTTCAGGGTCGCATGGAGAGGCGAGGTATCCAAAGCTCATCTCCCTGCCAATCCATCTCTACAGCACAACTTCACTATCCAGCTAGAATCATCATCTATCACCCCATCAAGGTCGGTCAGAAATCTTTGAGTAACATTTGATGACCAGCTGACCTTCACAGATCACATTTCAAAGACAGCCCGATCATGCAGGTTTGCACTGCACAACATCAGGAAGATCAGGCCTTTCCTAACTGAGCATGCAACACAACTCCTCGTCCAGGCCCTGGTCTTTTCTAGGCTTGACTACTGCAATGCTCTTCTGGCTGGACTACCATCATGTGCAACTTAACCTCTACAAATGTTTCAGAACGCTGCAGCTCGTCTTGTCTTCAACAAACCCAAAAGGGCCCACGTCACTCCTCTGTTCATCTCTCTGCACTGGCTACCACTCGCTGCTCACATCAATTTCAAGGCATTGACGCTTGCTTACAGATCTATCACAGGCTCAGCTCGCTCCTACTTTCACTCACTTCTACAAGTCTACTACCAGAAGCCTACGATCGGTCAACGAGCGATGTCTCGTGGTTCATCACAGAAAGCCACAAAATCACTTTCCAGAACATTCTCATTCACAGTTCCATGCTGGTGGAATGCTCTCCCCACCCACATCCGGAATGCAGAATCCCTGGCAACATTCAAAAGACAGCTGAAAACCCATCTTTTCCGTGAGCTCTTAACCTAAAAAAAAAAAAAAAAATCCTTTTTCCTTTAAACCCTCGCTTATCGGGCTTATGCTACTCTGAACAATGCCTGAACTTTGTATTTTGAGCACTTCTTGCGTTGTTTCTTGCCTCTTCACGATGACTCGCTTAATTTAGTCCTAATTTGTAAGTTGCTTTGGACAAAAGCGTCTGCTAAATGACTAAATGTAAATGTAACACACTCATTACAAATTAAACACATCGGTTTGGCATTTGGATGTGGCGGTAAAATAAACAAGTATTTGTCAGTCCAGGCAGGGTTAAACTGACGGTTTTCATTCGCAGTTTTACGTTTCAGTGTTGAGAAAGACATTGATAGTAATCTAGGCTACTACCGGCACGCTCTGCATTGTTTGCGTGTTGCTAGGCTACGTGGTCTGTACTACTGTATGAATTTACATAGGGATGTGCGTTTTTGGCGGGACCATGGGCTGGGCCATTTGGAGGTTGCTTCCGGGCCACCAATTGAATAGCCCTGCACCACAATACTTTTGCCTTAATTATTCTCTTGCATGAGATTAACACTTAGTTTCTGTGAAAACATTCATCACTCAAAACATTCAAAACTCATCTCATTACAAACCTAGTGAAATGCTGTAATCATCTGTCCACAAAAATGTTGGAAAGTATGCAGATGTGGAATAAAGCTTAAAGGTAGGGTTGGCAATTTTCAGAGTGGCTAGCAATAGCAAGCTACCTTAGAAAGCATAAGATCCCACCCTCCCTTCAGAGCGTCTCCAAAGCCACGCCTCCTTCAAAACACATGATCACTGCAGAGTTTGCAAAGCGTCACAAGACGGGGTTAAAGGGTTAGTTCAAACAAAAATATTCTGTCATTAATGACTCACCCTCATGTCGTTCCAAACCCGTAAGACCTTTGTTCATATTCTGAACACAAATTAAGATATTTTCGATGAAATCCACGTTCAAGAGAGCACTACAATGCATGCGTGTGGAGATGACACAGGAGCTGGCGTTCTGACATATAACCCGGAAGCTTGTGTTTACAAGCAAAGGAAGACGCACACTGTACATAAAATGGTTCATAAATATGTCTTCAGATTTCGACATAGAGGATGAATTGCAATTTTTTGCCCAACCTTACTTATTCGAACGTGGTATCATAAATGTCATCAGTGCCAAGCGATGCCTACTGAGCAGGAGAGTGTGTGCTGCATCAATTGGTATATTTTCATGCCACAGCTTGAAAGTTTGGATAATTCAGACGACACATGTATCTCAACAGAGGATCCCAGCTTGCCGCCCCTGCTTAGCCGCTGTGTTTTAGAAGTGATTTTTTTATTTGCCCAAAGTGAATTGGAAGCGACGTCGAAGGCCAGAAGGACCTGGTGGCTCACTATCTGTAGAGTAAGTAGCCAATTTCTTTACTAATGAGATATTATACAGATCTGGCCTTTAAAAACGCGCGTTTTCTCCCGCGGCATTCGGCAATTCGTCTCGTAGAGTCTCGCAGAATTCTGCAAGTGCTTCGGGGGGGCCTACTTAAAAAAATCCCTCAATGTGTTTCGCTTCACAGAATATCCACCAGGTGGCGCATAAAAAACAACTTTACATTAGATTTTTTATTTTACTTCACATTACGTCATGATTGTGAGAAAACATCCACAATAAAATATAAATTATAAATAGTAATAGACACAAATATTTACAGTAGGCTACTGTATTATACAGACATTTGAAAATATTTGTAAATGCAAAAGGTTCATTAAGACAAGAAGGGGTATTGGACAACGTTTACGAATTTTTATATGCTTTGTCATTGCTGTGGTTTCCAGGAGATGAGTGCATGCAGAATATTTAACATTGCTTTTATTAAAACAGCAAAGTGACGTTCTTGCCAGCGCATAACTTTTTTGTACAACTATTAAGATGATTGTGCATGCAATGCGCATTTATACAACAGAGAATTTAGTGTGAGCATAATGCACGTGGCTCTGCCTGTAAAAACCCAGCAGTATTTTTTTATATATATACACAAAATCATCCTAACATAATGCAAGGCTTAAATAATGCGACTTACCCAGATTCTTAATTCGTGCAGATATTTCTTGTGTGATTGTTCTTGGGCAGATATTTCTTGTGAGGTAATGTCGCAGCACAACGCGTAGCATACGTTGGGCGCATCTGATTTGCCATTAAATTATTAATAAATATTTTAATTAAACTGTCTTAATGCATTAAGCATAAAGATTTTTCCACGTTAGTCTCAGAATGTCCGGGGTTGGCTTGAGGTCTTGCCGACAGTTTGTAAATATTCTAAATATTCATATTCACAAAATCCATATAAAGGGTGATCAACAGTTATGACTTCTAAAATAAAATAAAAATGACCAGATAAGAGGTATCTGATTGACAGTTTGACAGATGTTGTTTTAAAAAAATAATTACAACATTATGGGGAAGTGGTATTAAATATTCGGTATCACATAGCCTAATACAATTATTTTAATTATGCATTTTGTTCAGTTTTGCTTTTACAAAATGTTCCCTGTTTTTTATAATTAATTTAACCTGAGATGTGCGTTATATCGCTTTTGGATCATTCTTTGTGTTGTCGAATTTTGACACAGTTTCATTACTTGTTCATAATAATTTGATTCATAATTATGTCATTTTTTTCTAAAAGTAAAAAAAAAAAAAAGTTTTTCTAAAAGCAATATTCTAAAGAGATACAAAGACAGTGTACGTGTACCCACCAGATTTCGTCATGAGTCATTTTGTACCCACTACTTTTAACTTCCGTTGACCGTTTTGGTTATGAGGAGCAATATGAGAGAAAAATTTTGTAATCATTGTCTGATATATTGATGAATATATATATATAATATTCATTTTATTTTAGTTTTCGTGTTCGCATTTATGAGGGAAAAAACAACGTGTCAGTTTACGGTTATGGACGTGAGCGCTCTAAAAGCGGCACAAAAAGACTGCTTTAAAACTTTCTCAGAGACCTCAAACAGAACAGCTGCCTTTCTTTAAATTGAATTTCGTTTTGTATTAATTATGTCTTAATTTTAATCAATATTTCGTGAACCAATTGCCTAGATTTAAGAAGTAAATATAGCAGACAATCACGACATTGGAGGCCCCGGCGATATCTCATAAATGAACCGAAACTCAGCGTGTAATGAACATTCACATTTACAGTGTATTTAGACACATTTAGACGCATTCATAATCATTACTTTTACCGGTTCTTTGTGGCAAGCTTTATGCGTGCGGTCGTGCGATTGAGTGCGGCTATATTATAGTAAATGCTCATTACTTAAAACAAAGCATAAGCCTCTTCCTGGCATGCAATGGAATCTACAATGTCAGTTGGTTATATCAACATATGTCAAATTAAGTTACGCGATATCAACAAATTAAGCTATAAACATTAATTTGAAATAACTTAAAGCGTATGTATAGTAGATTTGCTTATAGCATTTAAACAAAGGAACTGCAAGGGATTAAAACCCCAACCACACGCTGGTGAAAACTGGAAAAACCGGTTTTCTTTTGATTCCCTGAGAGGAGATCGATTAGCATTGGGGGTTGAATCGGCAGACCTGGGGGGTGGGTGGTTGTACTTCCTTGACTCTGTGCAATTGTTAGGAGCTAAAACAAGCAGCTAAAACAAAGACTGTGCAATTAATTACATTTTGGAAATAACTTTCTTAATGTCGTTTTATTTAGCCTATACACTGCAAAACAATTTTTTTTTTTTTTTTTAAATTTGTAAGTATTAAATATGTTTTACAAACAATTGGTTTACAAACTCTTGGAGGTTTGTGGTTACCATCATTCAGAAGAGTGGTGCTTGTGTTTAGACTTATGATTTACGTGATTAAATCAGGAAGATTATATTGGTTTCTGTCCACGAAGACGCATTTAAGACTATTTAATCAGGAAATGGAGGCACCGGCGCGATATAACTTGCATTGCTCGTGAACTGAGCTCGTCTCATAAATGAACCGAAACTCAGAAATGTATCTAGAAAGTTTGAAATGTCCACTTTTAAACAAAACAATTCAAAACGAAAAGAAACAGACAACTCTCTTATGTAAGTGTGCATTTCTCTCTATAGGCACGTTCACAATATCTGCGAAGATGACGAGTCAGCATTGTCAACATCTTTGACTGACACATAAAACACTAGATTATTAGTAAACAATTAAAATGTCTCCTTGCTATACTTGACACATGATTACTTTTGCCAGTTCTTTGTGGCAAGCTTTATGCATCCGTTAACTATCGAATATCGTGACTCATATTTTGTACCAGACCATTTATGGTTGTTCATATTGTTCAACAAAGTTCTTGATAAAAAAAGAAAAGAAAAAAAGAAGCTACTGTGCCTAATATTATTGTTGTATAGCGCGCAAGGTTTATGCGCATGCTTTAAGTCTTCTACGTTTTTAGTATACTGTGGCAGAATTACAGTGCCTGGTCTGGTATGTATAGCCTACTAGGCTACATCGTTTTAAAATCGGTTTCAGTGGTTTCGTGTGTACGCAGATATTTCTTGAGACGACGCCATGTTTTTATGTTTTTATGCACTTTTACTCTTTTAGTTTTGTTGCAATTTCACCAAAAGCTTATAATTAGGAAATACACACAACACGCTAAACTTATATTCTCTATTATGTTAAAAATGTTGTAAAAAATACGTATTATTCTTATATAATAAGAATAACAGTAATGTACATTTATATTGCACTCGAAATGATTTAGATATGGAAAGAGGAATTCTTCTCAACTACCACCAATAAAGTTTTAAAATTCTTCTTTAGAAAATATTATATTTTGATGATTCTGCAAGTTCAGCAGACAGTGAGGTTCGGGTTTGTTCCGATCAGAGCTCGTGAGTGGAGAGCGCATTTCTGAATATTCCGCTCCGCTATTCATTCCGGTCGCTCGCTCAACACAGATGTCATGTTGCCTGGTTTGAAAATATGTGGAATAAGGGCTGCTTTCGACTAAAAGGTTTTTTTTCTTTTTTTTTTTTCTAGTCGACTAGTATACTAGGCTAGTTGTTCATTTAAGTAATTCATGGACAAATCGCCCCTTTATATTAATTTAATTAGCCTACTTATATGGATCATGAGTGTTTACGTAATATAGCCGCACTGCGCACGACCGCACGCATAAAGTTTGCCACAAAGAACCGGTAAAAGTAATGATTGTGAATGCGTCTAAATGTGTCTAAATACACTGTAAATGTGAATGTTCATTACACGCTGAGTTTCGGTTCATTTATGAGATATCGCCGGGGCCTCCAATGTCGTGATTGTCTGCTATTTACTTCTTAAATCCAGGCAAATGGTTCACGAAACACTGATTAAAATTAAGATATAATTAATACAAAACGAAATTCAATTTAAAGAAAGGCAGCTGTTCTGTTTGAGGTCTCTGTGAAAGTTTTAAAGCAGTCTTTTAGTGCCGCTTTTAGAGCGCTCACGTCCATAACCGTAAACTGACACGTTGTTTTTTCCCCTCATAAATGCAACACGAAAATTAAAATAAAATGAATATTATAATTTTTTTTTTTTTGTTGTGTCAGACAATGATTACAAAAATTTTTCTCTCATATTGCTCCTCATAACCACTGAAAACGGTCAACGGAAGTTAAAAGTAGTGGGTACAAAATGACTCATGACGAAATCTGGTGGCGTACACTGTCTTTGTATCTCTTTAGAATATTGCTTTTAGAAAATCTTTTAGTTTTTTTTTACTTTTAGAAAAAAATGACATAATTATGAATCAAATTATTATGAACATATAATGAAACTGTGTCAAAAATCGACAACACAAAGAATGATCAAAAGGCGATATAACGCACATCTCAGGTTAAATTAATTAAGCTCCTCATAACCACTGAAAACGGTCAATAGAACCCAAAGTCAAATTATTATGGACTGAAGTTAAAAGTGGTGGGTACAAAATGACTCATGACGAAATCTGGTGGGTGCATACCCACCGTCCCCACCGAAATCGACGCCTATAAGGGAAACATGATAATATAAAAAGTACTGTACAGTAATGCAGAAAAGCGCATTACAACCATGTTAAAACTATTTAAAACGTTAAGATGCAAAAATGAACTAAATGTAAAATTAGATAATGATAATGCGCAAATGATCTCGGTCTCTTCAAAGGTCTTCGCAAATTATTGTGTTATAAGACTCAGTTATCATAGCCTACATCACGTCTCTTCTACTGTAAGTACACAGAAAAAAAAATAAGACAAATGATGCGCGTTTGAGTCAGATTTTTATGAAGAATATGTGACTGTTTATGTAACTGGCAAAAGAAAACATTGTATTCGTCATACTTCGTCAACTCAGTATGGCCACATGAAACTCGACTGCCATCTACAGGATTTATTATTTCCTGCGTCCAACATCTAATCCCCCTTCTGCACGATCCCGCAGAATTTCGGAAGTGCTCGCAGCATTCTTCTCTCTGAGACGCGCATTTTTAAAGACCACATCTGTACATGCAGCCTAGGTACTTACTATACATCTGTTTTCTGTTTACAGCCAGTGCAGACAGTGGCGCACCGGGTTGTACTGGAGTAGATTCTCAAAGGTCAAAAGCTGGGAAGACACAACAGAGAAGTTCTGCCATCATGTGTTGTGCAATCAATACAGGCAAGATGCCTATCATCATCTGGAACATATGTGGGTTTCAAGGAAGCCAAAGAAGCTTTGACTAATTTAAAGAAAAATACAGCAAAACAATACACATTTTCTACTTTTAATTTTTTATTATTAGTATAGATATTTTCAACAAACACATTGTGTGGGTATTGCTTGTTTTGGTACTGTTTAAATAAAAATAGACATCACTACACAACATAAATTGGCTTTTGTATGTCAGTTACAGCCTACCAACTGAAAACTGCTAAAAACTGCTAAGACCATTTCAGTCGGAGTAGGGCTTTACCATATGGTAAGATTTTTTTGTCTTATTTTGTAATATCACTGTACTAGATAAGCAATTTTCTGGTCTTCCCAGCACTTTTACACATTATACATTTTTTTTTTTTTTACACAAGTGGTTAGGTAAACATGCATGTGCAGCTAGCATTTTACTAAAAGAAATATCCAAAATACAAAAAGAGGCAAGAAAACTATTACTGTGTGAATGTCAGTGGTCTACTTTGTACACCTTGACACATGCTTAGCGATTACTGTTTCTTTGTCCAGTTTAGATTTCGTTGCAGTATTGCACGGTAAATTGGGAAGGGCAATTTGAGAGGTTGGGTCCTTGAAAACCACAGTGGGGTCATTGCACCGCTCCAGTCCTTTTTGAAGCAGTCCATCCCTAAAGTTTTGTGAAGTGGGTTTATACATTTTCCTTTTCACCCACTCTTTGGTTTGCTTTGGAAAAACCACATTCTATTAGAGTTGTCAAAATGTACCGACTTCGGTACCAAGTCGGTACTGAAATGTAAAAAATTGTGACGCTTTTGAGCGCTGTTGAGCAGAATCGTAAACACCTCTGATTGGCCATTGTGTTCATGTGGCCATGAAATGTATGTATTCCATACATGTAAACAAGCATAAGAAGTTTAGTAATGCAAGATGTACATTCCTTTCACTACATGCCAGATGTCAAACTCGTGATGAATTATATAGACGTGGATCTGTACATATTCATCACTTCTATGTCAATTCCATTTTCCAAAAGAGAATTCAGACCTCTCTTAAAGCAATGGCAACAGAGCTTGATGCTTCTGTAACCTTCTCTAAAAAATGTTTAAAATTATAATTACATCCTCAATTGTTGTTCAATTGTTTATTGCCTTTCTGTACGCAATCGTGCTCTCTTTCCACGAAATGCAAAAAACCTCTAGTTTTGTTTTATTCCTGCTATGCTCCATTTTTCTGGCTGCTCTCTTGAGGGCCCAAGTGTGCTTGTACCACGACGTTGGACTATTTTCTTTAATCTTCTTTCAGCGCAAAGTAGCAACTGTGTCTAAAGTGCTGGAAAAGAGAGTCAATAGTTTGTTACAACATCGAGTTTTTCTAAGCTATCTGAGAAAAAATTATTTATAAAGCAATCTTTCGTGGTAGAAGTGAAAGTTCTACCATATTTGTAACAGGGAGTCGGCTTTGGCTAAATGAAGTATACACAAGACTATTCTCTCTCCACTAGTCTCTCCCCTGTGAAGGCCTCCTTCCCTTTACCTCTGTACAGATAAAACGTTGTCAGGATAATTCCGGTTCACATGGCAATTCGGAAGCGATACAATTTTTTGTATTATACATTTTAAGGCCAGACAAGTAGTTTGTTGAGGGTTGGTTTGTAAAGAAGGACTACAGGCCTGCGCACATATATATTCAAACGTGCATACCTATAGACTAAACACGTAATACACATGTGCACACCATCAGCGTTCTCACAGGTTTGCGTTTTTAAAGTTTGTGCAGAGAGAACTTGAGGGTTTTCTGTTAGAACGGTGTCGTGTTAGCGGCCCCAATAACTAATGATCGTTGCGACGGAAGTGAATCAATCAAAACTAACTTTAGCTGGACAATAACTTTATTCTAGAGCTGCTGTAAAGCCAAAACAATCTCTGTTACTTTAATTTCCTGTTATCACTGTAAAGCTGCTTTGAAACAATCTATATTGTTAAAAGCGCTATATAAATGAAGGTGACTTGACTTGACTTTACTAGATAATGATCTGAGATGTCATCGCTCTGCTGCAGAATTTCAACGGCCTCAACATTGATTCCATGTGCCAATATTAGATCTAAAGTATGATTACGACAGTGAGTGGGTCCTGACACGAGTTTAGATTGTCTCTAAATGCCAATCCCAATGAGTCTTTTTCATTATCTACATGGATATTAAAATCATCAACAATTAGGAATTTATCTACAGCCAGTACTAACTCTGATAGAAAATCAGCAAATTCTTTGATAAAGTCTGTTTGTTATATAACAAACACATGACATTGTAGACTTTATAGACCACATAATAGTCCAGTTTTGATTTATAAGAACCACCACAGAATTAGTACATTACCATTATTTAAAGTTGGCTTACTGATTGATAGGACTTCGTGGGAGGTAAGGAGTAGTGTGTCCCTGATGTTAATGGATGTGACCGCTGTTCAGTTTTTTCTGGACTTTTTTCTGAACTGAATCCTCGGATTCTCATGTAGAACTTTGGATGCTATGTGGCTTAACTGGGGTTGACTGTGGAACACCAGCTAAATATGCAGCCGAAAATAATTCCTCTGTGTTAATAATAAAATAATTCCACATTTATCAGTTACTTGTGGGAGAAGACTGGTAAGAGGTGGACCTTCTGACTGGGGGTCCTGGTTGGGCTGTAATGGACCTGCTGATCGTGGTTCCTGTGTAGAGCCTACTGACTGGGGGTACTGACTGAGCTGGGATGGGCCTTCTGACTGGGGGTCCTGACTGAGCTTGTATTGTACTTCTGACTGGGGGTCCTGACTGAGCTGTGATGGATCATTTGTAGTTTTCAAAAACATTTCATATTACTGGTGTAATTAGTATGTAATTTACTGTAAGTAAAAAGAATATTTTAAAAACATCATATGAAAGTGAAGTAATTAACTAAATGACTGTATTGTAACTTTAACACCCTCAACAATCTCCCCATGACGATTTCACTCATACCTCTGTGTTTTGTAAAAACAGGTTGGGCACAGCTGTTGATTTCAGAAATCGTTGTAGCTTTACTTGACCTGGTTTGAAGTCGTCTGGTGAAAAACGTTCACTGCACATCTTCATTTGCTTGATGTATAGAAGCGGTAAATTAAGTAACTTCAGTAACTCAGAATCATGTAATGGGAAAGTTACACTAAGACCTAAAGCACAATTCATGTAGAGTTCAATAGCTTACATACAGCGTGCGTCTTCCTCTGCTGGTGAACACAGTGTAGCGTTCCTGGGCTATATGTCAGAATGCCAACACGCATGCATCGTGGTGCTCTCATGAACGCGAGTGATACGGAAGAGAAGAAATTGTTGAATAAAGTAGTTTTTTTGTGTGTACAAAAAAGTATTCTCGTTGCTTCATAAAATTAAGGTTGAACCACTGTAGTCACATGGACTATTTAAAGATGTCTTTATTACCTTTCTGCGCCTTGAAAGTGGTAATTAAATTGCTGTCTATGGAGGGGTCAGAGAGCTCTCGGATTTCATAAAAAATATCTGAATTTGTGTTCCAAAGATGAACAAAGGTCTTACGGGTTTGGATCGACATGAGGATGAGTAATTGACAGAATTTTCATTTTTGGGTGAACTACCTTTAAATTACCTCATGTCTCAAAGCATGTAACATTATAATAATAATGAATATAAACAACTTAAAGAGCACTGACCTGTACCCACCTGACTGCTACAGATTAATTTCAGCATTGAAACGCATATATTGGAGTCACGAGCCGCTCCGAGTATAACATCATGGGTTTCCATCTCTAACAAATTACAGTAACTGTAAAATGTGGCTGCTGTTACAGCTGCGGTGATCGGACGATGACTGACGTCTGTCTAACTCATAACATGAAACGCGCTGATGAGGTGTGATGTCTGCGCAAGCAGGGTGCACGGAGATATAGAAATACATATGTTGACAGGCAGGTAGGACATTGTATCATTGCATTCGGACAAACATTTTATGGTCTTACGCCTTCCACAGACATGTATACATACAAATACATTTAGACCACTTAACTTGGTGATCGCTATTTCTCTTCATTTTCCAAATCCAAAACACACATCGAAATCAACAAAAGAATGGTTTCAGCAAAGAAAGTTGAATGTTTTGGAATGGTCCAGCCAAAGCCAAACCTGAATCGTATAGAAAATCTGTGGGGGATCTGAAGAGTCCCATGCACAGAAGATGGCCTCACAGTTTAACAGATCTGGAATGTTTTTGCCAAAAAAAAAAAGAGTGGGAAAATATTCTCAATTCAAGATGTACCAAACTGATAGACTCCTATCTAAATAAACTAATAAAGGGTGCTTCAACGAAATATTAGTTCAGCACACTTATGCAGTTAATTGTTAACTATAGTTTTTTTCCTCTGAAATGTGTTTGAATAGATTGCAAATTTTACATTAAACGTGCAAAGTTCTGTTATAATTTATCTTTGTTTATGCTACAATTCATTTACATAGAACTACATACATATAGCTACAATACTATTCTTCTGGTGACTTGAAAGCACTTCTGAAATGCAAATCTAGTTTACATTGTAAAGCTGAGTTTGTAGACAGATTATTCTGTACCAAAGCAAAGAAAGGGTCTCTTTCTGTGCTTTGGTACAGAATATTCTGTCTGCAAAGTTACATTTCTGAAATGTTCCAGACCGTAGTACACTATTTGCAGAAGCATAACGATTTCTGTTAAATGTCTGAATTACAAATCATTACTTGGCTTAGAAATATGCTGTCGTTTGTTAAAAGTATTGACACCTGTATCGACTCAGCAGTATTTATACAGTTTGAAAAAAAAGCTATTTGACGCCTACCATATCAATCACCATTATGTGCTATGGCTGGCTGACGAACATTTAATTAGCTCCTGAAAACCTTCAGCCTTTACTCACAGCTCCGTCTATTTACATCATTACTGCTTGGCACAACAACACGCTGCTGTCAGAAATTGACCCTTGCCTCTTCTGGGAGATGCACTCATTCCATTGACTTGAAGCAATCGACAAAGCGCAATTCTCAAAGACGCTTCCTAATCCTAATTTGAGAACTGAAATGAAATAAATATAAATGACAGAATATTCTTCTTTTCCAGAGCACCAGGCTGGCCTTGGATCATCTGGAGTCAGTTCCTGAGAAACTCAGTCTGCTGGAAAACTTCAAGGATCTCGAGGTTGGATCATAGGTGATGTTTTGGTCAAGATTTAACCTCCCTCTGAGGCAGATATCATGGTTGGCTTATGTGATTTCAGGAGTCACAGAGGCAGAGAGAAATGGTGGAACAACGTTTTGCCAAATATAAGGAGATAGTTGGGGACCTCCAGCATCAGCTTGAGGAATCTAAGAGGAGGATTCAAGAATACAGGGTATGAACATATAGCGCTGATGCCATGCACTTAATAAGTTTAGTTTAGCCATAAGAGGACTAGTCCCCTGACTGAGCCTGGTTTCTCTTAAGGTTTTTTTCTCCATTCTGTCACCTGATGGAGTTTAGATTCCTTGCCACTGTTGCCTTTGGCTTGTTTAGTTGAGGACACTTAAATGGGATAGTTCTGCCAAAAAGTCGTGTTGTTCCAAACCCCTAAAACTTTCGTTCATCTTTGGAACACAAATTAAGATCTTTTTGATAAGGTTTTCTGTCCCTCCATTGACAGCTATGCAACTACCACTTTGACGCCTCAAAGTAAAACAAATCCATATGAATTGAGTGGTTTAGTCTACATTTTAACTTAATATTAAACACTTAATATTCAACAGTATCATTGTTCTGACTGTAATGACACACTTTTATGAGAGCTGAACTAAGCTGAATGATGACATCATTTAATCTAAAGCAGTTCTGCAAAAAATGATCTAATTTAATAATTAATGATCTTTACAACGGATCCAAATCAGGTCAAGTCACCTTCATTTATATAGCGCTTTTAACAATATACATTGTTTCAAAGCAGCTTTACAGTGATAATAGGAAATTCAAGTAACAGAGATTGTTTTGGCTTTACAGCAGCTCTAGAATAAAGTTATTGTCCAGCTAAAGTTAGTTTTGATTGATGCACTTCCATCGCAATGATCATTAGTTATTAACTTAGGGGCCGCTAACACGACACCGTTCTAACAGAAAACCCTTATGTTCTCTCTGCGCAAACTTTAAAAACGCGAACCTGTGAGAATGCTGATGGTGTGCAGTAGGGCTGTAGTCAACCAAATAAATGCTTAGTTGACCAAAGTCCTGTCCTGCACAATGATTAGTCGACATTTGTCATAGAGCATTTATAAAACAACAACGAAAAAACGTTTTTTTTTTTTTTTTTTTTTATTGACACCTGGGATCCCCCGCGAAACGGTTCTCATTCGCGCTTGAATAAGGCCGGCGACACACTGGCTGCGTGGCGTTTCTGTTTTTATTTCGGCTCCCATGTTAACAGGTTGGAGTTTGCACACTGCCTGCATGAGACACGCGTCTCAGGCGCGGCTCGAGCCACGCGGAAAACGCGTTAATGCTAGAAATAGAACCGACGCCTGAGTGTTCCAGCAACGGGAGTGTTCTCTGGCTAGAGCTTTTTCTTTAGGCCTATTTAAATTTCGTTTTTCTTTATTTAAATTTCGTTTTTCTTTATTTAAATTTCATTTTTTCTGTATTTAAATTTCGTTTTTTTCTTTATTTAAATTTGTTTTTTCTTTATTTAAATTTCGTTTTTCTTTATTTAAATTTAATCTTTTCTGTATTTAAATTTCGTTTTTTTTCATTTAAATTTCGTTTTTCTTTATTTAAATTTCGTTTTTCTTTATTTAAATCTACCCTTTACTGTGTCAGTAATTTGTTAATCAGAAAAATATTAGATTATCTTAAAAGTATTGCTTAAGTTAACAGACTGTGTGCATTTTATATCACTAGTGCAGTGGCCGTTCTCGGTGAATATAACCCCTGCTCGCGTGAGGTGCGCCGCTTCCCGCTCGCGCTGTTCTGTAATTTACTATTAATTCTGAACGTGTCGCGTCTCGCGTGTCTGTCTATATTGCACCAAATGCGACACTGCACTCCCTTGTGAAGTCGATTGGATGAACGGTTCTCGAAATAATCGAAATGCAAACGGACAGACAGACATAGAGATTACTACCTATATTCCTTACTGAGCGCGAAGCAGCAGTGCAGCCAGCCACAGGTGCGGTTCCCGAGTGTTCTATGTGGTGCGCTAAACTGTGGCGCTGTTACAAAATAGCCTAAATTAAAGCATTTAAAGTTGGGGATAAAACATAGGCTAATTATATTTAGAATACAGTGATATATAACTGCTTATAAAGGAATAAATATCAAGGAGTAAATCAATGAAAATTTCTTTATTGGTGAAAAAAAAAAAAGAAAAATTTATGCGACTGGTCGACCAATGAGAATGTCAGTCGACCAAGACGGCATCGACCGATTAGTTGACTAAACGACTAAAGTTGACAGCCCTAGCGTGCACATACGTATTACGTGTTTAGTCTATGGGTATGCGCGTTTGAATATATATGTGCGCAGGCGTGTAGTCCTTCTTTACAAACCAACCCTCAACAAACTTATTGTCTGGCCTTAAAATTTATAATACAGAATTTATCGCTTCCGCGTAGCCACGTGAACCGGAATTATCCCGACAACTTTTTATCTGTACAGAGGTAAAGGGAAGGGAAGGAGGTCTTCACAGGGGAGAGATTAGTTGACACTTCAGGACTGCGTTGTCGTCGCGTCCAGGCGCAGGTCCTTCATCAGATCTGGATTCGGCCTGGATCCAGCAGACTGCGATAAACCTCGGGATAAACAGAGAGACTAATATTAGCGTAGATGCCATCCTTCTTATGATGCAACAAGTACATCAGGATTCATGGGAAGTGTTCCCGGTTCCGGCTGACCTAATCTATGCAGCCTAACATTGAATTATAGAAGTCTATAATGTGTTATGTGTATGATAGGTCAAAGAGATGTGTTTTTAGTCTAGATTTGAACTGACAGAGTGTGTCTGCTTCCTGGACAATGTTAGGAAGACTGTTCCAAAGTTTTGGTGCTAAATAGGAAAAGGATCTACCGCCTAGGTATTATCAACTGGCCGGAATTTTGAGATTGCAATAGACGTGAAGGACTATAATACGTTAAGAGCTCGCTCAAGTACTGCAGAGCTAAACCATTTAGTGCTTTGTAAGTAATCAGCAATATTTTAAAATGTATACAATGTTTAATAGGGAGCCAGTGCAGTGTTGACAGAACGGGGCTAATATGGTCATAATTCCTGGTTCTGGTAAGAACCTCTAGCTGCTGCGTTTAGGACCAGCTGTAGTTTGTTTAAGCGTGCAGGGCAACCACCCATAATAGCATTACAATAATCTGGCCTTGATGTCATTGTTCCACATTTGTCAATGAGAGCATATGACGTAATTTAGATATATTTTATAAGATGAAAAAAATGCGCTTTTACAGATACTAGACACGTGACTTTCAAATGAAAGATTGGTATCAAAGAGCACACCCAGGTTCCTAACCGACGATGAAGACTTGACAGAGCAGCCATCAAGTGTAGACAGTATTCTAGGTTATTACGAGAGGACGTTTTTTGTCCAATAATTAGAATCTCTGTTTTTTCAGAATTAAGTTGTAGGAAATTACTAGTCATCCAACTTTTTATATCAGCTATGCATTCCGTTAATTTTGTGAATTGGTAAGTTTCGTCAGGGCATGAAGAAATATAGAGCTGAGTATCATCAGCATAACAGTGAAAACTAATGCCATGCTTCCTAATGATATCTCCTAAGGGTAGCATGTTCATTCTGTACAGCAACGGTCCTAGTACTGAGCCTTGTGGTACGCCATACTGAACTTTTGATCGATAAGACATCTCTTCATTTACTGCTACAAACTGATAACGGTCAGATAAGTATGATTTAAACCATGCTGATGCAATTCCACTAATGCCAACATAATTTTTGAGTCTATTTAAAAGAATGTTGTGGTCAGTAATATCAAATGCAGCATTAAGATCGAGTAACACTAATAGCAAGATACAACCTATGTAGGATGAAGATCTATGACCTCTGGAAGCATCTCTTTCAATTGCTTGGTATAGGGTCTAACATGCATGTCGTCGATTTAGATGATTTAACGAGTTTAGAAAATTCGTCCTCTCCTATATTTTTCCTCAAGGAGACTACAATGCACTGCCTGATGCGATACTGTAGTAGACGGTTGCATAGTTATAATTTTCTCCCTGATATTATCAATCTTGTTAGTAAAGCAGTTCATAAAGTCATTACTGCTGTGCTGCTTGGAAACATCTGGGGTTGAAGATTTATTTTTCATTAGTTTAGCCACTGTTTCAAATAAATACCTAGGGTTTTGTTTATTTTCTTCTAATAGGGTTGAAAAATAAGCAGATCTAGCAGCTTTTAAGGCCTCTCTGTATGCAATCGTGATCTCTTTCAATGAAATGCGAAATACCTCTAGTTTTGTTTTCTTCCAATTGCGCTCCATTTTTCTGGCTGCTCTCTTAAGGGCCTGAGTGTGCTCGTTGTACCACAGCGTTGGACTATTTTTTTTTAATCTTCTTTAAGCGCAAAGGAGCAACTGTGTCTAAAGTGCTGGAAAAGAGAATTAAACGTTTCTGTCGCAATATCGAGTTCTTCTAAGCTATCTGGGATTGCTTAGATGATGAAACTGATCAGAAAGATTATTTATAAAGCAATTTTAGTGGCAGAAGTGATAGGTCTAACATATTTGTAACACAGAGTCGGCTTTGCAGCCTTGGCTAAATGAAGTTTACACGAGACTAGATAATGATCTGAGATGTCATTGCTCTGCTGCAGAATTTCAACGGCATCAACATTGATTCCATGTGATAATATTAGATCTTGAGTATGATTACGACAATGAGTAGGTCCTGACACGTGTTGTCTAACTCCAATAGAGTTTTTAAATGACAATCCCAATGCATCTTTTTTGTTATTTACATTTATATTAAAATAACCAACAATTAGGACTTTATCTGCAGTCAGTACTAACATTAACAGTAATATTGGGGGGTGGACTCATTTAAAGTAATGTAATCGTCTGGTTTTAGCCAGGTTTCTGTCAAACACAGCACATCTAGGTTATAATCTGTAATCATATCATTAACAAGTGCTTTTGAAGTAAGGAATCGAAAATTCAGCAACCCAAGCTTTATCATTTGTTCATCCGTATTATATCTGTTTTTTATTTGTTGAACATCAATTATATTTTTACCCTTAAATCGGTTTAGGAGTTTTTTGTATTTTGGGGAACAGACACAGTCTCTATATTATGATATCTAGGTGAAAGAGTCTCTATCTGATGTGATTTATCTGACCTAGGACGTGAGACAGCTAGCAGACGGTCGGTTTAGCCACTAGCAGACGGTCGGTTTAGCCAGTCTGTCTGCTTCCTGAACTGAGCCCCAATTCATGTTTGAGCTCTAAGACTATGTGCCATATTACTAGAGAGAAGAGCAGCAACATCCCAGGAGGGATGAATACCATCTCTTTTCAACAGGTCAGGTCTGTCCCAAAAACTTTTCCAATTGTCTATGAATTCTATATTATTTTGTGGACACCACTTAGACAGCCAGCCATTGAGTGAGCACAGTCTACTTAGTATCTCATCACTCCTGCGAACAGGAAGGAGGCCAGAGCAAATTACTGTGCCTGACATCATACTTGCGAGTTCACACACCTCCTTAACGTTAATTTTTGTGATCTCCGACTGGCGAAGTCAAACATCATTAGTGCCGACGTGAATAATAATCTTAGAGAATTTACGATTAGCATTAGCCAGCACTTTTAAATTTGCTTTGATGTCAGGCGCTCTGGCTCCCGGCAAACATGTGAATATGGTGGCTGATGTCTCTATTTTCACGTTCCGTGTAATAGAATCACTAATAACTAGGGCACATTCAACAAGATTCTCAGTGGGTGTTTCACTGAGAGAAGAGAACCTGTTTAATGTTGTAATCGGGACGGAAGAGCGGTGTTTTTTCCCGCAACTACAGCACCTCACCGTCACCCAATTGCCCTGCAGCACGGGCTCTACAGCCTGAACCGAACAATGTACAGAGTTCACTAAGCTAGTCGCATCCAAAGCAGTATCTAAAGCCCTTGCATTCTTACTATCCTTGATTAAAGTTTGGATGCGTGTCTCTAGTTCTGAAATCTTCTCCGTCAGCCTGACTGTCTCCCTGCATTTATCACATGTAAATCCTTCATTGCTGACAGAGAATGTTATACTATACATGTGACAATAAAGTGCAAGTGACAGTAACAGGAGATGACATTACTCACCGTGTTTGTTGACTGATCCTACTAGTGATCAACCGATATATCGGCCGGCCGATATATTGGGCCGATATTTGCGTTTTTTACGTGTATCGGCATCGGCCGATACGCGGCTGCTGCGTTCGCTGATAGTTTTTTCCCGGCATCATTTCCAGACAGGCGTCCACAGGCAGCTCTGTGTTGCTGGAGACGCTGCACTGCCCCTCCCCCACTAAGTTAACAGAGTGCTGGAATCTGCTCTTCAAGACAACGATAAGTTTTAAACTTCCAAAGCATCTTTTAACTGTTTGACTTAGCTGAAATATTGCCATACACTTTGAAAGTGGAAACACGTAGCTCTATATGTACTAGCAACTATAGAGCTGGTAAGTCCCGCCCATCCGTAAAACCCCAAGTGGACCTCTAGGTTGAAAAATCGTCAATGCAAGTGAATGGGAGAAAATAATTATTTTCTGATCCCGTTTGAATTGTGCCATGAATGTGAACATATGTTGTATGTGAATTTTTTATATAATGTTTCATGTTACGAGTTTGACAGTATATTGTATGATTCTTTGGCTAGCAGTTGTGGAAAAGACATAACGAGAAAGACTACATGTCGCCTATGTGACGTCACCCCATAACACATTTCCCTCCACTTGTCAAATCACGGTGCTAATGCTGCGATAATCTATGGAGACAGATCGAGATACCTGTGTGTTTTGTACCCAAATGTCACCATTCAAACCAAATGGGCTGTTCTTTCTTCAGATTCGCGTCGAAAGCAGCGAAGAGTTGTAGTCCACAAAGTGCTCTCACACAAAGTCTAACTGTATCAAACTTCTACCAGCTAAATTGTAGCATTCTTTACACGAAACATTATATTAAAAATTCACAAACAACATATGTCACATTCATGGCAAAATTCAAACGGGACCAGAAAATAATTATTTTCTCCCATTCACTTGCATTGACGATTTTTCAACCTAGAGGTCCAGTGGGGTTAGCGGAAGGGGCGGGACTTACCAGCTCTATAGCTAAGCAAGTTTGTGGGTCCAAATGGAAAATGCGAATGCCGAATGCCTCTATAAAGCTGCTTGCCATTGTATTTAGGGAGCTGCACAGAATCAACACCGGCCGCCACATATTGCGTTTTCTAAAGCGAATTTTTATCCCGCCAAAGCCTTATTTGATCGCTGAGTGATGTTGATGACTGAAAACTGCGCTTGTGACAGGTCGCATGTTGCTGAAAGAACGAGCAGAGAGAGAGAGAGAGAGCGCGCCCCTCCTCTGGCCGCGCGCGCGCACACTCTCACCGTCTTCAAACTGTCTTGCTCTCCCTCCCTTTAATTTTAAATTAAAATCAATTGAGAATTGACATGATGGTAAAAGGTCGGAAGAGCGAAGTTTCATGTGGAGGATTGGGACATTTTTTTCCTGAATTACCGCTGGGTGTGATTTGTGCTAAAAAAAACGTTTCCTTATCTTCTCTGAAAGCGTTCCGCACATTCAGCTGACACAAACCACACTTTCAATAAACCCAAAAACCTATCCAGTGATGAAATGTTTTCTGTGTTGACACAAATCTTGTGCGATGTCTTAAACTGCCGGGATAATCACACAAACACATAGCCTACACGTCCGCTAATGAAACCTCTGATTCACGCACTAATGACTCATTTGAACCGATTCTATTTAATGTATGGCAATACATTATAACAACTGATCTATCCAACACTTAACTCACCAGACGTCTGGATCAGTGTATAACAAATCAGTAACACTTTATAATAAAGGTCAGTTTATTAAACTCTAGTTAACTTTATTAGTTAACATTAACTATTAATAAACTGCACTTCTACAGCATTTGTTAATCTTTGATAATGTTAATTTAACCATTTATAGTAGCCTTATTGAAATCAAAAGTTGTATTTGTTAACATTAGTTAGCCTAATGCACTGTGAATAACATGAACAAATGAACAGCTGAATGAACAGCTGTATTTTTATTAACTAAGATTAACAAAGATTAATAAATAATACAGTAACAAATGTACCTTTTGATTTCAATAAGGCTACTATAAATGGTTAAATTAACATTATCAAAGATTAACAAATGCTGTAGAAGTGCAGTTTATTAATAGTTAATGTTAACTAATAAAGTTAACTAGAGTTTAATAAACTGAACTTTATTATAAAGTGTTACTGATTTGTTATACACCGATCCAGACGTCTGGTGAGTTCAGTGTTGGATAGATCAGTTGTTATTAATGTATTGTGGCTTTAGTGATGTCACTAAAGCCACATTCTGAAAACAGGTCGTTTGGAGAGACTGCTTATGATTTATGGGGATAAAAAAAAAAAGAGTGAGTGGATTTTTATCACTGTAGGGTGGTTGTGTACACACACACTGCCAACACACATTTATGTCCAAACACCATACAAAAGTGAATTTTGCATAATAGGTCCCCTTTAAGTTCAATAAATTATCCTTTTTTTAAATTGAGACTTGCAACATTTGTTATCATCATGATCATTGTGTCATTTTTATGATGTAAATTGAGGAAGCAAAAGCAGTATCGGCTCCAAATATTGGCTCAAGAAAATCGGCAGCCCGTATCGGTCATCGGCTAAGGCTGATGAAAAAAAATCGGTATCGGCATCGGCACTAGAAAATCCATATCGGTCGATCCCTAGATCCTACTCACCACAGTTGTTTGATTTGCAAGCACAGATGGCAGGTTAACAGGCTAGTGAGATACTAGCGTTTTGTGCTAGCGATAACGATTTAGATAAAAGCTAGCGATGTCAGATTAATGTGATAGGCAATATTAGACAATATCTAATATATGTTGATAAGTTAAATTTAGCAAATAAGAACAACAGGGAATGATATTAAATAGAGATTCAAAACAGCTTTATACGGTGAACAAATTTAATTTAATAGTTTATTCACATTTAACCCTCTGGGGTCGACAAACGCGCCCGCGCGTTTTGCTGGATTTTCTTCACATTGTAGCACAATAAACTTAAATTTCTCCGTCATTTATGGTCATACAGAAAAAAGAAATATGAAAAAAGAATCTGTGATATTTCTACTTTTGTATGTGTCCACTTACAAACAAATCAAAACATTGTGCTTTTGTAAAATATAAAGAAAATAAACAGGGTGTGCTTTCTGCCTCCCCGTCGAGGTGAACTTTTTTTTCTTGAGCAAGTCTATAAACTGAAACAAAACTCAGCGAATACTTGTCACACATTTATGAGCCATATACCTTTATAAACATTTAAGTGTGTACTTTTAAATGATCTGATTCAAACTGAAAACAAATATTCTCTGTTTAAGTAATTTGTATAAAACCAACAAGATGTCCAGTATCTCAATCGCTTGCTCATTATTTTTAATTTGACCACGCCCACGCGCGCAAAAGAGATTCACATGCAAATCTCCACATGGAACGCGAACGTGCTCATTACCTCAAAAACAAAGCACCAAAAAACTTCACAAGTCTCTGCTTTTCGTTGAGTTTGAAAGACGCGCCGTGAGCTTTCGATTTACCTCAGAAGATGATGAACGTGATTTGAAGACAAGAAAGATGTAAGGTAAGAAATTCTTACTTATTAGTTTATGTTATTGTTGCATAAACTTCACATTGCAGTTGAACTGTTGCTAGATATATGGTGAATATTATAATATTTAGACCCGTGTTTACTGTTACTGTGTTTGTGGATATCTGCTCAAACGTAGATATGTATAATATGGTAACCATAATGTTTCATATTTTGGAGCATGCTGTGCGTTTGAATGTATCATATTTTGGAGCGCGATCGCGTTTGAAAAGCAAAACTCACCAAACATTAGGCTTCATGTTTTTACCATTATCTCGTTTCATATCATCATAACGAATGGAAACATTTGAAGTAACATATGATAATCAATATATTTTTCTCTAGCGTAGTTGTTACTGAAATCTTTTGGAAGATTTATAGGCTGCTATAGGTTATTGTTATTATTATTTTATGCAGCACTGCGCATAGCCTATGCTTACAAGGCACAACAAACCTGGTGTTCATTATATTATATATTGTTGGAAACATTTGTGTGTGTGTGTATTCTGTGAATTTTAAAAAGCAATTTTAACCTGAAAAATCTAAAATGTATTCCCAAAATCGTGCAGGCCTATAGAAATCTTGATATCAGTATTTTTTTTTTCAGGGACCAGATGCCACTGAGTACTGCTGACTTCAACATTCACATGAGTCTCTGTATATGAACATGGTAAAGTGAAAATCAAACACCTTGGAAATGAAAGGTATGTACAATGTTTTTAGGAATGGCACAAAGGTCTCTGTCTTTGGATCATTGTTTTCAATAGTGTGCTTTTTTTCATTTGTTGTGTATCTTTGGATTATGTTGCGTTGTAAATAAATCCAAACAATCAAAAAGCCATTCTTTTTTTAATCTCCTCATTCTTTGTGCAAGGTTGCTCATAATGACAGGGCCTGATGGCTCCTAATAGGGCCATTAGGGAGGGTCTTTGTCTTTCTCAGGTGTGAAAAGCCTTACATATTAATGATGTGATCACGCCTCCCGCATAAAGCTTTCTCACACAAAACACGTCTTACAATTTTTAAATCAATATATTGTCTTATCTGAATGAGCAGTCAGGGTGATTTTCACATACTGTAGTTTTGGAGCAAATATTCTAGGCTACGTGATACAATTTTCAAAAGTCTTGTGAAGAAATAATCAGTAGGGGTTTCATGGCCTTATTTCAGTGACAATTTTTTTTTGCATTTTCACAAACCACGCATAAATGTCATTATCTCAAAACTACAAACTTTTACATACATGCTGCTGACATATTATTGTAGCAGAGTTTGTGCTGAATACAGTGTAATCAGACTTTAGCCATGAAAATGTCACAAGTAACAGAAATAAGCACAAATGTCAGAGCATGTCAGAACACCTCCAGGACCCAGAAAACACCTCAGACCCCAGAGGGTTAAACATTGATCAGCGTATATAAACAAAAGCTCAACTGAACCTACTTAACACGCGAGAACAAACCTTTTTTGGTTCATGTGGAAGCTCAGACTTGCTGCGTAACACGAGAATTAACCTCATTGGTTCTTCCTGAAGATCAAACATGCTGCGTAACATGAGAATGAACCTCAATGGTTCTTGCAGAAGCTCAAAAATGCTGCGTAACATGAGAATGAACCTCATTGGTTCTTGCAGAAGCTCAAACATGCTGTGTAACATGAGAATGAACCTCATTGGTTCTTGCAGAAGCTCAAATGTGCTGCGTAACACGAGAATGAACCTCATTGGCCTCATCTTGACTTCCTGCTCAGCTACTGTTCGGACGCTCTTGCTTACTGCTCCGCCCTTTGCTCTATCGCTTTTATATTTTATCTTCTATATTTTTATATTTTATCTCCTTTTATCACCTAATTTTAACTTCAGCAAACAGCACAGTGCTCAAACGACAAAGTTTGGATTACTACAAAAACGCAGAATTCTTTTACCCGACCAGCTTACATTCCGGGGAAAGGAAAACACAACTGCCTACATTCATAAGGATAAGAGAGAAAATGCCTCTTCTGGTTCAAGAATCTACTTGCTGCACTAACTTCCACAGACTTTTACAAAGGATTGCAGTTCTTGAAACAAAGTTACTTACGGGATGTTGTGGCAAATTCTCATTAAACAATCATCACTGCGTAAGAGACACTCTGAAATCAAATGATCATTAAAAAGTATTTTATTCTTGCAAGAAGGCCCAGTTGCCACTTTCCATTACAGGTACCACCAAACCAGACGGAACACAAAACAGAGCTTCGTCATGGACACCCTCAGCATATAGCCGGTGAGTCCCATGAAACTAGTGCTCCTCAACAGGTAGAGAAACAAGCCGATCGACTTACAAATCGATGGCACAAACAGGGAGCGAGACCCCTATACATCTTGAGAACAGATTTGAAGTACTAATGAATGTAAATGAGGAATCCCCACACGTGATGAATGTGATCGAACACTGACTGAATCAGCCAATTGCTAAGACTGATGCTAACTGGTGCTCAAGATCGAGCAGACAGTGGCACTCAGCTCAGAGCGCAGCCGGGCACAGGACTCTGATAGTGGGGGACTCCATAATCAGAAACATTAGCAGCAGGGATACAACTATGTGCTGCCTTCCACAAGCAACAACTTCTGATGTAAACAGGGAACTTCAGAACATTCTAATGAAACATAAGACTGCAAATAGACTCATTCATGTGGGGAAGAATGTTATTCATAAAGAGCAGTCAGAACTCCTTAAGAAGGATTTCAGTGAACTTTTTGAAACACTTAAAAGACTGAAAGTTCAAACATTCATCAGTGGACCACTCCCAGCAAGAGGAACAAACAGGTTTTCACGGTTGCTTGGGCTTAATACATGGCTGCAAAAAACCTGCAATATAAAAGGAGTGAACTTCATTGACAACTTCAATCTTTTCTGGAGTCAGAGACAACTGTTTCATCAGGATGGCCACCACCCAAACAAACTTGGTTCAAGAGTGCTAAAGGACAATATCTAATTCTCCCTCAATCATCCTTCTGCAGTGTGTGCCAATCCACTCAATCTGAACGGCACACACACACACCTGGACACAGTATGAATGACCACAGGACTTCACTTCAGCAGCAAAATGGACATGCGGTTGACATATCACACAAGGACAATGATAACACCACTGAGCCACAACAACCTCTGCTCATGGACACAATCTCAGCTGAGCCCTGCCCACAGAGCTCACCACAGACAGACATATTAGAACTGCTCCAAGATTCAGCACCCAAGGACGACTTCCTGGAAAACAGCCAGGGAAGCCAGAACAGCATATTACAGCCTCCGATAACACCAGAGCAACAGCCCCTCTCACCAGACACTTTATCCCTCTCTCCAGCATCTCCACTTCTGTGCTTCTCACAGAAAATGGAAGAACTGGTGTATGCTGGAACCAAACTATCCCACTCTTTTGCTGCAAGCCCCCAGATATCAACCAAAAAAACGGCAGGCACCGCAACCACCAAAGCCTGCGGGCCCAGCTCACCCTCCCCCTCCTTCTGTGAAAGCTCTTCGGCCTCTGCCACAACGCCAGGGCCCACACCACCTCCATCAGCTCGAGGTGAACCAAAAACAACTGATACCAGCTCTCAGTGATATGTGTTGGGTCCCCGCTATGATAACAGTAACTTTCTCTAATGTTTACAGAACAAGCAGTGTGCCTGTATCTTTCTCTATTGCTGTTCTATTACAAGATAGAAAGTCTAAGGCCTTCAATAGCCGTACAGCAAACCCAACTAATCTGGTGCCTATTACATGTCAAACTAAGATTGCTGTGGGGACAGAAAGTAAGACTGTTAAGTTAGCACTTTTAAACATCTGCACACTTAAAAATAAATCACTTCTAGTCAACGACTTAATAACCACAAACAACCTGGATTTTATGCTTCTAAATGAAACCTGGCTAGAAGACAGCTGCAGTGCAACAGTCCTCAATGAAACAGCCCCTCCTAAATTTACTTTTATGAGTGTCTGCAGAGCTGTTAAGAGAGGTGGGGGTCTAGCTGCTCTTTTTAAAGATATCTATCAATGTAAGCAAATATCATTTGGGAATTACCCTTCTTTCGAATATCTGGGTATTGTGTTAAAAGGTGCTCTACTCATTTTACTTATTATTATTTACAGGCCTCCAAAATACTCTCCAGCCTTTGCTGAGGACTTTACAGAACTGTTATCAACAATTACCTCAGAGTTTGACTGTTTTGCCATTGCTGGAGATTTTAACATCCACATAGATAATGCAGAAACCAGTATGGCAAAAGAAATCAAAACTGTATTAAAAACTTTTGATCTGACTCAGCATGTACATGGACCCACACACAATCGCGGACACACTCTAGATTTACTTATCAGTAAGGGTCTAAACATTTCATTGATTGTTATTAAGGATGTAGCACTGTCCGAACATTTCTGTATTTTCTTTGATATATTGATCTCTCCTGCCATTGAAGCTAGATCTGTATCTGTCAAGAAGAGATTCTTAAATGAGAACACTAATGTACTATTTATGAAGGCTATATCCTTAACACCAAGCATATCTGCTGACTCTGTTGATTTTCACCTTGATTCTTTTAACTCAAAAGTTAAAAGTGTAATTGATGATATTGCTCCTGTGAAAGTCAGGAAGAAGAGTGGCAGACAAAAAGCACCTTGGAGAAACTCAACAGCAGTGCAAAATATATGAAGACAATGCAGAAAAGCAGAGCGCATGTTGCGGAAGACAAAACTTGTAGTCCATTATAACACCTACAAAGACAACATCCATGCTTTCAATATGGAACTAGGCAAAGCTAGACAGACTTTCTTCTCAAATATTAGAAACAGCAATTTAAACAACACATGCACTCTTTTTGCTACTGACAAACCCCCCAGTGCAGTGAGTTTGCTTCTTTCTTCTCTGAGAAAATCAATGGTAACACTTTACGGTAAGGGTACATGAATTATCATGAATTCATGTATAAATTCATGCATGAAATATGCATTCATTCATGCATTAATATCTCATGAATCATCAGGAACTAACACGAGTTCAACGTTTTTCATTCATGACTTCATGGATGAACAACACCTTAATTAAAACATTAACTAAGATGAGTACATCATCATGAATTATGATTTATTACGCATGATCATGATGTTTTCTTTGTTCATACAAAAAATTGGTCTTTACCACCCATTGTGGATAAAGCTATGGTTATGGTACATGAATCATGAATTCATGCATAAAAAAGTATGAATTCATGCATGCAAGACTACTCTTCGAATTATTAAAGGAATGTACAAAAATCCACATTATCAAATGCATGCATACAGGCTAGAACAGTATATCAATTAACGTGAGAACTTTTTTTCTGAATTATGATCTGAGTTATCCAGCATGTTCATGTCTTCTTCATTGCCTGCAGGTAAATGGACAGACCCCAAAATTGGCCAATCACAGCACATAACATACGAATTCTGTTGGCGTTCAAATACAGTAGTCATCATTAACTAAGCATTATTTATCAATGATTTCATCATGTTTGTGGCCCCTCAACTAAAGTGGTGACTTGGTGCTTTGAAACACTGATGAACAATGTGTTTTCATTATGATCTTAGTTATCCAGCATGTTCATGTCTTCTTCATAGCCTGCAGGTAAATGGACAGACCCCCAAATTGGCCAATCACAGCACATAACATACGAATTCTGTTGGCATTCAAATACAGTAGTCATCATTAACTAAGCATTGTTTATCTATGACTTCATCATGTTTGTGGCCCCTCAACTAAAGTGGTGACATGGTGCTTTGAAACACTGATGAACAATGTGGCATAACTGTGAAATGACATGAACATGAAAGTTCAAGCGTTTGCAAACAATGTACTGTGGACAGAAATGGACTTTGATCTTAACTTGCAACGTGATCTCATGAGAATACGTGTATTTTTACGTAAAGTGTAGTTCTACCATACGTACATTTATTTATGTTTTATACACACAGAAATGTATAATACTGACAGTGGACAGCACAAAAACGTAATTTATTTACTTATAAACAACTTACAAACAACGACGTACAAATTTGGGCGTATTCCTATTTAACTCATGCATATTAAAATCGTGGCATTAATGTTTTGACACATAATACACTAAAACACAACATAAATTCACAAAAGAAATCAATTTTATTAGCTTAATGTGATCCAAATCTTTAGAATCCATACGTTGTTTGCAAGAAATAGATCCAAATATGCCCTTTATCCAGTGATCTTCATCTCCATTTCTCAGCAGAGACCGTCAACGTCAAATCCCGCGCTCGTGGTGAATTCAAATTCAAAAATTGCGCCCGAAGCGTTACGACATGTTTTACGGCAGTGATATCAAACGCTCATTGGCTCTCGCATGCTTCGTAACAGATTGCGACATGCCGTGTTTAAGTTGTTTACTACATTTGAAATGGAGAAGCGCGCGCGCTTTCACAGAGCGAACAGCAAACCGAAACCGGATTAACATTTTCATGGATTAATAACTTAAATTCTGCTCTGTAACGTTACCTCGTACATAACCATTATATAACGTTACTGCCAGAGAGGACTGCGACACATCGTCATGTGAACGACTTTTGGTACCGGTTTTAACATTTTCTCAATAAATAAATGATTGTGATTGTCTGTCTGCTGTTTTAATTTATAATTGTAGGTACGTAGTTTTAAGAAATGGTTAGGGGTAGGGGTAGGATAAGTGGCTCAAACTATCTTTTAATGCTACATTGTTAATAAAGCTGCCATTTCCCTACACATATCTGTCCATTACGTTTTATCCTTTTAATATTATCTATAAAATGGGTATGTTTAGGTGTGGAGTTAGGGTTAAGGGATCATACATTTATAATCTATTAAATGGTAAAAGGGAAATTATACAGATATCTTTATGATATGAAATATTCGTAAATACTTTCACGTACGTTTTTAGCTGTAAAATTGTAATAATGTTATGTAACTTTACTGCTTTATTCTGAAACCAAACGGTATAAACCAGTTAAATCAACAGCTGGAAAGAGCTGAGAAGGAATTCAGTAGCCTACATAGGCTACACCATGAACTTTATTTTAAGTGTCTGTATATCTGAAAACTCTTTACAAAACCATAAAGCTGTTTTACAATTTCATGATATGGAGGAGACACATCAGTAGCTTTATACATTACTCTTTACCCAAAAAGAGATCAAGCTGTTTGTGAAACATTTTTTTTAAAACAGCTTTATGGTTTTTAACTGGTTTACCGTTTAAGAATAAAGCAGTACAGTTAAGATCAAAGTCCATTTCTGTCCACAGTACATTGTTTGCAAAGGCTTGAACTTTCATGTTCATATTCATGTCATTTCACAGTTATTCCACATTGTTCATCAGTGTTTCAAAGCACCAAGTCACCACTTTAGTTGAGGGGCCACAAACATGATGAAGTCATAGATAAACAATGCTTAGTTAATGATGACTACTGTATTTGAATGCCAACAGAATTCGTATGTTATCTGCTGTGATTGGCCAATTTGGGGGTCTGTCCATTTACCTGCAGGCTATGAAGAAGACATGAACATGCTGGATAACTAAGATCATAATGAAAACACATTGTTCATCAGTGTTTCAAAGCACCAAGTCACCACTTTAGTTGAGGGGCCACAAACATGATGAAATCATTGATAAATAATGCTTAGTTAATGATGACTACTGTATTTGAACGCCAACAGAATTCGTATGTTATGTGCTGTGATTGGCCAATTTTGGGGTCTGTCCATTTACCTGCAGGCTATGAAGAAGACATGAACATGCTGGATAACTCAGATCATAATTCAGAAAAAAAGTTCTCACGTTAATTGATATACTGTTCTAGCCTGTATGCATGCATTAGATAATGTGGATTTTTGTACATTCCTTTAATAATTCGAAGAGTAGTCTTGCATGCATGAAATAATACTTTTTTCTAATGCATGAATTCATGATTTATGTACCATAACCATAGCTTTATCCACAATGGGTGGTAAAGACCAATTTTTTGTATGAACAAAGAAAACATCATGATCATGCGTAATAAATCATAATTCATGATGATGTACTCATCTTAGTTAATGTTTTAATTAAGGTGTTGTTCATCCATGAAGTCATGAATGAAAAACGTTGAACTCGTGTTAGTTCCTGATGATTCATGAGATATTAATGCATGAATGAATGCATATTTCATGCATGAATTTATACATGAATTCATGATAATTCATGTACCCTTACCGTAAAGTGTTACCAAATCAATAATATCAGAAAGGTGATCAGCACATCCTTGAGTTGCGCTGGGGTCAGACAGATCAGACCACCTGAGAAAGTAGTAACTTTGTCTGATTTCAAAGAAATTGATGGCAAAATTTTGGAAGAAACCGTACAGCACCTTAAAACATCAACCTGCACTCTTGACACACTTCCCACATCTTTTTTCAAAAGTCTGTTAAACAGTTTAGAAGCAGATCTTCTAGAAGTGGTAAACGCCTCACTTATCTCTGGGAGTTTTACAAACTCCCTGAAAACTGCAGTTGTCAAGCCCCTCCTGAAAAAGAGCAATCTGGATAAGACCATATTAAGCAACTATAGACCGATCTCAAATCTTCCTTTCATAGGCAAGATCATTGAAAAAGTTGTTTTCAATCAGCTGAACAAATTTTTATGCTCGAATGGATACTTTGACAATTTTCAATCTGGTTTCCGACCGCACCACAGCACAGAGACAGCGCTCATAAAGATAATAAACGATATTCGCTTAAATACTGATACAGGCAAATTATCAGTGCTGGTACTACTCAACCTCAGTGCTGCATTTGACACTGTCGATCACAACATACTTCTTGACAGGCTGGAAAACTGGGTGGGGCTTTCTGGGATAGTCCTAAAATGGTTCAGGTCATACTTAGATGGGAGAGGTTATTATGTGAGTATATGGGACCATAAGTCTGAGTGGACATCCATGACATGCGGAGTCCCTCAAGGCTCAATTCTTGCGCCACTCCTGTTCAACCTGTATATGCTCCCAATGAGCCAAATAATGAAAAAGAACCAAATTGCTTACCACAGCTATGCAGACAACACACAGTTCTACTTAGCCCTATCGCCTAACGATTACAGCCCCATTGACTCCCTGTGCCAATGTATTGATGAAGTCAACAGTTGGATGTGGCAAAACTTTCTTCAGTTAATACTCAAGACAAATACCTACTTAATGTATTATTAGTTGCGAGCAAAAAAACAATAACTAAGAAATGGCTGCATGAGAGTCCTCCAAAAAACAGATGAGTGGATAGAGATTGTAAGTCATATATATGATATGGAACAGCTGACCTTCTCTTTACGATTAAACATGGATACATTTTACAAGTACTGGTCAAAATGGCTAATGTATAGGAATAGGGATTGAGCATAAAGAGATATTGTGAGTGTAATGCAAATTATTATTTTTATTTTATTTATTCTTTTCTCATTTACATTTAATTGGTAATACTATATCTGAGAGACTCTCCACCCTTTTCTTTCTTTTTTTTCTTTCTTTTTTTCAGTATGTAAAATACTTTTCCAATGAAAACATTCTGTATTTGTATGTTGTATGATGGGACTTTGAACCTTTTATTGACTTGAAAGGACAATTACAATTATTCTCCGGATATTATTATAAGGGAAGGAGGGGGGAAGGGAGGAAGAAAGGGAGGGAAGAGAGAAGAAAAGAAGAAGAGAAGGAAAAGTTCTTTCTCTCTCCTCTCACTACTCTGAGACTACTGGGAGAGTAACCCCGGATTTGACATTAACACTTTATGAATAACATAATTGTATGTTATACCCCTAGTGACCTGTTTGTTCTGTTCTTTTGTGTTCTACCAAAAAACATATAAAACAATAAAAAAGAAAAGTTGAAAAAAACCCCCAAAAAAAACAAACAAACCATGTCTCCCGATATATTGCGCATCTTATGATCCTATCTTTAATTACAATTGTTTTTGAGCTAAAATGTAATACACATAGGCTATATACACACTGTATATGTTTCTTTTATCAAAGATTGGTAATATTGGGGCCAGTCAAGGGGTAATTAAACTGCACGATCAGTTATCGGTAATGATACGTTGTTTTTTATTGCAAATGTTTATTGCTAATGTTTATTATTGCAAATGTTTTTCATGTGTTTAATAAATCTCATAATGATGGCACATCACTATATCATAGTCATAGCTTTTATTTCTATCCCAAATGATTGGCGGTCGGTCAGGGGGTACTTGGCAAAGAATCAAATACAGTTGGAAACGACGTAGACCATTAATAACACAGACTGTTAACAATTGTTTTTAATTAGTATTTAAACATTCTCTATGATAAAAAATGTTTGTAAAAAATATTTTAATAACATGGTTTTGGCGGTTATAGAGTTCTAATGAAGGTGTTCAACTACAACCGTCGGTCTCACGGTTATATACTAACCGTCATACCCCTACTGTAAAGTTCATCAATTATGAAATAAACCATAATTGGCTCTGCAGAAAACAGTGATGTCATCATCCAGCTAAGATTCAGTTCTCATTCGACAGTGTCAATGCATTCACTCAATAATATTGCTAAATATTAAAGTGATAGCTCACAAAAAATTTTATTCTATCATTAATTACTCATGTTGTTCCAAACCTGTAAGACTTTCGTTCATCTTCGGAACACAAATGAAGATCTTTTTGATGAAATTTGAGAGCTTTCTGTACTCTATGTAACTGACACTTTGACACCAATGAGGTTCATTCTCGTGTTACCCAGCACGTTTGAGCTTCAGCAAGAACCAATGGCAAGGCAAGGCAAGTTTATTTATATAGCACATTTCATACACAATGGCAATTCAAAGTGCTTTACATAGAATAAATTCAAATAATAAAAAGAAATAAGAATAATTAAAACAGTTTAGAAAAATAAAATAAAATACAGTACAGTACAAACAGTCGGACGAACAGTGGCACAGTGCTCATTCATTAAATGCACAGCTAAACAGAAGTGTTTTGAGTCTGGATTTGAAAGTGACAACTGTAGGAGCACATCTGATCTCTTCTGGAAGCTGGTTCCAGCTGCGGCTGGCATAATAGCTAAAAGCGGACTCACCATGCTTAGAGTGAACCCTTGGTATTTCTAGCTGATATGATCCTAATGATCTGAGTGATCTGTTGGGTTTATATTCAGTGAGCATATCTGCAATGTATTGAGGTCCTAGGCTATTGAATAATTTATATACCACTAATAATACTTTAAAATCAATCCTAAATCTAACTGGGAGCCAGTGTAAAGACCTGAGGACTGGTGTGATATGTTCATATTTTCTGGTTCTGCTCAGAATCCTGGTGGTAAATGGAATTACTTTTGTGCCAATAATAATGAATGTAACTTTTCAAGAAACTAATGAAAATATAAATTGAAACTGAATAAAATATCTTTGAAACTGAAAAAAAAAAAAAAAAAAAAATTGCAGGCAAATTTTTTTACTTCGTTTTTAATACACTGCATGTTTTAATACACTGCATGTTTTGCTAACTATTTCTCATATTTCTTTCGCTGATCTGAACTTACAAATGCGCTTCCAGAGTTTTTATTTACGCTTCTGAGGTTTTCGCTTACGCTTCTGAAGTTTTCGTTCGCCGTTCTGACACATTTCTCTCGTGGGGGCGGGGCTAGTAGCAGTGTGTTCTCATTGGCTATTGAGTTTTTGATTTGACAGCTTCTTCACCTGGAAGTGAAGACCTCAGTGGTGTGTTTATGTGTGGATGTGAGCGTCTGTAATCGCAGCTTTCTATTTCATTTGAGTGATTTTAAGTTTATATCTGTATTTATTTGCTGCTACACTATATTGTTGAGGTGATTTCTTATAGAAGGAATAGTACAGACGAATTATATAATTATCATTAGTCATCGTCGCTATCAGGATACTGGATAGCCTGGATACTGGATAGCCTGGATATAACTGGATTTTTTTTTTTTATTATTTAAGTTTTGGTGGCTGTAAAAAGGTGAAATAGGCGCTCATAGGAGCACAACTCTGCATCCACTATCATGGACGATAATATAGATAAAGGGATTGGGAGGGGATTGAGTGATCTACTGGGAAGTTGGCCTGGCAAGTATATTGATATTTTACACAGCATTTACGCACAAATAAAGTGGTGGTCTTTGATTGCAGTTAAATGTTTTACATTTCCTTTTGACACTAATGACTAATCTTTCTATAATATCATGGAATGTACAAGGTTTGAATAGGATGACTAAGAGAACTGCCTGTCTGGAGTACATAGATAGTAAACATATTGATATAGCACTGATTCAGGAATCACATCTTACAAAGGAGTCTGTGAATAGTTTTAGTAATGCCAAATATGAAGTTGTAGCTTCATCTTCAGCAGATGATAAAACAAAAGGTGTGCTAGTTGTAATTAGACGCTCATTAAATATAAACATTATTGATACGGGCAATGATATGGCAGGTAGGATTGCTTATATTAAAGCAGATATTTCTAATTTGAAAGTTGTTTTTGTCAGTACCTATGCTCCAGCTAACTATGATAAAACATTCTTTTCAATATTAACAAATATGCTGATGAATTTGTCAGAGTATTATTTATTTACTGGAGCTGATATGAATACTATAATAAATCCTATGTTGGATAAATCATATCCTTTAGCAAGCAGTTCCCAGTTATCCTGTTCCAAGGCTTTGCAACAATGCATGTTGGATCTTAATTTGTCAGACTTATGGAGAGTATATAATCCAGTGGCCAAAGAGTATACTTTTTTTTCCAACAGACATAAATCATATTCAAGAATAGATTATATTTTAGTTTCTAAGACATTTTGCCAAAAAGTAAAAAAAGTTGACATTATTGTAGGTTCACTGTCTGATCATCATGCAATTAAAGCAAATTTTCTATTACCATATACCAAACAAAAAGCACCCCGTTGGAGGTTTAATACCACTTTAATATCAAATTTTGTTTTCAATTCAAATCTAAATTAAGTGAATTTCTTTCTTTCAATAAGGACTCAGTGGAAGATTTCAGGTTTATTTGGGAGGCGACTAAAGGGTTTATAAAAGATAATGTCACATCATTTGCTTCCTTTCAAAATCGCTCTCGTCAGCAAAGAATTGTTGCGTTGGAGAAACAGTTGGCATCCATGGAAAGAGCACAACAGAACTCCTTTGCTTCTTTACGAACAGGTCAGCTTAGTCTGGTGAAAAGTGAGCTTAATTCATTATTTAGAGAAAAAGCTGAGTTTCTAATTCAAAAATCCAGAGAACATCATTACTTTAATGGTAGCAGGCCCTCACATCAGCTAGCCCTTCGGCTTCGCTCTAACGAAAGGCGGGCTTGCATTTCTGCAATACAATCTTCAGATGGAAATATAGTAACTACTCCAACAGAAATTAATGCAACCCTCGTTTGTTTTTATAAAAATCTTTATAAATCTGATATGATATTCAATAAAGAGAGATTTGAGAATGTCCTTACTAATATAAACATAAGGAAACTATCTGAAACAGAAGCAGTCAATTTAGGAGAAAATATTTCCTTAGAAGAATTATGGGATTCAGTACAAGAAATGAAGTTGGGAAAATCTCCTGGACCAGATGGTATTCCCATTGAGATTTATATTACTTTTTGGTCTGAATTAGGTCCCATGCTCCTGGAAATGATAAATTAGTGGAGGTTGGAGAGGGAGAAGTGGAGGAGAGCGACGTGGAGGAGGAATTCGCCAATGAACTTGTAATTGAGGATCGCGGGGATGATGATAGTGATGAATAGAGTAATTTTCTATCACATGATTGCAGTTGTTTACAGGGTAGCCTTCATTCTTTCTTGTTGATGTGTTTCGGGCAACAAGTTCATATGCTCGATGGATTTTAGCGGTAACTTGTGTTCTGCCCATTGCTGTCACATCGTTTCGTTTTTTATGTATTTTTTTATGCTGCCAATAGCCAAAGACATTTCTTACATTAAATGATTTGTTAAACACATTCAAATTAATTATAAATAAAACATAATATAATGTGGTAACCTCATACTGTCATGCTTGAACATCTCAACACTAAATTAAAGGCCTGTCTCTTATAGACGCCTGTCTCAAATACAAGCCGGTACAGTTCGGCGATTTGGGTAAATAGAAGCCCGGGCTATTATTTGAAGTTTTACGGTATATACATTTTAGAGACAAGACACAGAGAATTTTACTTGCCTGACCTGATTAGAACAACGAAAAAAAATCTAATAAAAAGATAACTAGGGAATCACTAAATCGAGAGAATTATTCTGATTGTATGATACACTCAAAATATTCCACAACAAATCCTTTAAATGTAACGATATTCAGAACGGAACAAGAATAAAAAAATAACTACAAACAAGCCAAAACGAAATAAAAAAATAAAAATACATTTAAGCAATCCATGACATGACATGATTTATCTAGTTTTTGGACTGAAACATTCTGGTTGTTTTTAAACTCAAACATAATTCTTAAATTGAAAACAAACAAACAAAAAAAGAATAAAATGGGTATAGTTCTGATATTTGTATAATTTTATATAGAAATAAATGGTGTATAATTACATTTTTAGAAGATATGAGGCTTTTAGTGTGTCCTTTTTTGACATTACTTTAATCCCTCACTATAGCAAAACCGTTTGAGATTTTATTTTTAAAAATAATCAGTTAACAACATAGGCCTGCTGACTATAAAAATTACAAATATGGAGGTTTTATATATTTTATAACATATGATACAGTGAAGCAACCTCACTTGACGAGTGTCATTTCCTGAATACAATCACAGTTGAAACTGTGACATTGATTTCATACAACAGGTTAATAAACAGTTCCAGTTAAGTCACTTACATTTTAGATGCAATATTGACTGTTTTTGTTCTGTTTCAGCAGCAAAAATAGTTAAACAAAGATCACAGCAGAACCATCACGCATCACGTGTTTTCTCATAACTGAACGATTCAGCATTTTTAACGAATCGGTTGACTCAAAGATTGAATGATCAATAAACATCTGTCTTAATCATGATCGACTCATTCGAACGAATCGTTTGAACGAATGAATCAATGACTCGCTTATTAAGATGGATGCCTGGCGACACCTAATGGCGGTTTAGTGTTGTTTAAAAGCATCATTCTTTCCAACGTGTGTGTGCAACATTATCAATGTCAGTGTGGACGTCTGTATTTTTTTTTTTCACTTTTATATTAGCGTTTTAAAAGCACCCGCTCGTGTCACATGTCGATTAACCGGTGGGAAAATATCCTCAGACACATACCTAATAAATGTATATCTAAATACAGTATTGGCCTACCTGGTAAAAAGTTTTATATACTATTTTGATGTCCTTTTGGACACAAGAGGGCAGTATAGCCCTATGTTTGCTTTTTTGTTTAACCAAATAGCACTAAATAGCCTGTTTTTAACTTTTTCATTCTTCTTGAATTGCAAAAACAGAATAAAATGGGTTTAGTTGTGATATTTGTATACTTTTATATAGAAATAAATGGTATATAATTACATTTTTAGAAAATTTGAGGCTTTTAGTGTTTCCTTTTTGGACATTACTTTAATCCCTCGCCATAGCAAAACCGTTTGAGATATTTATTATCCGTTCACAATTTAGCATCTTTAATGTATTTTCATCATGTTGAAAAAGTTTGGTGGGAATAAAATAAAGCACTTAAGAGGAGTGGGTAAAAATTCAGAAGCCTTTTTTGCAAAGAAATCCATATTCAAACCAAAATATCTGACTTCCTGTTGGTCTAAGCTAATGACAGTAAATTAGAAAGTTGTTCGGCTCGATGAGAACAATATACATACTGATTTTTGTTACTGTTGGTAAAACTAACCCCCCCACTTTTGTCAAAAGCATGTTGAAAGTGACACACTTCCTGCTGCCAGTTGGTGGCGCTATAACTTTGACTCACAATAGTTACATCCATCTGATCGGCCTCTTACCACGAACACACTGCTGAAGTTTCATCAAGATCAGTTAATGTATGTTATAACACTTCGTGTCTCTCTTTTCTCGCCATAAATTTGTTTCCTCGCCACGGCCAAACCGTTCGAGATATCAAAAATCCGTCCGCAATTTAGAATCCTCAATGTCTTGACTTCATGCACACCGAGTTTGGTGGGGATTGAATGAATTCTCTAGGAGGAGTATTTCACATTCCACAGCAAGCGTTTTCCAAACAACCCATAATAGCCGACTTCCTGTTGGGCTGGCGTAAAACTTGACCAGGGGAAAGTTGTTCGGCCCGCTGAGATCTATATGTGTACCGAGTTTCATATTAATTCATGCAAGCGTGTTTGATCTATGGACCAAGTTTTCGGACCCCATTCAAGGGGGCGCTGTTGAGCCCCCCGCCACGCCCGGGTACCAGCTTCAGCCCTGCCCTGATGGCCACAGGTTCTGACCTGTGTGCAAAGTTTCAAGAGTTTTTGAGCACGTTAAGGACCCCAAAAGCCCCTGAAACCTTGAAAAACTCAATAAAAGCAATAAACAAATCCCCCCTCCCCTCACACACACAGAGACACAGAGAGAGGGAGAGAAAATTCTTCAGAAAATCCACATTCAAACCAAAATATCTCTCTTCCTGTTGGTCGCAGCTAATAACTGTAAATTAGAAAGTTGTCCGTCTTGATGAGAACAATACACATACCAAGTTTTGTTGCTATTGATAAAACTAACCCCCCCCACTTTTGACTAAAGGTGGCGCAACTGAGCCCCTCACCACGCCCGTTTCTGAAACTTTGCACATGTCTACTGGCTAATAAATGTGATGTGTCTGTCGAGTTTCATGCAATTTCAAGTATGTTAAGAGTCTCAAAAGCATCAAAAAAGAATAATAAAGTTTGAAACGTTGCCACGGCAACATTATTAAAAATATCGAAAATCCTTTCACAGGTCTACATCTGCCGTGTGTTTACATTATACACATAAAGTTTGAAGCAAATCGGTTAAAAATAAGAGGGTGATTTCAAAGCATTTTGAAAGGGACACACTTCCTGCTGCCAGTTGGTGGCGCTATAACTTTGACTCACAATAGTCACATCCACGTGATCGGCCTCTTACAACGAACACACTGCTGAAGTTTCAACAAGATCAGTTAATGTATGCTGAAGTTATAACACACTTCCTGTGTCCCTTATTCGCCATAAATTCGTTTCCTTGCCACGGCCAAACCGTTCGAGATATCAAAAATCTGTCCGCAATTTAGCATCCTCAATGTCTTGACTTCATGCTTAAGTTACACTAAAGGCACCGGGGTGGCGGTGTCACCGGCTTGGGCCCTCCATCGCTGCTCGCAGCTATATTTATATATATATATATTTATATATATATATATATATATATATATATATATATATTTATATTTATATATATATATATATTTATATATATTTTTATATTTATATATATATTTATATATATATGTATGTATATATATATATATATATATATATATATAAAAAACACACTTAAAAAAATTATATATATATATTCCATTATTGAATAATAATCCTGGAGATCCGTTCCACTATTGAAGGGAAAAATTATCCTCTTCACATGCGCAACAATGAACAGACTACGATGTCAAGATTGCATTTCTGGAATGTGTGCGTTTTGTTTTAAGAGACTTCTTAAGACACAACTTTTTAGTCAAGCTTTTAATTTATAAACTGTATTTTTTTTATACCTATTTTTTTACTGCAATGTTTGATTGTTTAAACTCTTTTGTTCTGTATGCTATAGCGCTTTGAGTATGTGAAAGGTGCATTATAAATAAAATGTATTATTATTATTATTATTCATAACTGTGCGTGCCCACGGCAAGGAACGAGCAGACCAAAGCGAACGTTTTTTAGTTAATTCCTACTTAATTCATTGAATATGCTCGCTCTACTCAGCACCATTATTAATATCTGTGCGGGCGTCCGTATTTTACTTTTAAGATAGCGATTTAAAAGCCCCCAGCAGTGTCACACGTCGATTAACCGGTGGGAAAATTTTCCCACAGTCACATCCCTATATATTTATATATAAATACAATAGGCCTACCTGAAAGAGAATTTTACTTGCCCGACCAGAGTAGCCTGATTAGAACGTCAATGACAAAAAGATTATTCTAATTTTATTACATTCATTTTAAGTTGCAATCAACAGTTGATAATAAATGTATTACTGATTTGGTAACAAGAAATGTATTACTGATTTGGTAACAAGGTTGCGCTGCTGAGGCTCGTGCAGCTTCTCCAGGAGAAATGTAAACAAATGAGTGCAGAACACAAAAAAGAAACTCGGTTAACAACTTACTGACTATAAAAAATATAAATAGTGAGTTTTTATACATTTTATAAGAGTTAACGTTAAGAAACCTCACTTGACGAGAAGGCTGTTTCCTGAATACAATCACGATTGAAACTGTGACATTGATTTCATACAACAGGTTAAAAACAGTTACAATCAAGTCACTTACATTTTAGATGCAATATTGACAGTTTTTGTTCTGTTTCAGCAGCGAAAATAGTTAAACAAAGATCACAGAAGAACCATCACGCGCATCTCTCAGCAACGTGTTTTCTCATTTCTGAATGATTCAGCATTTTGAACAAATCGGTTGACTCAAAGATTAAATGATCAATCCATAAACATAATGTCTTAATCATTAATGACTCAGTCATTCAAACGAATTGTTTGAACGAATGAATCAATGACTCACTCATTAAGACGGTCGCCTGGCGACACCTATTGGCGGTTTAGTGTTATGTAAGTATCATTTTTTCCAACGTGTGTGTGATTTGTGTGTGCACCAACAATGTCCGTGCGGACGTCCGTATATTACTTTCACTTTTATATTAGCGATTTAAAAGCACCCGCTCGTGTCACATGTCGATTAACCGGTGGGAAAATATCCTCAGACACATACCTAATAAATGTATATTTAAATACAATATTGGCCTACCTGGTAAAAAGTTTTATATACTATTTTGATGTCCTTTTGGACACAAGAGGGCAGTATAGCCCTATGTTTGCTTTTTTGTTTAACCAAATAGCACTAAATAGCCTGTTTTTAACTTTTTCATTCTTCTTGAATTGCAAAAACAGAATAAAATGGGTTTAGTTGTGATATTTGTATACTTTTATATAGAAATAAATGGTATATAATTACATTTTTAGAAAATTTGAGGCTTTTAGTGTTTCCTTTTTGGACATTACTTTAATCCCTCGCCATAGCAAAACCGTTTGAGATATTTATTATCCGTTCACAATTTAGCATATTTAATGTATTTTCATAATGTTGAAAAAGTTTGGTGGGAATAAAATAAATAGTTTAAGAGGAGTGGCTAAAAATTCAGAGGCTGATTTTGCAAAAAAATCCACATTCAGACCAAAATATCTGACTTCCTGATGGCTGGAGCTTATGTATGTAAATTAGAAAGTTGTCCGGCTTGATGAGAAAAATATACAAACTAATTTTTTTTTACTGTATTTAAAACTAACCCCCCCACTTTTGTCAAAAGCATGTTGAAAGTGACACACTTCCTGCTGCCAGTTGGTGGCGCTATAACTTTGACTCACAATAGTTACATCCATCTGATCGGCCTCTTACCACGAACACACTGCTGAAGTTTCATCAAGATCAGTTAATGTATGCAGAAGTTATTCCACTTCGTGTTTCTCTTTTCTCGCCATAAATTCGATTCCTCGCCACGGCCAAACCGTTCGAGATATCAAAAATCCGTCAGCAATTTAGCATCCTCAAAGTCTTGACTACATGCACACCGAGTTTGGAGGGGACACAGTGAATTTTCTAGGAGGAGTATTTCACATTCCACAGCAAGCATTTTCCAAACAAACCATAATAGCCGACTTCCTGTTGGGCTGGCGTAAAACTTGAAAGAGGGAAAGTTGTTTGGCCCGATGAGATCTATATGTGTACCGAGTTTCATAATAATTCATGCAAGCGTGTTTGATATATGGAACAAGTTTTCAGACCCCATTCAAGGGGGCGCTGTTGAGCCCCCCTGCCACGCCCGTTTCTGAAACTTTTCACATGTCTACTGGCTAATAAGTGTTATGTGTCTGTCGAGTTTCATCCAATTTCAAGCATGCTAAGAGTCTCAAACGCATCCGAAAAGAACATTAAAGTTTGATGCGTTGCCACGGCAACAGTATCTAAGATATCAATAATCCTTTCACAGTTCTACATCTGCTGTGTATTTACATTATACACAAAGTTTGAAGCAAATCGGGTAAAAATAAGAGGGTGACTTCAAAGCATTTTGAAAGTGACACACTTCCTGCTGCCAGTTGGTGGCGCTATAACTTTGACTCACAATAGTCACATCAATGTGATCGGCCTCTGAAAACGAACACACTGCTGAAGTTTTATCAAGATCAGTTAATGTATGCAGAAGTTATAACACACTTCCTGTTTCTCTTTTCTCGCCATAAATTAGTTTCCTCGCCACGGCCAAACCGTTCGAGATATCAAAAATCCGTCCGCAATTTAGCATCCTCAATGTCTTGACTTCACGCTGACCGAGTTTGGTGGGGATCGGATGAATTCTGTAGGAGGAGTACATTAAATTCCACAGCATGCGTTTTTCAAACAACCCTGAATAGCCGACTTCCTGTTGGGCTGGCATAAAACTTAGAGCATGAAAGTTGTTCGGCCCGATGAGATCTATATGTGTACCGAGTTTCATATTATTACATGCAAGCGTGTTTGATTTATGGACCAAGTTTTCGGACCCCGTTCCAGGGGGCGCTGTCGAGCCCTCCTGCCACGCCCGGGTACCAGCTTCAGCCCGGCCCTGATGGCCGCGGGTTCTGACTCGTGTGCAAAGTTTCAAGAGTTTTTGAGCATGTTAAGGGCCCCAAAAATGCCTGAATAGTCGTAAGAAAAATAATAATAAATATAGCTGCGAGCAGCGATTACGGGCCCAAGCCGGTGGCACCGCAACCCCGGTGCCTTTACCTAAAGGCACCGGGGTGGCGGTACCGCCGGCTTTGGCCCTTCATCGCTGCTCGCAGCTATATTTATATATATATATATATATATATATATATATATATATATATATATATATATATATACAGTATATATATATATATATATATATATATACACACATATATAAATATATAAAAGACAGAAAATATTACTTGACTTACCTTATTCTGATTTTACGATACACTCAAAATATTCCACACCAAATCCTTTAAATTTAATGTAAAAATAAAAATGAAAGTAAGCAGTGTTGGGTTCACGTAACCCTCTCATTAGAATCAAAATGTTTCAACATTTGCCATGTATTTGGATGCTAAACTATTCTTTATTATAGGCTTTGTTCTTCACTCGTGTTCCAATATTGATGGAAAAAATCATCCTCTTCACATGCGCAAAAATGTGCTTGGAAACATCACAGTGGAGCGGTGCTTACTGTGAATGTACGAATTGTTCTACTGACTATTTAGAGCAGTGTAATTTTTATATGTTAGGTTGACTATTTTATTATTATATTTTATTAAGGCTATAATGATCAGGCTGCGATGTCAAGATTGCAATGCTGGAATGTGTGTGTGTGTGTGTGTATATGTGTGTTCATGTTTTTCTATCCCGGTGGGGACTTCAACCTGAATTCACACAGACTCATGGGGACTCGTGTCACAGTGGGGACCTAAATAGAGGTCCCCATGGGTAAACAAGCTTATAAATCATACAGAATGAGTTTTTTGGGATATGTAAAAATGCAGAAAGTTTTCTGTGATGGGTAGGTTTAGGGGTAGGGTTAGTGTGAGGAGATAAAATATACAGTTTGTAAAGTATAAAAACCATTAAGTCTATGGAGAGTCCCCACAAAGATAGTAAACCGTGTGTGTGTGTGTGTGTGTGTGTGTGTGCGTGTGTGTGTGTGGCGTGGGCGCGATGGAACAGTGGACACATAAAAACATACTCCGTCATTATACAGGACGACATTCAAACTGCAAAGTGTTAACTTATATTTGTGTACAGTCGCAATAAAACACAACATTGTGCTTTTGTAAAATAATTTCAAGCAATCAACCCCCGAAAGGCGCTAATTTTAAAATGAAACTAAAATGCTCATGGCTGCACGGGCATTCATAACGGTGCGCATCCACGGCGAGGAACGAGCAGAACAGAGTGAACGTTTTTCAGTTAATTCCTACTTCCATAGGAATTAATTTGAAACGCTCGCTCAACCACTATCAATGTCAGTGTGGACGAACATATTTTACTTTCGTTTTTAAGTTGGCGATTCAAAAGCCCCCAGCGGTGTCACACGTCGATTAACCGGTGGTAAAATATTCTCACCGTCACATACCTAGTATATTTTTAAGTAGATACAATAGGCCTACCTGATTTTGAACATAAGAGGGCAGTATAGCCCTATGTATGACTTGACTTTTATGGGACTAAATAGTACAATTACTATTTTTAAACTTATAAATATTTATTAAATTGAAAAAAAAAAGAATAAAATGGGTTTAGTTGTGATATTTTTATACTTTTATATAGAAATAAATGGTGTTTAATTATATTTTTAGAAGATGAGGCTTTAAGTGTTACTTTACTTTAGTCCCTCACTATAGCAAAACCGTTTGAGATGTTTAATATCCGTTCACAATTTAGCATCTTTAATGTATCTTTATCATTTTGAAAAAGTTTGGTGTGAATAAAATAAACCAGTTAGGAAGAGTAGCTAAAAACTCAGAGTCTGAAATATCCAAAAAATCCACATTCAAACCAAAATATCTGACTTCCTTTTGCTCTGAGCTAATAACTGTAAATTAGAAAGTTGTCCGGCTCGGTGAGACCAATATATATACTGATTTTTGTAACTGTTGGTAAAACTAACCCACCCACTTTTGTCAAACGCATGTTGAAAGTGACACACTTCCTGCTGCCAGTTGGTGGCGCTATAACTTTGACTCACGATAGTTACATCCATCTGATCTGCCTCTTACCACGAACACACTGCTAAAGTTTCATAAAGATCAGTTAATGTATGCAGAAGTTATAACACTTCGTCTCCTCTCTTTTCTCGCCATAAATTTGTTTCCTCGCCACGGCCAAACCGTTCGAGATATCAAAAATCCGTCCGCAATTTAGCATTCTCAATGTCTTGACTTCATGCTCACTGAGTTTGGAGGTGATTGAATGAATTCTCTAGGAGGAGTACATCACATTCCACAGCAAGCGTTTTCCAAACAACCCATAATAGCCGACTTCCTGTTGGGCTGGCGTGAAACTTGACAGAGGGAAAGTTGTTCAGCCCGATGAAATCTATATGTGTACCGAGTTTCATATTAATTCATGCAAGCGTGTTTGATATATGGACCAAGTTTTCAGACCCTGTTCAAGAGGGCGCTGTTGAGCCCCCCTGCCACGCCCGTTTCTGAAACTTTTCACATGTCTACTGGCTAATAAGTGTTATGTGTCTGTCGAGTTTCATCCAATTTCAAGCATGCTAAGAGTCTCAAACGCATCCGAAAAGAACATTAAAATTTGATGCGTTGCCACGGCAACAGTATCTAAGATATCAATAATCCTTTCACAGGTCTACATCTGCCGTGTGTTTACATTATACACATAAAGTTTGAAGCAAATCGGGTAAAAGTAAGAGGGTGACTTCAAAGCATTTTGAAAGTGACACACTTCCTGCTGCCAGTTGGTGGCGCTATAACTTTGACTCACAATAGTCACATCCATGTGATCGGCCTCTTACAACGAATACACTGCTGAAGTTTCATCAAGATCAGTTAATGTATGCAGAAGTTATAACACACTTCCTGTGTCCCATTATTCGCCATAAATTAGTTTCCTCGCCACGGCCAAACCGTTCGAGATATCAAAAATCTGTTCGCAAGAATTCATCCTCAATGTCTTGACTTTATTCTCACCGAGTTTGGTGTCGATCGGATGAAATCCCTAGGAGGAGTATTTCACATTCCATTGTATGCGTTTTCCAAACAACGTATAATAACCGACTTCCTGTTGGGCTTTTGTAAAACTTAGAGCACGAAAGTTGTTCGGCCCGATGAGATCTATATGTGTACTGAGTTTCATATTATTACACGCAAGCGTGTTTGATTTATGGACCAAGTTTTCGGACCCCATTCCAGGGGGCGCCGTCGAGCCCCCCTGCCACGCCCCGGTACCAGCTTCAGCCCGGCCCTGATGGCCGCGGGTTCTGACGTGTGTGCAAAATTTCAAGAGTTTTTGAGCATGTTAAGGGCCCCAAAAGTGTCAAAAAGGCAAAAAAAAAAATAATGAAGAAAAAAAAAAAAAATAATCCTTACGGAAACAATAGGGCCTTCGCCCTTTCAGGGCTTGGGCCCTAAATATAGCTGCGAGCAGCGATTACGGGCCCAAGCCGGTGGCACCGCAATCCTGGTGCCAGGGTGGCGGTACCGCCGGCTTTGGCCCTCCATCGCTGCTCGCAGCTATATTTATATTTATATATATATATACACACACACACACACATATATATATTATATATATATATATATATATACACACACACACACACAAACACACACACATAAATATATATATATATATATATATATATATATATATATATATAAATTTAAGGGACAAGACAGATCATTTTACTTGCCTGACCTGATTAGAACAAAGAAAAAAATTAAATAAAATAATAAGTAGGGGATCACTAAATCGAGAGAATATTCTGATTTTATGATACACTCAAAATATTCCACAACAAATCCTTTAAATGTAATGACATTCAGAACGGAACAAGAATAAAAAATAAAAAATAAACTATAAACAAAGCCAAAACGAAAAAATAAATATAATAAAAAAATTCAATTTCAAGCAATCCATGGCATGATTTATTTATTTTTTGGACTAAAACATTCTGGCTTTTTTTAAACTCAAACATAATTCTTAAATTGAATAATAATAATAATAAAAGAATAAAATGGGTTTAGTTCTGATTTCGTTGAAATCGCTCGCTCTCCGTACCTAACTTTTCCTGAATACAATCACAATTGAAACTGTGACATTGATTTCATACAACAGGATATTAACAGTTAAAATGAAGTCATTTACATTTTAGATACAATATTGACTGTTTTTGTTCTGTTTCAGCAGCGAAAATAGTTAAACAAAGATCACAGAAGAACGCATCTCACAGGAACGTGTTTTCTCATAACTGAATGATTCAGCATTTTGAACGAATTGGTTGACTCAAAGATTGAATGATCAATCCATAAACATCTGTTTATGTTTATGGATTGGATGTTTATGGATCCATGTTTATGGATCTGTATATGTTTATGGATTACGAATCGTTTGAACGAATGAATCAATGACTCGCTCATTAAGACGGTCACTTGGCGACATCTAATGGCGGTTTAGTGTTGTTTAAAAGCATAATTCTTTCCAACGTGTGTGTGATTTGTGTGTGCACCATTATAAATGTCCGTGCGGACGTCCGTATTTTTCTTTCACTTTTATATTAGCGATTTAAAAGCACCCGCTCGTGTCACACACGTCGATTAACCGTTGGGAAAATATCCTCAGACACATACCTAATAAATGTATATTTAAATACATTATTGGCCTAGCTGGTAAAAAGTTTTATATATTATTTTGATGTCCTTTTGGACACAAGAGGGCAGTATAGCCCTATGTATGACTTGAATTTTTTTTTTTACTTTACTGTTTTAAAATTTAGAATAAAATTAGAATAAAATTCTTTTTAAAAACAGAATAAAATGGGTTTAGTTGTGATATTTGTATACTTTTATATAGAAATAAATGGTATAAAATTACATTTTTAGAAGATTTGAGGCTTTTAGTGCCTTTTGGAGGCTGATTTTGCAAAAAATCCACATTCAAACCAAAATATCTGACTTCCTGATGGTCGGAGCTAATGACTTTAAATTAGAAAGTTGTCCGGGTCGATGAGATCAACATACGTACTGAGTTGTGCTACTGTAGGTAAAACGACCCCCCCCCCCCCCCCACTTTTGTCAAAAGCATTTTGAAAGTGACACATTTCCTGCTGCCAGTTGGTGGCGCTTTAACTTTGACACACAATAGTTACATCCATCTGATCGGCCTCTTACCATGAACAAACTGCTGAAGTTTCATCAAGATCAGTTAATGTATGCATTAGTTATAACACTTCGTGTTTCTCTTTTCTCGCCATTAATTTGTTTCCTCGCCACAGCCAAACCGTTCGAGATATCAAAAATCCGTCCGCAATTTAGCATCCTCAATGTCTTGACTTCACGCTGACCGAGTTTGGAGGCGAATCGATGTATTTCCTAGGAGGAGTACATTAAATTCCACAGCAAGCGTTTCCAAACAACCCTAAATAGCCGACTTCCTGTTGGGCTGGCGTAAAACTTAGAGCACGAAAGTAGTTCGGCCCGATGAGATCTATATGTGTACCGAGTTTCAAATTAATTCATGCAAGCATGTTTGATATATGGACCAAGTTTTAGAACCCCGTTCAAGGGGGCGCTGTTGAGCCCCCCTGCCACGCCCGGCTACCAGATTCAGCCCCGCCCTGATGGCCGCGGGTTCTGACCTGTGTGCAAAGTTTCAAGAGTTTTCGAGCACGTTTAGGGACCCAAAAGCCCCTGAAACCTTGAAAAACTCAATAAAAGCAATAAACAAATCCCCCCTCCCCTCACACACTCAGAGACAGAGAGAGAGAGAAAATTCTCCAAAAAATCACATTCAAACCAAAATATCTGACTTTCTGTTGCTTTGAGCTAATAAGTGTAAATTAGAAAGTTGTCCGGCTCGATAAGAACAATATACATACCAAGTTTTGTGATTCTAGGTAAAACTAAGCCCCCATTTTTGACTAAAGGTGGCGCTACTGAGCCCCTCACCACGCCCGTTTCTGAAACTTTGCCCATGTCTACTGGATAATAAGTGTGATGTGTCTGTCGAGTTTCATGCAATTTCAAGTATGTTAAGAGTCTCAAAAGCATCAAAAAAGAATATTAAAGTTTGATGCGTTGCCATGGCAACAGTATCTAAGATATCAATAATCCTTTCACAGGTCTAGATCTGCCGTGTGTCTACATTATACACATAAAGTTTGAAGCAAATCGGGTAAAAATAAGAGAGTGATTTCAAAGCATTTTGAAAGTGACACACTTCCTGCTGCCAGTTGGTGGCGCTATAACTTTGACTCACAATAGTCACATCCTTGTGTTCGGCCTCTTACAACGAACACACTGCTGAAGTTTCATCAAGATCAGATAATGTATGCTGAAGTTATAACACACTTCCTGTGTCCCTTATTCGCCATAAATTCGTTTCCTTGCCACGGCCAAACCGTTCGAGATATCAAAAATCCGTCTGCAATTTAGCATCCTCAATGTCTTGACTTCATGCTGACCGAGTTTGGAGGCGATTGGATGAATTCTCTAGGAGGAGTACATTAAATTCCACAGCATGCGTTTCAAAACAACCCATAATAGCCGACTTCCTGTTGGGCTGGCGTAAAAAGTAAAAGTACGAAAGTTGTTCGGCCCGATGAGATCTATATGTGTACCGAGTTTCATATTATTACATGCAAGCGTGTCTGATTTATGGACCAAGTTTTCGGACCCCGTTCAAGGGGGCGCTGTCGAGCCCCCCTGCCACGCCCGGGTACCAGCTTCAGCCCGGCCCTGATGGCCGCGGGTTCTGACCCGTGTGCAAAGTTTCAAGAGTTTTCGAGCACGTTAAGGGTCTCAAAAGTGCCCGAACGGTTGACAGAAAAATAATAATAATAATAATAAAATATAGCTGCGAGCAGCGATTACGGGCCCAAGCCGGTGGCACCGCAACCTCGGTGCCTTTAGTTACCTAAAATATTAGTTACCTAAAGGCACCGGGGTGGCGGTGCCGCCAGCTTTGGCCCTTCATCGCTGCTCGCAGCTATATATATATATATATATATATATATATATATATATATATATATATATATATATATATATATATACATACATACATACATACATACATACATATACATATATATATATATATATATATATATATATATATATATATATATATATATATATATATACATATACACATACACATACACACACACACATATATATATATATATATATATATATATATATATATATATATATATATATATATATATATATATATAGAAGACAGAAAATATTACTTGTCTTACTTTATTCTGATTTTATGATACACTCAAAATATTCCACAACATTGATTAACGTTGATTAACCCGTTGATTAACCGGTGGTAAAATATTCTCACCGTCACATACCTAGTATATTTTTATATAGATACAATAGGCCTACCTGATTTTGAACACAAGAGGGCAGTATAGCCCTATGTATGACTTGACTTTTATGGGACTAAAGAGTACAATTGCTATTTTTAAACGTATAAGTAATTCTTAAATTGAAAAAAAAAAAGAATAAAATGGGTTTAGTTGTGATATTTGTATACTTTTATATAGAAATAAATGGTGTATAATTACATTTTTAGAAGATGAGGCTTTTAGCGTTTCCTTTTTGTACATTACTTTAATCCCTCACTATATCAAAACTGTTTGAAATATTTAATATCCGTTCACAATTTAGCATCTTTAATGTATTTTCATCGTGTTGAAAAAGTTTAGGTTAGGAGGAGTAGCTAAAAACTCAGAGTCTGAAATATCCAAAAAATCCACATTCAGACCTAAATATCTGACTTCCTGTTGGTCGGAGCAAATTACTTTAAATTAGGAAGTTGTCCGGCTCGATGAGACCAATGTACGTACTGATTTTTGTTACTGTATACAACTAACCCCCCCCCACTTTTGTCAAAGGCATTTTGAAAGTGACACACTTCCTGCTGCCAGTTGGTGGTGCTATAACTTTGACTCACAATAGTTACATCCATCTGATCGGCCTCTTACCACGAACACACTGGTGAAGTTTCATCAAGATCAGTTAATGTATGCAGAAGTTATACCGCTTCGTGTTTCTCTTTTCTCGCCATAAATTCGTTTCCTCGCCACGGCCAAACCGTTCGAGATATCAAAAATCCTTCCGCAATTTAGCATCCTCAATGAATTGACTTCATGCACACCGAGTTTGGTGGGGATTGGATGAATTCTCTAGGAGGAGTACTTCGCATTCCACAGCAAGCGTTTTCCAAACAACCCATAATAGCCGACTTCCTGTTGGGCTGGCGTAAAACTTGACTGGGGAAAAGTTGTTCGGCCCGATGAGATCTATATGTGTACCGAGTTTCATATTAATTCATGCAAGCGTGTTTGATCTATGGACCAAGTTTTCAGACCCAGTTCAAGGGGGCGCTGTTGAGCCCCCCTGCCACGCCCGGGTACCAACTTCAGCCCGGCCCTGATGCCAGGGGGTTCTGACTTGTGTGCAAAGTTTCAAGAGTTTTTGAGCACGTTAAGGACCCCAAAAGCCCCTGAAACCTTGATTAACAATATAAAAGCAATCAGTCAAATCCCCCCCCTCCCCTCACACACACAGAGACACAGAGAGAGGGAGAGAAAATTCTCCAGAAAATCCACATTCAAACCAAAATATCTCTCTTCCTCTTGGTCCGAGCTAGTTACTGTAAATTAGAAAGTTGTCCGTCTTGATGAGAACAATACACATACCAAGTTTTGTTGCTGTTGATAAAACTAACCCCCCCACTTTTGACTAAAGGTGGCGCTACTGAGCCATTTCACCACGCCCGTTTCTGAAACTTTGCACATGTCTACTGGATAATAAATGTGATGTGTCTGTCGAGTTTCATGCATTTTCAAGCATGTGAAGAGTCTCAAAAGCATCCGAAAAGAATATTAAAGTTTGATGCGTTGCCACAGCAACAGTATCCAAGATATCAATAATCCTTTCACAGGTCTACATCTGCCGTGTGTTTACATTATACACATAAAGTTTGAAGCAAATCGGGTAAAAATAAGAGGGTGATTTCAAAGCATTTTGAAAGTGACACACTTCCTGTTGCCGGTTGGTGGCGCTATAACTTTGACTCACAAATGTCACATCCATGTGATCGGCCTCTTACAACTAACACACTGCTGAAGTTTCATCAAGATCAGTTAGTGTATGCAGAAGTTATAACACACTTCCTGTTTGAATTATTCGCCATAAATTTGTTTCCTTGCCACGGCCAAACCGTTCGAGATATCAAAAATCCGTCCGCAATTTAGCATCCTCAATGTCTTGACTTCATGCCGACCGAGTTTGGAGGCGAATGGATGAATTTCCTAGGAGGAGTACATCAAATTCCACAGCATGCGTTTCCAAACAACCCATAATAGCCGACTTCCTGTTGGTCTGGCGTAAAACTTAGGGCACGAAAGTTGTTCGGCCCGATGAGGTCTATATGTGTACCGAGTTTCATATTATTACATGCAAGCGTGTCTGATTTATGGACAAGTGTTCGGATCCCGTTCCAGGGGGCGCTGTCGAGGCCCCCTGCCACGCCCGGGTACCAGCTTCAGCCCGGCCCTGATGGCCGCGGGTTCTGACCTGTGTGCAAAATTTCAAGAGTTTTCGAGCATGTTAAGGGCCCCAAAAGTGCCCGAAAGGTTGACAAAATAATAATAATAAATATAGCTGCGAGCAGCGATTACGGGCCCAAGCCGGTGGCACCGCAACCCCCCTCCATCGCTGCTCGCAGCTATATTTATATATAGGAAGAGTTCAGATGCAAAAACCTCTAAATGCCATCTGAAATTTTCTTCTAGAATGATCATTTTTATCAAGCTCGTATATTTAAGTTAAATAATTTCACATAAATGGCAATTAATAGGTAATTTTCATTGCCATTTAAGTTAAATTACTGAACTTAAATATACGAGCTTCATAAAAATGATCATTCTAGGAGGAAATTTCAGATGGCATTTAGAGGTTTTTGCATCTGAACTCTTCATATATATATATATATATATATATATATATATATATATATATATATATATATATATATATATATAAAATATCTATCTATCTATCTATCTATATCCATATCTATATCTATATATATCTATATTAGACAGAAAATATTACTTGTCTTGGTGCTTACTGTGAATGTACGAATTGTACTACTTACTATTTAGAGCAGTGTAATTTTTATATGTTAGGTTGACTATTTTATTATTATTATATTTTATTAAGGCTATAATGAACAGGCTGCGATGTCAAGATTGTAATGCTGGAGTGTGTGTGTGTGTGTGTGTGTGTGTGTGTGTTCATGTTTTTCTATCCCGGTGGGGACTTTAACCTGAATGCACACAGACTCATGGGGACTCGTGTCACAGTGGGGACCTAAATAGAGGTCCCCATGGGTAAACAAGATTATAAATCATACAGAATGAGTTTTTTTGGAAATGTAAAAATGCAGAAAGTTTTATGGGATAGGTAGGTTTAGGGGTAGGGTTAGTGTGAGGAGATAGAATATACAGTTTGTACAGTATAAAAACCATTAAGTCCATGGAGAGTACCCACAAAGATAGTAAACCGTGTGTGTGTGTGTGTGTGTGTGTGGCGTGGGCGCGATTGAACAGTAGACACATAAAAACATACTCCATCATTATACAGGACGACATTCAAACTGCAAAGTGTTAACTTATATTTGTGTACAGTTGCAATAAAACACAAAATTGTGCTTTTGTAAAATAATTTCAAGCAATCCACCCCCCGAAAGGCGCTAATTTTAAAATGAAACTAAAATGCTCATGGCTGCACGGGCATTCATAACGGTGCACGTCCACGGCGAGGAACGAGCAGAACAGAGTGAACGTTTTTCAGTTAATTCCTACTTCCATAGGAATTCATTTGAAACGCTCGCTCAACCAATATAAATGTCAGTGCGGACGAACATATTTTACTTTAGTTTTTAAGTTAGCGATTAAAAAGCCCCCAGCGGTGTCACACGTCAGTTAACCGGTGGTAAAATATTCTCACCGTCACATACCTAGTATATTTATATATAGATATAATAGGCCTACCTGATTTTGAACACAAGAGGGCAGTATAGCACTATGTTTGACTTTATTTATGTATTGTTTAGACTAAACAACCATTCTGGCAGTTTTTAAACTTAAAATTCATTCTTAAATTGAAAAAAAAGAATAAAATGTTTAGTTGTGATGTTTGTATACTTTTATATAGAAATAAATGGTATATAATTACATTTTTAGAAAATTTGAGGCTTTTAGTTTTTCCTTTTTGGACATTACTTTAATCCCTCGCCATAGCAAAACCGTTTGAGATATTTATTATCCGTTCACAATTTAGCATATTTAATGTATTTTCATCATGTTGAAAAAGTTTGGTGGGAATAAAATAAATAGTTTAAGAGGAGTGGCTAAAAATTCATAGGCTGATTTTGCAAAAAAATCCACATTCAGACCAAAATATCTGACTTCCTTTTGCTCTGAGCTAATGAATGTAAATTAGAAAGTTGTCCGGCTTGATGAGAACAATATAAAAACATTTTTTTTTTACTGTATTTAAAACTAACCCCCCCACTTTTGTCAAAAGCATGTTGAAAGTGACACACTTCCTGCTGCCAGTTGGTGGCGCTATAACTTTGACTCACAATAGTCACATCCATCTGATCGGCCTCTTACCACGAACACACTGCTGAAGTTTCATCAAGATCAGTTGATGTATGCAGAAGTTATAACACTTCGTGTCTCTCTTTTCTCGCCATAAATTCGTTTCCTCACCACGGCCAAACCGTTCAAGATATCAAAAATCCGTCCGCAATTTAGCATCCTCAATGTCTTTACTTCATGCTGACTGAGTTTGGAGGTGATTGAATGAATTCTCTAGGAGGAGTACATCACATTCCACAGCAAGCGTTTTCCAAACAACCCATAATAGCTGACTTCCTGTTGGGCTGGCGTGAAACTTGTCAGAGGGAAAGTTGTTCGGCCCGACGAAATCTATATGTGTACCGAGTTTCATATTATTTCATGCAAGCGTGTTTGATATATGGACCAAGTTTTCAGACCCTGTTCAAGAGGGCGCTGTTGAGCCCCCCTGCCACGCCCGTTTCTGAAACTTTTCACATGTCTACTGGCTAATAAGTGTTATGTGTCTGTCGAGTTTCATCCAATTTCAAGCATGTTAAGAGTCTCAAACGCATCCGAAAAGAATATTAAAACTTGATGCGTTGCCACGGCAACAGTATCTAAGATATCAATAATCCTTTCACAGGTCTACATCTGCCCTGTGTTTACATTATACACATAAAGTTTGAAGCAAATCGGGTAAAATTAAGAGGGTGACTTCAAAGCATTTTGAAAGTGACACACTTCCTGCTGCCAGTTGGTGGCGCTATAACTTTGACTCACAATAGTCACATCCATGTGATCGGCCTCTTACAACGAACACACTGCTGAAGTTTCATCAAGATCAGTTAATGTATGCAGAAGTTATAACACACTTCCTGTGTCCCATTATTCGCCATAAATTCGTTTCCTCGCCACGGCCAAACCGTTCGAGATATCAAAAATCCGTTCGCAAGAATTCATCCTCAATGTCTTGACTTTATTCTCACCGAGTTTGGTGGCGATCGGATGAAATCCCTAGGAGGAGTATTTCACATTCCATTGTATGCGTTTTCCAAACAACGTATAATAACCGACTTCCTGTTGGGCTTTTGTAAAACTTAGAGCACGAAAGTTGTTCGGCCCGATGAGATCTATATGTGTACTGAGTTTCATATTATTACATGCAAGCGTGTTTGATTTATGGACCAAGTTTTCGGACCCCATTCCAGGGGGCGCTGTCGAGCCCCCCTGCCACGCCCCAGTACCAGCTTCAGCCCGGCCCTGATGGCCGCAGGTTCTGACGTGTGTGCAAAATTTCAAGAGTTTTTGAGCATGTTAAGGGCCCCAAAAGTGGCAAAAAAAAAAATAATGAAGAAAAAAATAAAAATAAATCCTTACGGAAACAATAGGGCCTTCGCCCTTTCAGGGCTTGGGCCCTAATAATAATAATAATCCTACCGAAAACAATAGGGCCTTCGCCCTTTCAGGGCTTGGGCCCTAATAATCCTACCGAAAACAATAGGGCCTTCGCCCTTTCAGGGCTTGGGCCCTAATAAATATAGCTGCGAGCAGCGATTACGGGCCCAAGCCGGTGGCACCGCCACCCCGGCGCCTTTAGTTACCTAAAGGCACCGGGGTGGTGGTGCCGCCGGCTTTGGCCCTTCATCACTGCTCGCAGCTATATTTATATATATATATATATATATATATATATATATATATATATATATATATATATATAAAAAAGACAGAAAATATTACTTGTCTTACCTTATTCTGATTTTATGATACACTCAAAATATTCCTCAACATTGATTAACGTTGATTAACCCGTTGATTAACCGGTGGTAAAATATTCTCACCGTCACATACCTAGTATATTTTTATATAGATACAATAGGCCTACCTGATTTTGAACACAAGAGGGCAGTATAGCACTATGAATGACATGATTTATTTATTTTTTGGACTAAAAAAACATTCTGGCTGTTTTTAAACTTAAACAATTATTAAACTGAAAAAAAAAAAAAAAAGGGTTTTGTTCTGATATTTGTATAATTTTATATAGAAATAAATGGTGTATAATTACATTTTTACAAGATATGAGGCTTTTAGTGTTTTCATTTTTGACATTAATTTAATCCCTCGCCATAGCAAAACCGTTTGAGATATGTATTATCAGTTCACAATTTAGCATTTTTAATGTATTTTCATCATGTTGAAAAAGTTTGGTGGGAATAAAATAAACCACTTAAGAGGAGTGGGTAAAAATTCAGAGGCTGATTTTGCAAAGAAATCCACATTCAAACCAAAATATCTGACTTCCTGTTGGTCGGAGCTAATGACTGTAAATTAGAAAGTTGTCCGGCTCGATGAGACCAATATACGTACTGATTTTTGTAACTGTTGGTAAAACTAACCCCCCCACTTTGTCAAAAGCATTTTGAAAGTGACACACTTCCTGCTGCCAGTTGGTGGCGCTATAACTTTGACTCACAATAGTTACATCCATCTGATCGGCCTCTTACCACGAACACACTGCTGAAGTTTCATCAAGATCAGTTAACGTATGCATAAGTTATATTACTTTGTGTTTCTCTTTTCTCGCCATTGTTTCCTCGCCACGGCCAAACCGTTCGAGATATCAAAAATCCGTCCGGAATTTAGCATCCTCAATGTCTTGACTTCATGCTGACCGAGTTTGGAGGTGATTGGATGAATTCTCTAGGATGAGTACATTAAATTCCACAGCATGCGTTTTTCAAACAACCCATAATAGCCGACTTCCTGTTGGGCGGAGCTAATAACTTAGAGTGCGGAAGTTGTTCGGCCCGATGAGATCTATATGTGTACCGAGTTTCATATTAATTCATGCAAGCGTGTTTGATATACGGACCAAGTTTTCAGACCGTGTCCAAGGGGGCGCTGTTGAGCCCCCCTGCCACGCCCGGGTACCAGCTTCAGCCCGGCTCTGATGACCCTGGGTTCTGACCTGTGTGGAAAGTTTCAAGAGTTTTCGAGCATGTTAAGGGCCCCAAAAGCCCCTGAAACCTTGAAAAACAAAGATTAAATGGAATAGACAAACCCCCCCCCCCCCACACACACACACACACAGACACACAGAGAGAGAGAGAAAATTCTCCAGAAAATCCACATTCAAACCAAAATATCTGACTTCCTGTGGGTCTGAGGTTATGACTGTAAATTAGAAAGGTGTCCTGCTTGATGAGAACAATACACCTACCAAGTTTTGTGATTCTAGGAAAAACTAAGCCCCCATTTTTGACTAAAGGTGGCGCTACTGAGCCATTCCACCACGCCCGTTTCTGAAACTTTGCACATGTCTACTGTATAATAAATGTGATGTGTCTGTCGAGTTTCATGCATTTTCAAGCATGTGAAGAGTCTCAAAAGCATCCGAAAAGAATATTAAAGTTTGATGCGTTGCCACGGCAACAGTATCTAAGATATCAATAATCCTTTCACAGGTCTACATCTGCCGTGTGTCTACATTATACACATAAAGTTTTAAGCAAATCGGGTAAAAATAAGAAAGTGATTTCAAAGCATTTTGAAAGTGACACACTTCCTGTTGCCAGTTGGTGGCGCTATAACTTTGACTCACAAAGGTCACATCCATGTGATCGGCCTCTTACAACGAATACACTGCTGAAGTTTCAGCGAGATCAGATAATGTATGCAGAAGTTATAACACACTTCCTGTGTCCCATTATTCGCCATAAATTCGTTTCCTCGCCACGGCCAAACCGTTCGAGATATCAAAAATCTGTTCGCAAGAATCATCCTCAATGTCTTGACTTCATTCACACCGAGTTTGGCGGCGATCGGATGAATTCCCTAGGAGGAGTATTTCACATTCCATTGTATGTGTTTTCCAAACAACGTATAATAACCGACTTCCTGTTGGGCTTTTGTAAAGCTTAGAGCACGAAAGTTGTGCGGCCCGATGAGATCTATATGTGTACTGAGTTTCATATTATTACATGCAAGTGTGTTTGATATATGGACCAAGATTTCGGACCCCATTCCAGGGGGCGCTGTCGAGCCCCCCTGCCACGCCCGGGTACCAGCTTCAGTCCGGCCCTGATGGCCGCGGGTTCTGACCTGTGTGCAAAGTTTCAAGAGTTTTTGAGCATGTTAAGGGCCCCAAAAGTGGCAAAAAGGCAAAAAAAAAAAAAATGAATAAAAAAAATTTTTAAAAAAATAATAATCCTTACGAAAACAATAGGGCCTCCGCCCTTTCAGGGCTTGGGCCCTAATAATCCTAACGAAAACAATAGGGCCTTCGCCCTTTCAGGGCTTGGGCCCTAATAATCCTAACGAAAACAATAGGGCCTTCGCCCTTTCAGGGCTTGGGCCCTAATAAATAATCCTACCGGAAACAATAGGGCCTTCGCCCTTTCAGGGCTTGGGCCCTAATTATAAAAGCAAATCTCTCCTAACAGACAAATCCCCCACACCCACACACACACACACACACAGAGACACAGATACCCAGAGAGAGAGAGAGAGAGAATTCTCCAAAAATCCACATTCAAACCTAAATATCTGACTTCCTGTTGGTCGGAGCTAATGACTGTAAATTAGAAAGTTGTCCGGCTCGATGAGAACAATATACATACCGATTTTTGTGACTCTAGGTAAAACTAAGCCCCCATTTTTGACCAAAGGTGGCGCTACTGAGCCCCTCACCACGCCCGTTTCTGAAACTTTTCACATGTCTACTGGCTAATAAATGTGATGTGTCTGTCGAGTTTCATGCAATTTCAAGTATGTTAAGAGTCTCAAAAGCATCAAAAAAGAATATTAAAGTTTGATGCGTTGCCACGGCAACAGTATCTAAGATATCAATAATCCTTTCACAGGTCTACATCTGCCGTGTGTTTACATTATACACATAAAGTTTGAAGCAAATCGGGTAAAAATAAGAGGGTGATTTCAAAGCATTTTGAAAGTGACACACTTCCTGCTGCCAGTTGGTGGCGCTATAACTTTGACTCACAATAGTCACATCCATGTGATCGGCCTCTTACAACGAACACACTGCTGAAGTTTCATCAAGATCATTTAATGTATGTTGAAGTTATAACACACTTCCTGTTTCTCTATTCTCGCCATAAATTCGTTTCCTCGCCATGGCCAAACCGTTCGAGATATCAAAAATTCGTCCGCAATTTAGCATCCTCAATGCCTTGACTTCATCCACAGCGAGTTTGGTGGGGATTGGATGAATTCTTCCTGTTGGGCTGGCGTAAAAAGTAAGAGTACGAAAATTGTTCGGCCCAATGAGATCTATATGTGTACCGAGTTTCATATTATTACATGCAAGCGTGTTTGATTTATGCACAAAGTTTTCGGACCCCGTTCAAGGGGGCGCTGTTGAGCCCCCCTGCCACGCCCAGGTACCAGCTTCAGCCCGGCCCTGATGGCCGCGGGTTCTGACCTGTGTGCAAAGTTTCAAGAGTTTTCGAGCATGATAAGAGCCCTAAAAGTGCCCGAAAGGTTGACAGAAAAATAATAAATAATAATAATAAAATATAGCTGCGAGCAGCGATTGCGGGCCCAAGCCAGTGGCACCGCCAACCTGGTGCCTTTAGTTACACTAAAGGCACCGGGGTGGCGGTGTCACCGGCTTGGGCCCTCCATCGCTGCTCGCAGCTATATTTATATATATATATATATCAGACAAGTAATATTCTTTGTCTTGTCACTTAAAAAAAAATATATATATATATAGCTGCGAGCAGCGATTACGGGCCCAAGCCCGGTGCCTTTAGTTACCTAAAGGCACCGGGGTGGCGGTACCGCCGGCTTTGGCCCTTCATCGCTGCTCGCAGCTATATTTATATATATATATATATATATATATATATAAAAAAGACCAAAAATATTGCTTGACTTACCTTATTCTGATTTTATGATACACTCAAAATATTCCACAACAAATCCTTTAAATTTAATGTAAAAATAAAAATGAAAGAAAGCAGTGTTGGGCTCACGTAACCCTCTCATTAGAATCAAAATGTTTCAACATTTGCGATGTATTTGGATGCTAAACTATTCTTTATTATAGGCTTTGTTCTTCACTCGTGTTCACAGTGGAGCGGTGCTTACTGTGAATGTATGAATTGTACTACTGACTATTTAGAGCAGTGTAATTGTTATATGTTAGGTTGACTATTTTATTATTACATTTTATGAAGGCCATAATGAACAGGCTGCGATGTCAAGATTACAATGCTGGAATGTGTGTGTGTGTGTGTTCATGTTTTTCTATCCCGGTGGGGACTTCAACCTGAATGCATACAGACTCATGGGGACTCGTGTCACAGTGGGGACCTAAATAGAGGTCCCCATGGGTAAACAAGCTTATAAATCATACAGAATGAGTTTTTTTGGAAATGTAAAAATGCAGAAAGTTTTCTGTGATAGGTAGGTTTAAGGGTAGGGTTAGTGTGAGGAGATAGCATATACAGTTTATACAGTATAAAAAAAATTAAGGCTATGGAGAGTCCCCACAAAGATAGTAAACCGTGTGTGTGTGTGTGTGTGTGTGTGTGTGTGTGGCGTGGGCGCGTTTGAACAGTGGACACATAAAAACATACTCCGTCATTATACAGGACGACATTCAAACTGCAAAGTGTTAACTTATATTTGTGTACAGTTGCAATAAAACACAACATTGTGCTTTTGTAAAATAATTTCAAGCAATCCACCCCCCGAAAGGCGCTAATTTTAAAATTAAACTAAAATGCTCAGGGCTGCACCGGCATTCATAACGGTGCGCGTCCACGGCGAGGAACGAGCGAGGAATGTTTTTCAGTTAATTCCTACTTCCATAGGAATTCATTTGAAATGCTTGCTCAACCACTATCAATGTCAGTGCGGACGAACATATTTTACTTTCGTTTTTAAGTTGGCGATTCAAAAGCCCCCAGTGGTGTCACACGTCGATTAACCGGTGGTAAAATATTCTCAAAGTCACATATTACCTAGTATATTTTTATATAGATACAATAGGCCTACCTGATTTTGAACACAAGAGGGCAGTATAGCCCTATGTATAAGGAGGAGTAACTAAAAACTCAGAGTCTGAAATATCCAAAAAAATCCACATTCAGACCAAAATATCTGACTTCCAGATGGCTGGAGCTAATGAATGTAAATTAGAAAGTTGTCCGGCTTGATGAGTACAATATACAAACTATTTTTTTTTTACTGTAGTTAAAACTAACCCGCCCACTTTTGTCAAAAGCATTTTGAAAGTGACACACTTCCTGCTGCCAGTTGGTGGTGCTATAACTTTGACTCACAATAGTTACATCCATCTGATCGGCCTCTTACCACGAACACACTGCTGAAGTTTCATCAAGATCAGTTAATGTATGCAGAAGTTATAACGCTTCGTGTTTATCTTTTCTCGCCATAAATTCGTTTCCTCACCACGGCCAAACCGTTCGAGATATCAAAAATCCTTCCGCAATTTAGCATCCTCAATGACTTGACTTCATGCACACCGAGTTTGGTGGGGATTGGATGAATTCTCTAGGAGGAGTACTTCGCATTCCACAGCAAGCGTTTTCCAAACAACCCATAATAGCCGACTTCCTGTTGGGCTGGCGTAAAACTTGACCAGGGAAAAGTTGTTCGGCCCGATGAGATCTATATGTGTACCGAGTTTCATATTAATTCATGCAAGCGTGTTTGATCTATGGACCAAGTTTTCAGACCCAGTTTAAGGGGGCGCTGTTGAGCCCCCCTGCCACGCCCGGGTACCAGCTTCAGCCCGGCCCTGATGCCAGGGGGTTCTGACTTGTGTGCAAAGTTTCAAGAGTTTTTGAGCACGTTAAGGACCCCAAAAGCCCCTGAAACCTTGATTAACAATATAAAAGCAATAGTCAAATCCCCCCCTCCCCTCACACACACAGAGACACAGAGAGAGGGAGAGAAAATTCTCCAGAAAATCCACATTCAAACCAAAATATCTCTCTTCCTCTTGGTCCGAGCTAGTTACTGTAAATTAGAAAGTTGTCCGTCTTGATGAGAACAATACACATACCAAGTTTTGTTGCTCTTGATAAAACTAACCCCCCCACTTTTGACTAAAGGTGGCGCTACTGAGCCATTTCACCACGCCCGTTTCTGAAACTTTGCACATGTCTACTGGATAATAAATGTGATGTGTCTGTCGAGTTTCATGCATTTTCAAGCATGTGAAGAGTCTCAAAAGCATCCGAAAAGAATAGTAAAGTTTGATGCGTTGCCACGGCAACAGTATCTAAGATATCAATAATCCTTTCACAGGTCTACATCTGCCGTGTGTTTACATTGTACACAAAGTTTGAAGCAAATCGGGTAAAAATAAGAGGGTGATTTCAAAGCATTTTGAAAGTGACACACTTCCTGTTGCCAGTTGGTGGCGCTATAACTTTGACTCACAAATGTCACATCCATGTGATCGGCCTCTTACAACTAACACACTGCTGAAGTTTCATCAAGATCAGTTAATGTATGCAGAAGTTATAACACACTTCCTGTTTGAATTATTCGCCATAAATTCGTTTCCTTGCCACGGCCAAACCGTTCGAGATATCAAAAATCCGTCCGCAATTTAGCATCCTCAATGTCTTGACTTCATGCCGACCGAGTTTGGAGGCGAATGGATGAATTTCCTAGGAGGAGTACATCAAATTCCACAGCATGCGTTTCCAAACAACCCATAATAGCCGACTTCCTGTTGGTCTGGCGTAAAACTTAGAGCACGAAAGTTGTTCGGCCCGATGAGGTCTATATGTGTACCGAGTTTCATATTATTACATGCAAGCGTGTCTGATTTATGGACAAGTGTTCGGATCCCGTTCCAGGGGGCGCTGTCGAGGCCCCCTGCCACGCCCGGGTACCAGCTTCAGCCCGGCCCTGATGGCCGCGGGTTCTGACCTGTGTGCAAAATTTCAAGAGTTTTCGAGCATGTTAAGGGCCCCAAAAGTGCCCGAAAGGTTGACAAAATAATAATAATAATAATAATAATAATAATAATTAAAGCTGCAAGCAGCGATGAAAGGGCCCTCGCACCCGTGCCATCAACACTCGGTGGCTTTAGGAAGGCAGAGCATGGTTGGGAAATGTACATTTAAGGAGGTATATATAGTAAGAGTATGTCAAAGTCAGTTACAAAATGTTTTGTATAATGGTGATAATAGCATGCTTCATGACTCAGCTAAGTGTTGCTAGCATGTTCAGTCTGTTTCTAGCATGCTTAGTACACAATAATTATGTGGTTAGTACTGCATTACTGTGTTAACCATGTCAGTTTCTGTTGCCAGTAGGTGGCGTTATGACTATAACTGAATATGAGCATGGATGTGTGTTCAGGACAGAACTCTTATCAAACATGTGAAGTTTGGTGCAAATTGGACATTGCCTTCTTGAGTAACAACAAAGTCATGTTTCATTGAATTAGCATTCTTTAGAACTTAGCTAAGCATTGTTAGCATGTTTTAACATGTTGCTAGAACGGCATCAACGTGTTAAACATGTCACTTCCTGTTGCCACTTGGTGGCGCTATTACTATAACTGAACATTCTCATGTAGATGTGTTCAGGCCATGACTCTTATCAAAAGTGTGAAGTTTGGGGCAGATTGGACATTCCATGCCTGAGTTACAGCAAATTCCTATTTAATTGCAATAATAGCATGCTTTAGCACTTGGCTAAGAGTTTGCTAGCATGTTTTAGCATGTTTCTAGTATGTTGTTAGCATGTTTAACACTTGCTGGCACTTTTTTATATGTTATTAGGAGTCCACAACAGTGTTAAACATGTCACTTCCTGTTGCCAGCAGGTGGCGCTATGACTGTAACTGAATATAAGCATGGTCATGTGTTCAGGACAGAACGCTTATCAAAAGTGTGAAGTTTGGGGCAGATTGGACATTCCATGCCTGAGTTACAGCAAATTCATATTTAATTGCAGTAATATCATTCTTTAGCACTTAGCTAAGTGTTTGCTATTATGTTTTAGCATGTCTCTAGTATGTTGGTAGGATGTTTAGCACCTACTGGCATTTTTTTATATGTTATTAGGAGTCAAGAACAGTGTTAAACGTCACTTCCTGTTGCCAGCAGGTGGCGCTATGACTATAACTAAATATGAGCATGGACATGTGTTCAAGAGATAACTCTTATCAAACGTGTGACGTTTGGGGTAGATTGTACATTGCCTTCTTGAGTAACAACAAAGTCCTGTTTCATTGAATTAGCATGCTTTAGCACTTAGCTAAGTATTGCTAGCATGTTTTAATATGTTTCTAGCATGTTTAGAACTCAATGGCATTTTTAACATGTTGCTAGAACGGCATCAACGTGTTAAACATGTCACTTCCTGTTGCCAGTAGGTGGCGCTATTACTATAACTGAATTTGAGCATAGGCATGCGTTCAGGCCATGATTCTTATCAAACATGTGAAGTTTGGGGCAGATTGGACGTTCCATGCCTGAGTTACAGCAAATTCCTATTTAATTGCAGTAATAGCATGCTTTATCACTTAGCTAAGTGTTTGCTAGCATGTTTCTAGTATGTTGCTAACCTGTTTAGCACTTGCTGGCTCTTTTATATATGTTATTAGGAGACCACAACAGTGTTAAACATGTCACTTCCTGTTGACAGCAGGTGGCGCTATTACTATAACTGAATATTCTCATGTAGATGTGTTCAGGCCATGACTCTTATCAAACGTGTGAAGTTTGGGGCAGATTGGACATTCCATGCCTGTGTTACAGCAAATTCCTATTTAATTGCAGCAATAGCATGCTTTAGCACTTAGCTAAGTGTTTGCTAGCATGTTTTAGCATGTTTCTAGTATGTTGTTAGCATGTTTAGCACTTGCTGGCACTTTTTTTATATGTTTTTATATGTCCACAACAGTGTTTAACATGTCACTTCCTGTTGCCAGCAGGTGGCACTATGACTGTAACTGAATATGAGCATGGTCATGTGTTCAGGACAGAACGTTTATTAAAAGTGTGAAGTTTGGCGCATATTGGACATTGCCTTCTTGAGTAACAACAACATCCTGTTTCATTGAATTAGCATGCTTTAGCACTTAGCTAAGTATTGCTAGCATGTTTTAACATGTTTCTAGCATGTTTAGACCTCAATGGCATTTTTAACATGTTGCTAGAATGGCATCAACGTGTTAAACATGACACTTCCTGTTGCCAGTAGGTGGCGCTATTACTATAACTGAATATTATCATGTAGATGTGTTCAGGACAGAACGCTTATCAAAAGTGTGAAGTTTGGGGCAGATTGGACATTCCATGCCTGAGTTACAGCAAATTCCTATTTAATTGCAATAATAGCATGCTTTAGCACTTGGCTAAGAGTTTGCTAGCATGTTTTAGCATGCTTCTAGTATGTTGTTAGCATGTTTCGCACTTGCTGGCACTTTTTTATATGTTATTAGGAGTCCATAACAGTGTTAAACATGTCACTTCCTGTTGCCAGCAGGTGGCGCTATGACTATAACTGAATATGAGCATGGCCATGTGTTCAGGACAGAACTCTTATCAAACGTGTGAAGTTTGGGGGAGATTGGACATTCCATGCCTGAGTTACAGCAACTTCCTGTTTCATGGCGAAACATCGAAATTTGTAAGGCCGCCGAGGACCCGCCCTTCGACGAAAACTCAAGATCTTCGCAATTTAATGTCGCAAAGGCCTTAAGATTACACTCACCAAATTTGAAGATGATCAGATTAAAACTGTAGGAGGAGTTCGTTAAAGTACGAGGCCTGAAAATGGCAAAAACTGCACAAAAATCTGAGAGGAAGTTCAAAATGGCTGACTTCCTGTTGTGTTTAGGGCTATGCTCCAAGAGACTTTTTTGTAGGTATTAGGTCATTACACGTATGTACCGAATTTCGTGCACGTACGTGGAACGTTGCAGGAGGCGCACTCCGTTGAACTTTTATAGGTGGCGCTATCGAGCCATTTTGCCCCGTCCAATTCTGAAACCTATATCAGATGTAAATTTTCGCCAGTTCTGACGCGTGTGCAAAGTTTCGTGAGTTTTCGCGCATGTTTAGGCCCTCAAAAATGCAATTCAATGCGGAGAAGAATAATAATAATAATTAAAGCTGCAAGCAGCGATGAAAGGGCCCTCGCACCCGTGCCATCAACACTCAATGGCTTTAGGAAGACAGAGCATGGTTGGGAAATGTACATTTAAGGAGGTATATATAGTAAGAGTATGTCAAAGTAAGTTACAAAATGTTTTGTATAATGGTGATAATAGCATGCTTCATGACTCAGCTAAGTGTTGCTAGCATGTTTAGTCTGTTTCTAGCATGCTTAGTACACAATAATTATGTGGTTAGTACTGCATTACTGTGTTAACCATGTCAGTTTCTGTTGCCAGTAGGTGGCGTTATGACTATAACTGAATATGAGCATGGATGTGTGTTCAGGACAGAACTCTTATCAAACGTGTGAAGTTTGGTGCAAATTGGACATTGCCTTCTTGAGTAACAACAAAGTCATGTTTCATTGAATTAGCATTCTTTAGCACTTAGCTAAGCATTGTTAGCATGTTTTAACATGTTTCTAGCATGTTTAGAACTCAATGGCATTTTTAACATGTTGCTAGAACGGCATCAATGTGTTAAACATGTCACTTCCTGTTGCCAGTAGGTGGCGCTATTACTATAACTGAACATTCTCATGTAGATGTGTTCAGGCCATGACTCTTATTAAAAGTGTGAAGTTTGGGGCAGATTGGACATTCCATGCCTGAGTTACAGCAAATTCCTATTTAATTGCAATAATAGCATGCTTTAGCACTTAGCTAAGAGTTTGCTAGCATGTTTTAGCATGTTTCTAGTATGTTGTTAGCATGTTTAACACTTGCTGGCACTTTTTTATATGTTATTAGGAGTCCATAACAGTGTTAAACATGTCACTTCCTGTTGCCAGCAGGTGACGCTATGACTGTAACTGAATATAAGCATGGTCATGTGTTCAGGACAGAACGCTTATCAAAAGTGTGAAGTTTGGGGCAGATTGGACATTCCATGCCTGAGTTACAGCAAATTCATATTTAATTGCAGTAATATCATTCTTTAGCACTTAGTTAAGTGTTTGCTAGTATGTTTTAGCATTTCTCTAGTATGTTGGTAGGATGTTTAGCACCTACTGGCATTTTTTTATATGTTATTAGGAGTCATGAACAGTGTTAAACGTCACTTCCTGTTGCCAGCAGGTGGCGCTATGACTATAACTAAATATGAGCATGGACATGTGTTCAAGAGATAACTCTTATCAAACGTGTGAAGTTTGGGGTAGATTGTACATTGCCTTCTTGAGTAACAACAAAGTCCTGTTTCATTGAATTAGCATGCTTTAGCACTTAGGTAAGTATTGCTAGCATGTTTTAATATGTTTCTAGCATGTTTAGAACTCAATGGCATTTTTAACATGTTGCTAGAACGGCATCAACGTGTTAAACATGTCACTTCCTGTTGCCAGTAGGTGGCGCTATTACTATAACTGAATTTGAGCATAGACATGTGTTCAGGCCATGATTCTTATCAAACGTGTGAAGTTTGGGGTAGATTGGACATTCCATGCCTGAGTTACAGCAAATTCCTATTTAATTGCAGTAATAGCATGCTTTAGCACTTAGCTAAGTGTTTGCTAGCATGTTTCTAGTATGTTGCTAACCTGTTTAACACTTGCTGGCTCTTTTTTTATATGTTATTAGGAGACCACAACAGTGTTAAACATGTCACTTCCTGTTGACAGCAGGTGGCGCTATTACTATAACTGAATATTCTCATGTAGATGTGTTCAGGCCATGACTCTTATCAAACGTGTGAAGTTTGGGGCAGATTGGACATTCCATGCCTGAGTTACAGCAAGTTCCTATTTAATTGCAATAATAGCATGCTTTAGCACTTAGCTAAGAGTTTGCTAGCATGTTTTAGCATGCTTCTAGTATGTTGTTAGCATGTTTAGCACTTGCTGGCACTTTTTTATATGTTATTAGGAGTCCATAACAGTGTTAAACATGTCACTTCCTGTTGCCAGCAGGTGGCGCTATGACTATAACTGAATATGAGCATGGTCATGTGTTCAGGACAGAACGCTTATCAAACGTGTGAAGTTTGGGGCAGATTGGACATTCCATGCCTGAGTTACAGCAACTTCCTGTTTCATGGCGAAACATCGAAATTTGTCAGGCCGCCGAGGACCCGCCCTTCGACGAAAACTCAAGATCTTCGCAATTTAACGTCGCAAAGGCCTTAAGATTACACTCACCAAATTTGAAGATGATCAGATTAAAACTGTAGGAGGAGTTCGTTAAAGTACGAGGCCTGAAAATGGCAAAAACTGCACAAAAATCTGAGAGGAAGTTCAAAATGGCTGACTTCCTGTTGTGTTTAGGGCTATGCTCCAAGAGACTTTTTTGTAGGTATTAGGTCATTACATGTATGTACCGAATTTTGTGCACGTACGTGGAACGTTGCGGGAGGCGCACTCCGTTGAACTTTTATAGGTGGCGCTATCGAGCCATTTTGCCCCGTCCAATTCTGAAACCTATATCAGATGTAAATTTTCGCCAGTTCTGACGCGTGTGCAAAGTTTTGTGAGTTTTCGAGCATGTTTAGGCCCTCAAAAATGCAATTAAATGCGGAGAAGAATAATAATAATAATAATAAACAGAGCAATTCCAAGAGGGTCCTCACACCATCGGTGCTCGGGCCCTAATTAAAGCTGCAAGCAGCGATGAAAGGGCCCTCGCACCCGTGCCATCAACACTCGGTGGCTTTAGGAAGGCAGAGCATGGTTGGGAAATGTACATTTAAGGAGGTATATATAGTAAGAGTATGTCAAAGTCAGTTACAAAATGTTTTGTATAATGGTGATAATAGCATGCTTCATGACTCAGCTAAGTGTTGCTAGCATGTTCAGTCTGTTTCTAGCATGCTTAGTACACAATAATTATGTGGTTAGTACTGCATTACTGTGTTAACCATGTCAGTTTCTGTTGCCAGTAGGTGGCGTTATGACTATAACTGAATATGAGCATGGATGTGTGTTCAGGACAGAACTCTTATCAAACGTGTGAAGTTTGGTGCAAATTGGACATTGCCTTCTTGAGTAACAACAAAGTCATGTTTCATTGAATTAGCATTCTTTAGAACTTAGCTAAGCATTGTTAGCATGTTTTAACATGTTGCTAGAACGGCATCAACGTGTTAAACATGTCACTTCCTGTTGCCAGTTGGTGGCGCTATTACTATAACTGAACATTCTCATGTAGATGTGTTCAGGCCATGACTCTTATCAAAAGTGTGAAGTTTGGGGCAGATTGGACATTCCATGCCTGAGTTACAGCAAATTCCTATTTAATTGCAATAATAGCATGCTTTAGCACTTGGCTAAGAGTTTGCTAGCATGTTTTAGCATGTTTCTAGTATGTTGTTAGCATGTTTAACACTTGCTGGCACTTTTTTATATGTTATTAGGAGTCCACAACAGTGTTAAACATGTCACTTCCTGTTGCCAGCAGGTGGCGCTATGACTGTAACTGAATATAAGCATGGTCATGTGTTCAGGACAGAACGCTTATCAAAAGTGTGAAGTTTGGGGCAGATTGGACATTCCATGCCTGAGTTACAGCAAATTCATATTTAATTGCAGTAATATCATTCTTTAGCACTTAGCTAAGTGTTTGCTATTATGTTTTAGCATGTCTCTAGTATGTTGGTAGGATGTTTAGCACCTACTGGCATTTTTTTATATGTTATTAGGAGTCAAGAACAGTGTTAAACGTCACTTCCTGTTGCCAGCAGGTGGCGCTATGACTATAACTAAATATGAGCATGGACATGTGTTCAAGAGATAACTCTTATCAAACGTGTGACGTTTGGGGTAGATTGTACATTGCCTTCTTGAGTAACAACAAAGTCCTGTTTCATTGAATTAGCATGCTTTAGCACTTAGCTAAGTATTGCTAGCATGTTTTAATATGTTTCTAGCATGTTTAGAACTCAATGGCATTTTTAACATGTTGCTAGAACGGCATCAACGTGTTAAACATGTCACTTCCTGTTGCCAGTAGGTGGCGCTATTACTATAACTGAATTTGAGCATAGGCATGCGTTCAGGCCATGATTCTTATCAAACATGTGAAGTTTGGGGCAGATTGGACGTTCCATGCCTGAGTTACAGCAAATTCCTATTTAATTGCAGTAATAGCATGCTTTATCACTTAGCTAAGTGTTTGCTAGCATGTTTCTAGTATGTTGCTAACCTGTTTAGCACTTGCTGGCTCTTTTATATATGTTATTAGGAGACCACAACAGTGTTAAACATGTCACTTCCTGTTGACAGCAGGTGGCGCTATTACTATAACTGAATATTCTCATGTAGATGTGTTCAGGCCATGACTCTTATCAAACGTGTGAAGTTTGGGGCAGATTGGACATTCCATGCCTGTGTTACAGCAAATTCCTATTTAATTGCAGCAATAGCATGCTTTAGCACTTAGCTAAGTGTTTGCTAGCATGTTTTAGCATGTTTCTAGTATGTTGTTAGCATGTTTAGCACTTGCTGGCACTTTTTTTATATGTTTTTATATGTCCACAACAGTGTTTAACATGTCACTTCCTGTTGCCAGCAGGTGGCACTATGACTGTAACTGAATATGAGCATGGTCATGTGTTCAGGACAGAACGTTTATTAAAAGTGTGAAGTTTGGCGCATATTGGACATTGCCTTCTTGAGTAACAACAACATCCTGTTTCATTGAATTAGCATGCTTTAGCACTTAGCTAAGTATTGCTAGCATGTTTTAACATGTTTCTAGCATGTTTAGACCTCAATGGCATTTTTAACATGTTGCTAGAATGGCATCAACGTGTTAAACATGACACTTCCTGTTGCCAGTAGGTGGCGCTATTACTATAACTGAATATTATCATGTAGATGTGTTCAGGACAGAACGCTTATCAAAAGTGTGAAGTTTGGGGCAGATTGGACATTCCATGCCTGAGTTACAGCAAATTCCTATTTAATTGCAATAATAGCATGCTTTAGCACTTGGCTAAGAGTTTGCTAGCATGTTTTAGCATGCTTCTAGTATGTTGTTAGCATGTTTCGCACTTGCTGGCACTTTTTTATATGTTATTAGGAGTCCATAACAGTGTTAAACATGTCACTTCCTGTTGCCAGCAGGTGGCGCTATGACTATAACTGAATATGAGCATGGCCATGTGTTCAGGACAGAACTCTTATCAAACGTGTGAAGTTTGGGGGAGATTGGACATTCCATGCCTGAGTTACAGCAACTTCCTGTTTCATGGCGAAACATCGAAATTTGTAAGGCCGCCGAGGACCCGCCCTTCGACGAAAACTCAAGATCTTCGCAATTTAATGTCGCAAAGGCCTTAAGATTACACTCACCAAATTTGAAGATGATCAGATTAAAACTGTAGGAGGAGTTCGTTAAAGTACGAGGCCTGAAAATGGCAAAAACTGCACAAAAATCTGAGAGGAAGTTCAAAATGGCTGACTTCCTGTTGTGTTTAGGGCTATGCTCCAAGAGACTTTTTTGTAGGTATTAGGTCATTACACGTATGTACCGAATTTCGTGCACGTACGTGGAACGTTGCAGGAGGCGCACTCCGTTGAACTTTTATAGGTGGCGCTATCGAGCCATTTTGCCCCGTCCAATTCTGAAACCTATATCAGATGTAAATTTTCGCCAGTTCTGACGCGTGTGCAAAGTTTCGTGAGTTTTCGCGCATGTTTAGGCCCTCAAAAATGCAATTCAATGCGGAGAATAATAATAATAATAATTAAAGCTGCAAGCAGCGATGAAAGGGCCCTCGCACCCGTGCCATCAACACTCAATGGCTTTAGGAAGACAGAGCATGGTTGGGAAATGTACATTTAAGGAGGTATATATAGTAAGAGTATGTCAAAGTAAGTTACAAAATGTTTTGTATAATGGTGATAATAGCATGCTTCATGACTCAGCTAAGTGTTGCTAGCATGTTTAGTCTGTTTCTAGCATGCTTAGTACACAATAATTATGTGGTTAGTACTGCATTACTGTGTTAACCATGTCAGTTTCTGTTGCCAGTAGGTGGCGTTATGACTATAACTGAATATGAGCATGGATGTGTGTTCAGGACAGAACTCTTATCAAACGTGTGAAGTTTGGTGCAAATTGGACATTGCCTTCTTGAGTAACAACAAAGTCATGTTTCATTGAATTAGCATTCTTTAGCACTTAGCTAAGCATTGTTAGCATGTTTTAACATGTTTCTAGCATGTTTAGAACTCAATGGCATTTTTAACATGTTGCTAGAACGGCATCAATGTGTTAAACATGTCACTTCCTGTTGCCAGTAGGTGGCGCTATTACTATAACTGAACATTCTCATGTAGATGTGTTCAGGCCATGACTCTTATTAAAAGTGTGAAGTTTGGGGCAGATTGGACATTCCATGCCTGAGTTACAGCAAATTCCTATTTAATTGCAATAATAGCATGCTTTAGCACTTAGCTAAGAGTTTGCTAGCATGTTTTAGCATGTTTCTAGTATGTTGTTAGCATGTTTAACACTTGCTGGCACTTTTTTATATGTTATTAGGAGTCCATAACAGTGTTAAACATGTCACTTCCTGTTGCCAGCAGGTGACGCTATGACTGTAACTGAATATAAGCATGGTCATGTGTTCAGGACAGAACGCTTATCAAAAGTGTGAAGTTTGGGGCAGATTGGACATTCCATGCCTGAGTTACAGCAAATTCATATTTAATTGCAGTAATATCATTCTTTAGCACTTAGTTAAGTGTTTGCTAGTATGTTTTAGCATTTCTCTAGTATGTTGGTAGGATGTTTAGCACCTACTGGCATTTTTTTATATGTTATTAGGAGTCATGAACAGTGTTAAACGTCACTTCCTGTTGCCAGCAGGTGGCGCTATGACTATAACTAAATATGAGCATGGACATGTGTTCAAGAGATAACTCTTATCAAACGTGTGAAGTTTGGGGTAGATTGTACATTGCCTTCTTGAGTAACAACAAAGTCCTGTTTCATTGAATTAGCATGCTTTAGCACTTAGGTAAGTATTGCTAGCATGTTTTAATATGTTTCTAGCATGTTTAGAACTCAATGGCATTTTTAACATGTTGCTAGAACGGCATCAACGTGTTAAACATGTCACTTCCTGTTGCCAGTAGGTGGCGCTATTACTATAACTGAATTTGAGCATAGACATGTGTTCAGGCCATGATTCTTATCAAACGTGTGAAGTTTGGGGTAGATTGGACATTCCATGCCTGAGTTACAGCAAATTCCTATTTAATTGCAGTAATAGCATGCTTTAGCACTTAGCTAAGTGTTTGCTAGCATGTTTCTAGTATGTTGCTAACCTGTTTAACACTTGCTGGCTCTTTTTTTATATGTTATTAGGAGACCACAACAGTGTTAAACATGTCACTTCCTGTTGACAGCAGGTGGCGCTATTACTATAACTGAATATTCTCATGTAGATGTGTTCAGGCCATGACTCTTATCAAACGTGTGAAGTTTGGGGCAGATTGGACATTCCATGCCTGAGTTACAGCAAGTTCCTATTTAATTGCAATAATAGCATGCTTTAGCACTTAGCTAAGAGTTTGCTAGCATGTTTTAGCATGCTTCTAGTATGTTGTTAGCATGTTTAGCACTTGCTGGCACTTTTTTATATGTTATTAGGAGTCCATAACAGTGTTAAACATGTCACTTCCTGTTGCCAGCAGGTGGCGCTATGACTATAACTGAATATGAGCATGGTCATGTGTTCAGGACAGAACGCTTATCAAACGTGTGAAGTTTGGGGCAGATTGGACATTCCATGCCTGAGTTACAGCAACTTCCTGTTTCATGGCGAAACATCGAAATTTGTCAGGCCGCCGAGGACCCGCCCTTCGACGAAAACTCAAGATCTTCGCAATTTAACGTCGCAAAGGCCTTAAGATTACACTCACCAAATTTGAAGATGATCAGATTAAAACTGTAGGAGGAGTTCGTTAAAGTACGAGGCCTGAAAATGGCAAAAACTGCACAAAAATCTGAGAGGAAGTTCAAAATGGCTGACTTCCTGTTGTGTTTAGGGCTATGCTCCAAGAGACTTTTTTGTAGGTATTAGGTCATTACATGTATGTACCGAATTTTGTGCACGTACGTGGAACGTTGCGGGAGGCGCACTCCGTTGAACTTTTATAGGTGGCGCTATCGAGCCATTTTGCCCCGTCCAATTCTGAAACCTATATCAGATGTAAATTTTCGCCAGTTCTGACGCGTGTGCAAAGTTTTGTGAGTTTTCGAGCATGTTTAGGCCCTCAAAAATGCAATTAAATGCGGAGAAGAATAATAATAATAATAATAAACAGAGCAATTCCAAGAGGGTCCTCACACCATCGGTGCTCGGGCCCTAATTAAAGCTGCAAGCAGCGATGAAAGGGCCCTCGCACCCGTGCCATCAACACTCGGTGGCTTTAGGAAGGCAGAGCATGGTTGGGAAATGTACATTTAAGGAGGTATATATAGTAAGAGTATGTCAAAGTCAGTTACAAAATGTTTTGTATAATGGTGATAATAGCATGCTTCATGACTCAGCTAAGTGTTGCTAGCATGTTCAGTCTGTTTCTAGCATGCTTAGTACACAATAATTATGTGGTTAGTACTGCATTACTGTGTTAACCATGTCAGTTTCTGTTGCCAGTAGGTGGCGTTATGACTATAACTGAATATGAGCATGGATGTGTGTTCAGGACAGAACTCTTATCAAACGTGTGAAGTTTGGTGCAAATTGGACATTGCCTTCTTGAGTAACAACAAAGTCATGTTTCATTGAATTAGCATTCTTTAGAACTTAGCTAAGCATTGTTAGCATGTTTTAACATGTTGCTAGAACGGCATCAACGTGTTAAACATGTCACTTCCTGTTGCCAGTTGGTGGCGCTATTACTATAACTGAACATTCTCATGTAGATGTGTTCAGGCCATGACTCTTATCAAAAGTGTGAAGTTTGGGGCAGATTGGACATTCCATGCCTGAGTTACAGCAAATTCCTATTTAATTGCAATAATAGCATGCTTTAGCACTTGGCTAAGAGTTTGCTAGCATGTTTTAGCATGTTTCTAGTATGTTGTTAGCATGTTTAACACTTGCTGGCACTTTTTTATATGTTATTAGGAGTCCACAACAGTGTTAAACATGTCACTTCCTGTTGCCAGCAGGTGGCGCTATGACTGTAACTGAATATAAGCATGGTCATGTGTTCAGGACAGAACGCTTATCAAAAGTGTGAAGTTTGGGGCAGATTGGACATTCCATGCCTGAGTTACAGCAAATTCATATTTAATTGCAGTAATATCATTCTTTAGCACTTAGCTAAGTGTTTGCTATTATGTTTTAGCATGTCTCTAGTATGTTGGTAGGATGTTTAGCACCTACTGGCATTTTTTTATATGTTATTAGGAGTCAAGAACAGTGTTAAACGTCACTTCCTGTTGCCAGCAGGTGGCGCTATGACTATAACTAAATATGAGCATGGACATGTGTTCAAGAGATAACTCTTATCAAACGTGTGACGTTTGGGGTAGATTGTACATTGCCTTCTTGAGTAACAACAAAGTCCTGTTTCATTGAATTAGCATGCTTTAGCACTTAGCTAAGTATTGCTAGCATGTTTTAATATGTTTCTAGCATGTTTAGAACTCAATGGCATTTTTAACATGTTGCTAGAACGGCATCAACGTGTTAAACATGTCACTTCCTGTTGCCAGTAGGTGGCGCTATTACTATAACTGAATTTGAGCATAGGCATGCGTTCAGGCCATGATTCTTATCAAACATGTGAAGTTTGGGGCAGATTGGACGTTCCATGCCTGAGTTACAGCAAATTCCTATTTAATTGCAGTAATAGCATGCTTTATCACTTAGCTAAGTGTTTGCTAGCATGTTTCTAGTATGTTGCTAACCTGTTTAGCACTTGCTGGCTCTTTTATATATGTTATTAGGAGACCACAACAGTGTTAAACATGTCACTTCCTGTTGACAGCAGGTGGCGCTATTACTATAACTGAATATTCTCATGTAGATGTGTTCAGGCCATGACTCTTATCAAACGTGTGAAGTTTGGGGCAGATTGGACATTCCATGCCTGTGTTACAGCAAATTCCTATTTAATTGCAGCAATAGCATGCTTTAGCACTTAGCTAAGTGTTTGCTAGCATGTTTTAGCATGTTTCTAGTATGTTGTTAGCATGTTTAGCACTTGCTGGCACTTTTTTTATATGTTTTTATATGTCCACAACAGTGTTTAACATGTCACTTCCTGTTGCCAGCAGGTGGCACTATGACTGTAACTGAATATGAGCATGGTCATGTGTTCAGGACAGAACGTTTATTAAAAGTGTGAAGTTTGGCGCATATTGGACATTGCCTTCTTGAGTAACAACAACATCCTGTTTCATTGAATTAGCATGCTTTACCACTTAGCTAAGTATTGCTAGCATGTTTTAACATTAGCTAGCATGTTTTAACATGTTTCTAGCATGTTTAGACCTCAATGGCATTTTTAACATGTTGCTAGAATGGCATCAACGTGTTAAACATGACACTTCCTGTTGCCAGTAGGTGGCGCTATTACTATAACTGAATATTCTCATGTAGATGTGTTCAGGACAGAACGCTTATCAAAAGTGTGAAGTTTGGGGCAGATTGGACATTCCATGCCTGAGTTACAGCAAATTCCTATTTAATTGCAATAATAGCATGCTTTAGCACTTAGCTAAGAGTTTGCTAGCATGTTTTAGCATGCTTCTAGTATGTTGTTAGCATGTTTAGCACTTGCTGGCACTTTTTTATATGTTATTAGGAGTCCATAACAGTGTTAAACATGTCACTTCCTGTTGCCAGCAGGTGGCGCTATGACTATAACTGAATATGAGCATGGCCATGTGTTCAGGACAGAACTCTTATCAAACGTGTGAAGTTTGGGGCAGATTGGACATTCCATGCCTGAGTTACAGCAACTTCCTGTTTCATGGCGAAACATCGAAATTTGTAAGGCCGCCGAGGACCCGCCCTTCGACGAAAACTCAAGATCTTCGCAATTTAACGTCGCAAAGGCCTTAAGATTACACTCACCAAATTTGAAGATGATCAGATTAAAACTGTAGGAGGAGTTCGTTAAAGTACGAGGCCTGAAAATGGCAAAAACTGCACAAAAATCTGAGAGGAAGTTCAAAATGGCTGACTTCCTGTTGTGTTTAGGGCTATGCTCCAAGAGACTTTTTTGTAGGTATTAGGTCATTACACGTATGTACCGAATTTCGTGCACGTACGTTGAACGTTGCGGGAGGCGCACTCCGTTGAACTTTTATAGGTGGCGCTATCGAGCTATTTTGCCCCGTCCAATTCTGAAACCTATATCAGATGTAAATTTTCGCCAGTTCTGACGCGTGTGCAAAGTTTCGTGAGTTTTCGCGCATGTTTAGGCCCTCAAAAATGCAATTCAATGCGGAGAAGAATAATAATAATAATAATAATAATAATAATAATAATTAAAGCTGCAAGCAGCGATGAAAGGGCCCTCGCACCCGTGCCATCAACACTCGGTGGCTTTAGGAAGGCAGAGCATGGTTGGGAAATGTACATTTAAGGAGGTATATATAGTAAGAGTATGTCAAAGTCAGTTACAAAATGTTTTGTATAATGGTGATAATAGCATGCTTCATGACTCAGCTAAGTGTTGCTAGCATGTTCAGTCTGTTTCTAGCATGCTTAGTACACAATAATTATGTGGTTAGTACTGCATTACTGTGTTAACCATGTCAGTTTCTGTTGCCAGTAGGTGGCGTTATGACTATAACTGAATATGAGCATGGATGTGTGTTCAGGACAGAACTCTTATCAAACATGTGAAGTTTGGTGCAAATTGGACATTGCCTTCTTGAGTAACAACAAAGTCATGTTTCATTGAATTAGCATTCTTTAGAACTTAGCTAAGCATTGTTAGCATGTTTTAACATGTTGCTAGAACGGCATCAACGTGTTAAACATGTCACTTCCTGTTGCCAGTTGGTGGCGCTATTACTATAACTGAACATTCTCATGTAGATGTGTTCAGGCCATGACTCTTATCAAAAGTGTGAAGTTTGGGGCAGATTGGACATTCCATGCCTGAGTTACAGCAAATTCCTATTTAATTGCAATAATAGCATGCTTTAGCACTTGGCTAAGAGTTTGCTAGCATGTTTTAGCATGTTTCTAGTATGTTGTTAGCATGTTTAACACTTGCTGGCACTTTTTTATATGTTATTAGGAGTCCACAACAGTGTTAAACATGTCACTTCCTGTTGCCAGCAGGTGGCGCTATGACTGTAACTGAATATAAGCATGGTCATGTGTTCAGGACAGAACGCTTATCAAAAGTGTGAAGTTTGGGGCAGATTGGACATTCCATGCCTGAGTTACAGCAAATTCATATTTAATTGCAGTAATATCATTCTTTAGCACTTAGCTAAGTGTTTGCTATTATGTTTTAGCATGTCTCTAGTATGTTGGTAGGATGTTTAGCACCTACTGGCATTTTTTATATGTTATTAGGAGTCAAGAACAGTGTTAAACGTCACTTCCTGTTGCCAGCAGGTGGCGCTATGACTATAACTAAATATGAGCATGGACATGTGTTCAAGAGATAACTCTTATCAAACGTGTGACGTTTGGGGTAGATTGTACATTGCCTTCTTGAGTAACAACAAAGTCCTGTTTCATTGAATTAGCATGCTTTAGCACTTAGCTAAGTATTGCTAGCATGTTTTAATATGTTTCTAGCATGTTTAGAACTCAATGGCATTTTTAACATGTTGCTAGAACGGCATCAACGTGTTAAACATGTCACTTCCTGTTGCCAGTAGGTGGCGCTATTACTATAACTGAATTTGAGCATAGGCATGCGTTCAGGCCATGATTCTTATCAAACATGTGAAGTTTGGGGCAGATTGGACGTTCCATGCCTGAGTTACAGCAAATTCCTATTTAATTGCAGTAATAGCATGCTTTATCACTTAGCTAAGTGTTTGCTAGCATGTTTCTAGTATGTTGCTAACCTGTTTAGCACTTGCTGGCTCTTTTATATATGTTATTAGGAGACCACAACAGTGTTAAACATGTCACTTCCTGTTGACAGCAGGTGGCGCTATTACTATAACTGAATATTCTCATGTAGATGTGTTCAGGCCATGACTCTTATCAAACGTGTGAAGTTTGGGGCAGATTGGACATTCCATGCCTGTGTTACAGCAAATTCCTATTTAATTGCAGCAATAGCATGCTTTAGCACTTAGCTAAGTGTTTGCTAGCATGTTTTAGCATGTTTCTAGTATGTTGTTAGCATGTTTAGCACTTGCTGGCACTTTTTTTATATGTTTTTATATGTCCACAACAGTGTTTAACATGTCACTTCCTGTTGCCAGCAGGTGGCACTATGACTGTAACTGAATATGAGCATGGTCATGTGTTCAGGACAGAACGTTTATTAAAAGTGTGAAGTTTGGCGCATATTGGACATTGCCTTCTTGAGTAACAACAACATCCTGTTTCATTGAATTAGCATGCTTTAGCACTTAGCTAAGTATTGCTAGCATGTTTTAACATGTTTCTAGCATGTTTAGACCTCAATGGCATTTTTAACATGTTGCTAGAATGGCATCAACGTGTTAAACATGACACTTCCTGTTGCCAGTAGGTGGCGCTATTACTATAACTGAATATTATCATGTAGATGTGTTCAGGACAGAACGCTTATCAAAAGTGTGAAGTTTGGGGCAGATTGGACATTCCATGCCTGAGTTACAGCAAATTCCTATTTAATTGCAATAATAGCATGCTTTAGCACTTAGCTAAGAGTTTGCTAGCATGTTTTAGCATGCTTCTAGTATGTTGTTAGCATGTTTCGCACTTGCTGGCACTTTTTTATATGTTATTAGGAGTCCATAACAGTGTTAAACATGTCACTTCCTGTTGCCAGCAGGTGGCGCTATGACTATAACTGAATATGAGCATGGCCATGTGTTCAGGACAGAACTCTTATCAAACGTGTGAAGTTTGGGGGAGATTGGACATTCCATGCCTGAGTTACAGCAACTTCCTGTTTCATGGCGAAACATCGAAATTTGTAAGGCCGCCGAGGACCCGCCCTTCGACGAAAACTCAAGATCTTCGCAATTTAACGTCGCAAAGGCCTTAAGATTACACTCACCAAATTTGAAGATGATCAGATTAAAACTGTAGGAGGAGTTCGTTAAAGTACGAGGCCTGAAAATGGCAAAAACTGCACAAAAATCTGAGAGGAAGTTCAAAATGGCTGACTTCCTGTTGTGTTTAGGGCTATGCTCCAAGAGACTTTTTTGTAGGTATTAGGTCATTACACGTATGTACCGAATTTCGTGCACGTACGTGGAACGTTGCAGGAGGCGCACTCCGTTGAACTTTTATAGGTGGCGCTATCGAGCCATTTTGCCCCGTCCAATTCTGAAACCTATATCAGATGTAAATTTTCGCCAGTTCTGACGCGTGTGCAAAGTTTCGTGAGTTTTCGCGCATGTTTAGGCCCTCAAAAATGCAATTCAATGCGGAGAAGAATAATAATAATAATAATAAACAGAGCAATTCCAAGAGGGTCCTCACACCATCGGTGCTCGGGCCCTAATAATAAACAGAGCAATTCCAAGAGGGTCCTCACACCATCGGTGCTCGGGCCCTAATAATCCTACCGAAAACAATAGGCCCTTCGCCCTTTCAGGGCTTGGGCCCTAAAAATATATATATATTCTTTTTTCCCCTATTTTTAATATATATATATATATATATATATTACCTTTTTTTGGATGCTAAACTATTTTTTATTATATGCTTTGTACTTCACTCACGTTCCAATATCGAAGGGAAAAATGATCCTCTTCACATGCGCAAAAATGTGCTTGGAAAATTCACAGTGGAGCGGTGCTTACTGTCATTGTACGAATTGTACTACTGACTATTTAGAGCAGTGTAATCTTTATATGTTAGGTTGACCATTTTATTATTATATTTTATTAAGTCTATAATGAACAGGCTGCAATGTCAAGATTGCAATGCTGGAGTGTGTGTGTGTGTGTGTGTGTGTGTGTGTGTGTGTGTGTGTGTGTGTGTGTGTGTGTGTGTGTGTGTGTGTGTGTGTGTGTGTGTGTGTGTGTGTGTTCATGTTTTTCTGTCCCGGTGGGGACTTTAACCTGAATGCACACAGACTAATGGGGACTCGTATCACAGTGGGGACCTAAATAGAGGTCCCCATGGGTAAACAAGCTTCATACAGAATGAGTTTTTTTGGAAATGTAAAAATGCAGAAAGTTTTCAGTGATGGGTAGGTTTAGGGGTAGGGTTAGTGTAAGGAGATAAAATATACAGTTTGTACAGTATAAAAATCATTAAATCTATGGAGAGTCCCCACAAAGATAGTAAACTGTGTGTGGGTGGGTGGGTGTGTGTGTGTGGCGTGGGCGCGATTGAACAGTGGACACATAAAAACATACTCCGTCATTATACAGGACGACATTCAAACTGCAAAGTGTTAACTTATATTTGTGTACAGTCGCAATAAAACACAACATTGTGCTTTTGTAAAATAATTTCAAGCAATCAACCCCCGAAAGGCGCTAATTTTAAAATTAAACTAAAATGCTCATGGCTGCACGGGCATTCATAACGGTGCGCATCCACGGCGAGGAACGAGCAGAACAGAGTGAACGTTTTTCAGTTAATTCCTACTTCCATAGGAATTCATTTGAAACGCTCGCTCAACCACTATCAATGTCAGTGTGGACGAACATATTTTACTTTCGTTTTTAAGTTGGCGATTCAAAAGCCCCCAGCGGTGTCACACGTCGATTAACCGGTGGTAAAATATTCTCACCGTCACATACCTAGTATATTTTTATGTAGATACAATAGGCCTACCTGATTTTGAACACAAGAGGGCAGTATAGCCCTATGTATGACTTGACTTTTATGGGACTAAATAGTACAATTACTATTTTTAAACTTATAAATATTTATTAAATTGAAAAAAAATAAAATAAAATGGGTTTAGTTGTGATATTTTTATACTTTTATATAGAAATAAATGGTGTTTAATTACATTTTTAGAAGATGAGGCTTTAAGTGTTACTTTACTTTAGTCCCTCACTATAGCAAAACCGTTTGAGATGTTTAATATCCGTTCACAATTTAGCATCTTTAATGTATCTTTATCATTTTGAAAAAGTTTGGTGTGAATAAAATAAACCAGTTAGGAAGAGTAGCTAAAAACTCAGAGTCTGAAATATCCAAAAAATCCACATTCAAACCAAAATATCTGACTTCCTTTTGCTCTGAGCTAATAACTGTAAATTAGAAAGTTGTCCGGCTCGGTGAGACAAATATATATACTGATTTTTGTAACTGTTGGTAAAACTAACCCACCCACTTTTGTCAAACGCATGTTGAAAGTGACACACTTCCTGCTGCCAGTTGGTGGCGCTATAACTTTGACTCACAATAGTTACATCCATCTGATCTGCCTCTTACCACGAACATACTGCTAAAGTTTCATCAAGATCAGTTAATGTATGCAGAAGTTATAACACTTCGTCTCCTCTCTTTTCTCGCCATAAATTTGTTTCCTCGCCATGGCCAAACCGTTCGAGATATCAAAAATCCGTCCGCAATTTAGCATTCTCAATGTCTTGACTTCATGCTGACTGAGTTTGGAGGTGATTGAATGAATTCTCTAGGAGGAGTACATCACATTCCACAGCAAGCGTTTTCCAAACAACCCATAATAGCCGACTTCCTGTTGGGCTGGCGTGAAACTTGACAGAGGGAAAGTTGTTCGGCCCGATGAAATCTATATGTGTACCGAGTTTCATATTAATTCATGCAAGCGTGTTTGATTTATGGACCAAGTTTTCAGACCCTGTTCAAGAGGGCGCTGTTGAGCCCCCCTGCCACGCCCGTTTCTGAAACTTTTCACATGTCTACTGGATAATAAGTGTTATGTGTCTGTCGAGTTTCATCCAATTTCAAGCATGCTAAGAGTCTCAAACGCATCCGAAAAGAATATTAAAATTTGATGCGTTGCCACGGCAACAGTATCTAAGATATCAATAATCCTTTCACAGGTCTACATCTGCCGTGTGTTTACATTATACACATAAAGTTTGAAGCAAATCGGGTAAAAGTAAGAGGGTGACTTCAAAGCATTTTGAAAGTGACACACTTCCTGCTGCCAGTTGGTGGCGCTATAACTTTGACTCACAATATTCACATCCATGTGATCGGCCTCTTACAACGAATACACTGCTGAAGTTTCATCAAGATCAGTCAATGTATGCAGAAGTTATAACACACTTCCTGTGTCCCATTATTCGCCATAAATTCGTTTCCTCGCCACGGCCAAACCGTTCGAGATATCAAAAATCTGTTCGCAAGAATTCATCCTCAATGTCTTGACTTTATTCTCACCGAGTTTGGTGGCGATCGGATGAAATCCCTAGGAGGAGTATTTCACATTCCATTGTATGCGTTTTCCAAACAACGTATAATAACCGACTTCCTGTTGGGCTTTTGTAAAACTTAGAGCACGAAAGTTGTTCGGCCCGATGAGATCTATATGTGTACTGAGTTTCATATTATTACATGCAAGCGTGTTTGATTTATGGACCAAGTTTTCGGACCCCATTCCAGGGGGCGCTGTCGAGCCCCCCTGCCACGCCCCGGTACCAGCTTCAGCCCGGCCCTGATGGCCGCAGGTTCTGACGTGTGTGCAAAATTTCAAGAGTTTTTGAGCATGTTAAGGGCCCCAAAAGTGGCAAAAAGGCAAAAAAAAAAAATAATGAAGAAAATAAAAAAAAATAAAAAAAAATAGCTGCGAGCAGCGATTACGGGCCCAAGCCGGTGGCACCGCAACCCCGGTGCCTTTACCTAAAGGCACCGGGGTGGCGGTACCGCCGGCTTTGGCCCTTCATCGCTGCTCGCAGCTATATTTATATATATATATATATATATATATATATATATATATATATATATATATATATATATATAAAAGACCAAAAATATTCCTTGACTTACCTTATTCTGATTTTATGATACACTCAAAATATTCCACAACAAATCCTTTAAATTTAATGTAAAAATAAAAATGAAAGAAAGCAGTGTTGGGCTCACGTAACCCTCTCATTAGAATCAAAATGTTTCAACATTTGCGATGTATTTGGATGCTAAACTATTCTTTATTATAGGCTTTGTTCTTCACTCGTGTTCACAGTGGAGCGGTGCTTACTGTGAATGTATGAATTGTACTACTGACTATTTAGAGCAGTGTAATTGTTATATGTTAGGTTGACTATTTTATTATTACATTTTATGAAGGCCATAATGAACAGGCTGCGATGTCAAGATTACAATGCTGGAATGTGTGTGTGTGTGTGTTCATGTTTTTCTATCCCGGTGGGGACTTCAACCTGAATGCATACAGACTCATGGGGACTCGTGTCACAGTGGGGACCTAAATAGAGGTCCCCATGGGTAAACAAGCTTATAAATCATACAGAATGAGTTTTTTTGGAAATGTAAAAATGCAGAAAGTTTTCTGTGATAGGTAGGTTTAAGGGTAGGGTTAGTGTGAGGAGATAGCATATACAGTTTATACAGTATAAAAAAAATTAAGGCTATGGAGAGTCCCCACAAAGATAGTAAACCGTGTGTGTGTGTGTGTGTGTGTGTGGCGTGGGCGCGTTTGAACAGTGGACACATAAAAACATACTCCGTCATTATACAGGACGACATTCAAACTGCAAAGTGTTAACTTATATTTGTGTACAGTTGCAATAAAACACAACATTGTGCTTTTGTAAAATAATTTCAAGCAATCCACCCTCCGAAAGGCGCTAATTTTAAAATTAAACTAAAATGCTCAGGGCTGCACGGGCATTCATAACGGTGCGCGTCCACGGCGAGGAACGAGCGAGGAATGTTTTTCAGTTAATTCCTACTTCCATAGGAATTCATTTGAAATGCTTGCTCAACCACTATCAATGTCAGTGCGGACGAACATATTTTACTTTCGTTTTTAAGTTGGCGATTCAAAAGCCCCCAGTGGTGTCACACGTCGATTAACCGGTGGTAAAATATTCTCAAAGTCACATATTACCTAGTATATTTTTATATAGATACAATAGGCCTACCTGATTTTGAACACAAGAGGGCAGTATAGCCCTATGTATAAGGAGGAGTAACTAAAAACTCAGAGTCTGAAATATCCAAAAAATCCACATTCAGACCAAAATATCTGACTTCCAGATGGCTGGAGCTAATGAATGTAAATTAGAAAGTTGTCCGGCTTGATGAGTACAATATACAAACTATTTTTTTTTTACTGTAGTTAAAACTAACCCGCCCACTTTTGTCAAAAGCATTTTGAAAGTGACACACTTCCTGCTGCCAGTTGGTGGTGCTATAACTTTGACTCACAATAGTTACATCCATCTGATCGGCCTCTTACCACGAACACACTGGTGAAGTTTCATCAAGATCAGTTAATGTATGCAGAAGTTATAACGCTTCGTGTTTATCTTTTCTCGCCATAAATTCGTTTCCTCACCACGGCCAAACCGTTCGAGATATCAAAAATCCTTCCGCAATTTAGCATCCTCAATGACTTGACTTCATGCACACCGAGTTTGGTGGGGATTGGATGAATTCTCTAGGAGGAGTACTTCGCATTCCACAGCAAGCGTTTTCCAAACAACCCATAATAGCCGACTTCCTGTTGGGCTGGCGTAAAACTTGACCGGGAAAAGTTGTTCGGCCCGATGAGATCTATATGTGTACCGAGTTTCATATTAATTCATGCAAGCGTGTTTGATCTATGGACCAAGTTTTCAGACCCAGTTTAAGGGGGCGCTGTTGAGCCCCCCTGCCACGCCCGGGTACCAGCTTCAGCCCGGCCCTGATGCCAGGGGGTTCTGACTTGTGTGCAAAGTTTCAAGAGTTTTTGAGCACGTTAAGGACCCCAAAAGCCCCTGAAACCTTGATTAACAATATAAAAGCAATAGTCAAATCCCCCCCTCCCCTCACACACACAGAGACACAGAGAGAGGGAGAGAAAATTCTCCAGAAAATCCACATTCAAACCAAAATATCTCTCTTCCTCTTGGTCCGAGCTAGTTACTGTAAATTAGAAAGTTGTCCGTCTTGATGAGAACAATACACATACCAAGTTTTGTTGCTGTTGATAAAACTAACCCCCCCACTTTTGACTAAAGGTGGCGCTACTGAGCCATTTCACCACGCCCGTTTCTGAAACTTTGCACATGTCTACTGGATAATAAATGTGATGTGTCTGTCGAGTTTCATGCATTTTCAAGCATGTGAAGAGTCTCAAAAGCATCCGAAAAGAATAGTAAAGTTTGATGCGTTGCCACGGCAACAGTATCTAAGATATCAATAATCCTTTCACAGGTCTACATCTGCCGTGTGTTTACATTATACACATAAAGTTTGAAGCAAATCGGGTACAAATAAGAGGGTGATTTCAAAGCATTTTGAAAGTGACACACTTCCTGTTGCCAGTTGGTGGCGCTATAACTTTGACTCACAAATGTCACATCCATGTCATCGGCCTCTTACAACTAACACACTGCTGAAGTTTCATCAAGATCAGTTAATGTATGCAGAAGTTATAACACACTTCCTGTTTGAATTATTCGCCATAAATTCGTTTCCTTGCCACGGCCAAACCGTTCGAGATATCAAAAATCCGTCCGCAATTTAGCATCCTCAATGTCTTGACTTCATGCCGACCGAGTTTGGAGGCGAATGGATGAATTTCCTAGGAGGAGTACATCAAATTCCACAGCATGCGTTTCCAAACAACCCATAATAGCCGACTTCCTGTTGGTCTGGCGTAAAACTTAGAGCACGAAAGTTGTTCGGCCCGATGAGGGCTATATGTGTACCGAGTTTCATATTATTACATGCAAGCGTGTCTGATTTATGGACAAGTGTTCGGATCCCGTTCCAGGGGGCGCTGTCGAGGCCCCCTGCCACGCCCGGGTACCAGCTTCAGCCCGGCCCTGATGGCCGCGGGTTCTGACCTGTGTGCAAAATTTCAAGAGTTTTCGAGCATGTTAAGGGCCCCAAAAGTGCCCGAAAGGTTGACAAAATAATAATAATAATAATAATAATAAATATAGCTGCGAGCAGCGATTACGGGCCCAAGCCGGTGGCACCGCAACCCCGGTGCCTTTAGTTACCTAAAGGCACCGGGGTGGCGGTACCGCCGGCTTTGGCCCGTAATCGCTGCTCGCAGCTATATTTATATATATATATATATATATATATATATATATATATATATATATATATATATATATATATATATATATATATATATATATATATACATACATACATACATACATACATACATACACACACACACACATACATATATATGTATATATATATATATATATATATATATATATAATATTATTGTTCAAAAGTTTGGGGTCAGTAAGATTTTTAATGTTTTTAGGAGAAGTCTCTTCTGCTCACCAAGGCTGCATTTATTGATTAAAAATACAAACAAAAACAGTAATATTGTGAAATATTATTCCAATTTAAAACAGCTGTTTTCAATTTTTAAATATTTTATATAGTAATTCATTTCTGTGATCAAAGTTGAGTTTTCAGCATCATTACTCCAGTCTTCAGTGTCACATGATCCTTCAGAAATCATACTAATATGATGATTGATGCTCAATAAATATTCATTATTGTTTTCAATGTTGAAAACAGTTGTGTACAGATTTTTTTTTCAAAATGCTTTGATGAATGTAAAGTTCAAAAGAACAGCATATATTTCATATATATATATATTTTTAACATTATAAATGTCTTTACTGTAACTGTTGATCAGTTTAACTCATCCTTCATAAATAAAAGTACTGATTTATTTTATTTATTTCCCCCAAAAATAAAATTTTAATTATTACTAACCCAAAACTTTTGAGCGGTAGTGTTTAACGTTACAAAAGCTTTAGATTTCAGATAAATGCTGTTCTTTTGAACTTTCTATTCATCAAAGACTGTACACAACTGTTTTCGACATTTAAAATAATAATGAATGTTTCTTGAGTATCAATCATCATATTAGAATAATTTCTGAAGGATCATGTGACAGTGACGACTGGAGTAATGATGCTGAAAACTCAGCTTTGATCACAGGAATAAATAACAGTTTAAAATATATTAAAATAGAAAGCAGCTGTTTTAAATTGGAATAATATTTTACAATATTACTGTTTTTGTTTGTATTTTTAATCAAATAAATGCAGCCTTGGTGAGCAGAAGAAACTTCTCTGTTATGTGCGCGCCACAGACTGCACGCACGTCCGCTTAGAGTTCCGCCTTTTGCCTTCCGTCAATATTACGTTATTAGAAAATATTTTTTTAGAGAATCGATTTTTTGACATTTGTGAATCGATTCAGAATCGTCCATGTCCGCATCGCGATGCATCTAAGAATACATTTTTTCTCCCACCCCTAGATTTCATACAACAGGTTAATAAACAGTTACAATTAAGTCACTTACATTTTAGATGTAATGTTGACTGTTTTTGTTCTGTTTCAGCAGCGAAAATAGTTAAACAAAGATCACGGCAGAACATCACGCATCACCACGTGTTTTCTCATAACTGAACGATTCAGCATTTTTAACGAATCGGTTGACTCAAAGATTGAATGATCAATCCATAAACATCTGTCTTAATCATGATCGACTCATTCGAACGAATCGTTTGAACGAATGAATCAATGACTCGCTTATTAAGATGGATGCCTGGCGACACCTAATGGCGGTTTAGTGTTGTTTAAAAGCATCATTCTTTCCCACATGTGTGTGATTTGTGTGTGCAACATTATCATTATTTTTCTTACACTATTATATTAGCGATTTAAAAGCACCCACTCGTGTCACACGTCGATTAACCGGTGGGAAAATATCCTCAGACACATACCTAATACATGTATATTTAAATACAATATTGGCCTACCTGGTAAAAAGTTTTATATACTATTTTGATGTCCTTTTGGACACAAGAGGGCAGTATAGCCCTATGTTTGCTTTTTTGTTGAACCAAATAGCACTAAATAGCCTGTTTTAACTTTTTCATTCTTCTTGAATTGCAAAAACAGAATAAAATGGGTTTAGTTGTGATATTTGTATACTTTTATATAGAAATAAATGGTATATAATTACATTTTTAGAAGATTTTTAGTGTTTCCTTTTTGGACATTATTTAATCCCTCGCCATAGCAAAACCGTTTGAGATATTTATTATCCATTCACAATTTAGCATATTTAATGTAGTTTCATCATGTTGAAAAAGTTTGGTACGAATAAAATAAACAGTTTAAGAGGAGTGGCTAAAAATTCAGAGGCTGATTTTGCAAAAAAATCCACATTCAGACCGAAATATCTGACTTCCTGATGGCCAGAGCTATTGAATGTAAATTAGAAAGTTGTCCGGCTTGATGAGAACAATATACAAACTATTTTTTCTTTACTGTAGTTAAAACTAACCCCCCCACTTTTGTCAAAAGCATGTTGAAAGTGACACACTTCCTGCTGCCAGTTGGTGGCGCTATAACTTTGACTCACAATAGCTACATCCATCTGATCGGCCTCTTACCACGAACACACTGCTGAAGTTTCATCAAGATCAGTTAATGTATGCAGAAGTTATTCCACTTCCGTGTTTCTCTTTTCTCGCCATAAATTCGATTCCTCGCCACAGCCAAACCGTTCGAGATATCAAAAATCCGTCCGCAATTTAGCATCCTCAATGTCTTGACTACATCCACACCGAGTTTGAAGGGGGCACGGTGAATTTTCTAGGAGGAGTATTTCACATTCCACAGCAAGCGTTTTCCAAACAACCCATAATAGCCGACTTCCTGTTGGGCTGGCGTAAAACTTGACCGGGGTAAAGTTGTTCGGCCCGATGAGATCTATGTGTGTACCGAGTTTCATATTAATTCATGCGAGCGTGTTTGATATATGGATCAAGTTTTAGAACCCCGTTCAAGGGGGCGCTGTTGAGCCCCCCAGCCACGCCCGGGTCCCAGCTTCAGCCCGGCCCTGATGGCCGTGGGTTCTGACCTGTGTGCAAAGTTTCAAGAGTTTTTGAGCACGTTAAGGACCCCAAAAGCCCCTGAAACCTTGATTAACAATATAAAAGCAATAGTCAATTCCCCCCCCCCCCTCCCCTCACACACACACAGACACAGAGAGGGAGAGAAAATTCTTCAGAAAATCCACATTCAAACCAAAATATCTCTCTTCCTGTTGGTCAGAGATGGTTCATGTAAATTAGAAAGTTGTCCGTCTTGATGAGAACAATACACATACCAAGTTTTGTTGCTGTTGATAAAACTAACACCCCCACTTATGACTAAAGGTGGCGCTACTGAGCCCCTCACCACGCCCGTTTCTGAAACTTTGCACATGTCTACTGGATAATAAATGTGATGTGTCTGTCGAGTTTCATGCAATTTCAAGTATGTTAAGAGTCTCAAAAGCATAAAAAAAGAATATTAAAGTTTGATGCGTTGCCACGGCAACAGTATCTAAGATATCAATAATCCTTTCACAGGTTTACATCTGCCGTGTGTCTACATTGTACACATAAAGTTTGAAGCAAATCTGGTAAAAATAAGACAGTGATTTCAAAGCATTTTAATAGTGATGTACTTCCTGCTGCCTGTTGGTGGCGCTATAACTTTGACTCACAATAGTCACATCTGTGCGATCGGCCTCTTACAACGAACACACTGCTGAAGTTTCATCAAGATCAGTTAATGTATGCAGAAGTTATAACACACTTCCTGTTTCATTTTTTCGCCATAAATTCGTTTCCTCGCCACGGCCAAACCGTTCGAGATATCAAAAATCCGTCCGCAATTTAGCATCCTCAATGTCTTGACTTCATGCACACCGAGTTTGGAGGCGAATCGATGAATTCCCTAGGAGGAGTACATTAAATTCCACAGCATGCGTTTCCAAACAACCCTAAATAGCCGACTTCCTGTTGGGCTGGCGTAAAACTTAGAGCACGAAAGTTGTTCGGCCCGATGAGTTCTATATGTGTACCGAGTTTCATATTATTACATGCAAGCGTGTCTGATTTATGGACAAGTGTTCGGATCCCGTTCCAGGGGGCGCTGTCGAGCCCCCCTGCCACGCCCGGGTACCAGCTTCAGTCCGGCCCTGATGGCCGCGGGTTCTGACCTGTGTGCAAAATTTCAAGAGTTTTCGAGCATGTTAAGGGCCCCAAAAGTGGCCGAAAGGTTGACAAAATAATAATAATAATAATAAATATAGCTGCGAGCAGCGATTACGGGCCCAAGCCGGTGGCACCGCAACCCCGGTGCCTTTAGTTACCTAAAGGCACCGGGTGGCGGTACCGCCGGCTTTGGCCCTCCATCGCTGCTCGCAGCTATATTTATATATATATATATATATATATATATATATATATATATATATATATATATATATATATATATATATATATATATATATATATATATATATACATACATACATACATACATACGTACACACAAATTCATATATATGTATATATATATATATATATATATATATATATGTATATATATATATATATATATATATATATATATATATATATATATATTATTGTTCAAAAGTTTGGGGTCAGTAAGATTTTTAATGTTTTTAGGAGAAGTCTCTTCTGCTCACCAAGGCTGCATTTATTGATTAAAAATACAAACAAAAACAGTAATATTGTGAAATATTATTCCAATTTAAAACAGCTGTTTTCAATTTTTAAATATTTTACATAGTAATTCATTTCTGTGATCAAAGTTGAGTTTTCAGCATCATTACTCCAGTCTTCAGTGTCACATGATCCTTCAGAAATCATACTAATATGATGATTGATGCTCAATAAATATTCATTATTATTTTCAATGTTGAAAACAGTTGTGTACAGATTTTTTTTTTTTTTCAAAATGCTTTGATGAATGTAAAGTTCAAAAGAACAGCATATATTTCAAATATATATATTTTTAACATTATAAATGTCTTTACTGTAACTGTTGATCAGTTTAACTCATCCTTCATAAATAAAAGTACTGATTTATTTTATTTATTTCCCCAAAAAATTAAATTTTAATTATTACTAACCCAAAACTTTTGAGCGGTAGTGTTTAACGTTACAAAAGCTTTAGATTTCAGATAAATGCTGTTCTTTTGAACTTTCTATTCATCAAAGACTGTACACAACTGTTTTCGACATTTAAAATAATAATGAATGTTTCTTGAGTATCAATCATCATATTAGAATTATTTCTGAAGGATCTTGTGACAGTGACGACTGGAGTAATGATGCTGAAAACTCAGCTTTAAAATATATTAAAATAGAAAGCAGCTGTTTTAAATTGGAATAATATTTTACAATATTACTGTTTTTGTTTGTATTTTTAATCAAATAAATGCAGCCTTGGTGAGCAGAAGAAACTTCTCTGTTATGTGCGCACCACAGACTGCACGCACGTCCGCTTAGAGTTCCGCCTTTTGCCTTCCGTCAATATTACGTTATTAGAAAATATTTTTTTTAGAGAATCGATTTTTTGACATTTGTAAATCGATTCAGAATCGTCCACGTCCGCATCGCGATGCATCTAAGAATAAATTTTTTCTCCCACCCCTAGATTTCATACAACAGGTTAATAAACAGTTACAATTAAGTCACTTACATTTTAGATGCAATGTTGACTGTTTTTGTTCTGTTTCAGCAGCGAAAATAGTTAAACAAAGATCACGGCAGAACCATCACGCATCACGTGTTTTCTCATAACTGAACGATTCAGCATTTTTAACGAATCGGTTGACTCAAAGATTGAATGATCAATCCATAAACATCTGTCTTAATCATGATCGACTCATTCGAACGAATCGTTTGAACGAATGAATCAATGACTCGCTTATTAAGATGGATGCCTGGCGACACCTAATGGCGGTTTAGTGTTGTTTAAAAGCATCATTCTTTCCCACATGTGTGTGATTTGTGTGTGCAACATTATCATTATTTTTCTTACACTATTATATTAGCGATTTAAAAGCACCCACTCGTGTCACACGTCGATTAACCGGTGGGAAAATATCCTCAGACACATACCTAATACATGTATATTTAAATACAATATTGGCCTACCTGGTAAAAAGTTTTATATACTATTTTGATGTCCTTTTGGACACAAGAGGGCAGTATAGCCCTATGTTTGCTTTTTTGTTGAACCAAATAGCACTAAATAGCCTGTTTTAACTTTTTCATTCTTCTTGAATTGCAAAAACAGAATAAAATGGGTTTAGTTGTGATATTTGTATTCTTTTATATAGAAATAAATGGTATATAATTACATTTTTAGAAGATTTTTAGTGTTTCCTTTTTGGACATTATTTAATCCCTCGCCATAGCAAAACCGTTTGAGATATTTATTATCCATTCACAATTTAGCATATTTAATGTAGTTTCATCATGTTGAAAAAGTTTGGTACGAATAAAATAAATAGTTTAAGAGGAGTGGCTAAAAATTCAGAGGCTGATTTTGCAAAAAAATCCACATTCAGACCAAAATATCTGACTTCCTGATGGCCAGAGCTATTGAATGTAAATTAGAAAGTTGTCCGGCTTGATGAGAACAATATACAAACTATTTTTTCTTTACTGTAGTTAAAACTAACCCCCCCACTTTTGTCAAAAGCATGTTGAAAGTGACACACTTCCTGCTGCCAGTTGGTGGCGCTATAACTTTGACTCACAATAGCTACATCCATCTGATCGGCCTCTTACCACGAACACACTGCTGAAGTTTCATCAAGATCAGTTAATGTATGCAGAAGTTATTCCACTTCCGTGTTTCTCTTTTCTCGCCATAAATTCGATTCCTCGCCACAGCCAAACCGTTCGAGATATCAAAAATCCGTCCGCAATTTAGCATCCTCAATGTCTTGACTACATCCACACCGAGTTTGAAGGGGGCACGGTGAATTTTCTAGGAGGAGTATTTCACATTCCACAGCAAGCGTTTTCCAAACAACCCATAATAGCCGACTTCCTGTTGGGCTGGCGTAAAACTTGACCGGGGTAAAGTTGTTCGGCCCGATGAGATCTATATGTGTACCGAGTTTCATATTAATTCATGCGAGCGTGTTTGATATATGGATCAAGTTTTAGAACCCCGTTCAAGGGGGCGCTGTTGAGCCCCCCTGCCACGCCCGGGTCCCAGCTTCAGCCCGGCCCTGATGGCCGTGGGTTCTGACCTGTGTGCAAAGTTTCAAGAGTTTTTGAGCACGTTAAGGACCCCAAAAGCCCCTGAAACCTTGATTAACAATATAAAAGCAATAGTCAAATCCCCCCCTCCCCTCACACACACACAGACACAGAGAGGGAGAGAAAATTCTTCAGAAAATCCACATTCAAACCAAAATATCTCTCTTCCTGTTGGTCAGAGATGGTTCATGTAAATTAGAAAGTTGTCCGTCTTGATGAGAACAATACACATACCAAGTTTTGTTGCTGTTGATAAAACTAACACCCCCACTTATGACTAAAGGTGGCGCTACTGAGCCCCTCACCACGCCCGTTTCTGAAACTTTGCACATGTCTACTGGATAATAAATGTGATGTGTCTGTCGAGTTTCATGCAATTTCAAGTATGTTAAGAGTCTCAAAAGCATAAAAAAAGAATATTAAAGTTTGATGCGTTGCCACGGCAACAGTATCTAAGATATCAATAATCCTTTCACAGGTTTACATCTGCCGTGTGTCTACATTGTACACATAAAGTTTGAAGCAAATCTGGTAAAAATAAGACAGTGATTTCAAAGCATTTTAATAGTGATGTACTTCCTGCTGCCTGTTGGTGGCGCTATAACTTTGACTCACAATAGTCACATCTGTGCGATCGGCCTCTTACAACGAACACACTGCTGAAGTTTCATCAAGATCAGTTAATGTATGCAGAAGTTATAACACACTTCCTGTTTCATTTTTTCGCCATAAATTCGTTTCCTCGCCACGGCCAAACCGTTCGAGATATCAAAAATCCGTCCGCAATTTAGCATCCTCAATGTCTTGACTTCATGCACACCGAGTTTGGAGGCGAATCGATGAATTCCCTAGGAGGAGTACTTTAAATTCCACAGCATGCGTTTCCAAACAACCCTAAATAGCCGACTTCCTGTTGGGCTGGCGTAAAACTTAGAGCACGAAAGTTGTTCGGCCCGATGAGTTCTATATGTGTACCGAGTTTCATATTATTACATGCAAGCGTGTCTGATTTATGGACAAGTGTTCGGATCCCGTTCCAGGGGGCGCTGTCGAGCCCCCCTGCCACGCCCGGGTACCAGCTTCAGTCCGGCCCTGATGGCCGCGGGTTCTGACGTGTGTGCAAAATTTCAAGAGTTTTTGAGCATGTTAAGGACCCCAAAAGTGCCCGAAAGGTTGACAAAATAATAATAATAATAATAATAAATAATCCTACCGGAAACAATAGGGCCTTCGCCCTTTCAGGGCTTGGGCCCTAATAATAATAATCCTACCGAAAACAATAGGGCCTTCGCCCTTTCAGGGCTTGGGCCCTAATAAACAATAATCCTACCGAAAACAATAGGGCCTTCGCCCTTTCAGGGCTTGGGCCCTAATAATCCTTACGAAAACAATAGGGCCTCCGCCCTTTCAGGGCTTGGGCCCTAATAATCCTTACGAAAACAATAGGGCCCAAGCCCTGAAAGGGCGAAGGGCGAATAAACAGGGTGTGCGTTCTGCCTCTCCGTCGCGGTGAACTTTTTTTTCTTGAGCACGTCTATAAACTGAAACAAAACTCAGCGAATACTTGTTACACATTTATGAGCCATATACCTTTATAAACATTTAAGTGTGTTCTTTTAAATGATCCAATTCAAACTGAAAACAAATATTCTCTGTTTAAGTAATTTGTATAAAACCAACAAGATGTCCAGCTTCTCAAACGCTTCCTAATTATTTTTAATTTGAACACGCCCACTCGCACAAAAGATATTCACATGCAAATCTCCACATGGAACGCGAACGCGCTCATTACCTCAAAAACAAAGCACCAAAACACTTCACAAGTCTCTGCTTTTCGTCGAGTTTGAAAGGCGCACCGTGAGCTTACATTGGATTTAGGCTACCTCAGAAGAAGAACAACGTGATTTGAAGACAAGAAAGATGTAAGGTAAGAAATTCTTACATATTAGTTTGTTATTGTTGCATAAATTTCACATTGCAGTTGAACTGTTGCTAGATATATGGTGAATATTATAATATTTAGACCCGTGTTTACTGTTACTGTGTTTGTGGATATCTGCTCAAACGTAGATATGTATATGGTAACCATAATGTTTTATATTTCAAACGCGATCGCGATCCAAAATATGATACATTCAAACGCGATCGCGTTTGAAAAGCACCAAACGGCTTCATGTTTTTACTATTATCTCATTTCATATCATCATAACGAATGGAAACATTTGAAGTAACATGATAATCAATATATTTTTCTCTAGCTTAGTTGTTACTGAAATATTTTGGAAGATTTATAGGCTGCTATGGTTATTGTTATTATTATTTTATGCAGCACTGCGCATAGCCTATGCCTACAAGGCACAACAAACCTGGTTTTCATTATATTATGTATTGTTGGAAACATTTGTGTGTGTGTGTGTGTGTATTCTGTGAATTTTAAAAAGCAATTTTAACCAGAAAAATCTAAAATGTATTCCCAAAATCGTGCAGGCCTTTCTCTTGATATCAGTATGTTCACTTTTTTTTTTTCAGGGCCCAGATGCCACTGAGTCCTGCTGACTTCAACATTCACATGAGTCTCTGTACATGAACCTGGTAAAATGAAAATCAAACACCTTGGAAATGAAAGGTATGTACAATGTTTTTAGGAATGGCTCAAAGGTCTCTGTCTTTGGATCATTGGTTTCAATGAGTGCTTTTTTGTCATTTGTTGTGTATCTTTGGATTATGTTGTATTGTAAATAAATCAAACAATCTAAAAGCCATTCTTTTTTAAATCTCCTCATTCTTTGTGCAAGGTTGCTCAGAATGATAGGGCCTGATAGCTCCAAATAGGGCCGGGTCTTTGTCTTTCTCAGGTGTGAAAAGCTTACATATTAATGAGCTCCCGCATAAAGCTTTGTGGCACAAAACACGTCGTAAAAATTTTAAATCAATATATTGTCTTCTCTGAATGAGCAGTCAGGGTGATTTTCACATAGTTTTAGAGCAAATATTCTAGGCTACGTCATACAATTTTCAAAAGTCTTGTGAAGAAATAATCAGTATGGGTTTCATGACCTTATTTCAGTGAGAATTTTTTTTTTGTATTTTCACAAACCACGCATAAATGTCATTATCTCAAAACTACAAACTTTTACACACATGCTGCTGATATATTATTGTAGTAGAGTTTGTGCTGAATACAGTGTAATTAGACTTTAGCCATGAAAATGTCACAAGTAACAGAAATAAGCACAAATGTCAGAGCATGTCAGAAAACCTCCAGGGCCCAGAAAACAGCTCAGACCCCAGAGGGTTAATACGTTGCTTATACAAATACATTTTATTTCAACATATTTTAGTCGATATTTACTGAGTGTAGCAATACAGTTTGCTAAAACCGAAACATTCATACACAAACAGAAACGCCTGACTGTAACGTTGTTTTTATGAAATATTAGGGAGTTGTGGTAAACTGCGAGTTGTGGTAAACAGCGCGCATCTCTGCCGTTCATTCATTCATAAACAGAAACCCGATTCATGTGAGAAGAAAAAAAAACTTACAGTATTCCTCAGCTCGCTCCTCGATATACCCGCACTTCTGAGGTACTTTTTTCATTATTGTTATTCCTCACAGCGCTACGAGACGGTGTTAAAGTAATGATCTGAATAAACTTGTGTTTCTCGAGCTGATATGGGGGCGTTCACAGGATTGCGTGGATTGCCTCATTCATTTGCGTTTGAATAGCGCGCGCTCTCCGTAGGCGGAGTCACATTACATTTGAATTAGTTGTAATGAGGTCGACTGGAATCGCTCTCTTTTAATACAGATTTCACAAGATGAGAATATTTGTTTTTTATATAAATTACTTCATTTAAGAGAAGAGAATTCAAGCTTCATGCCTGTATGTCTGTTTGCCTGTTTGACTGAGTATTTGCTGAGTTATTGTTCATTTTCGGACGCGTTTCAGAATGGTCTTCACTGACAGAGAGAAGGCAGAACTCGCATCACGTTTATTTTTCTTTATTTGGCAAAAAGCACAACACTTTGTTTTTATTGTGAGTATACACAAAAATAATACACATTTAACAGAATCGATTGATGTATGAAACTTGCTTGTAATATCAAAGTCCACAGAGCAAAATTAATTTATTTTGAACTGAACTGAAAAAAAGCGAGCTGGTATCGCCGGCGATACCGTCGACCTCAGGGGGTTAAACTGCAAATTAACATTTATATTTCTTATAATAAAAATGAAAGACCTATGTTACAGACATATGAAAGACAACATTTCGTTGATTAGTTTTGGATAGATTATACATTTTTAATGTAAAATATCTGCCACCTCAAATAAGCTTTCAAATAAGTTTGCCAATATTTGCTTATGTTAAATATAATATGTTTTGTCAAAAATAAAGTTATCAAATAATCAATGAAATCCTTAACTTTGAAATATGTATGATAAAATGTATACTTTAGTTTTTACAAAGAAAGATTACACTTTCTTTGTAATTGTAACCTTTTTAATAAAAAAATATATTTACAAGGTAGATGTAAACAAACTATTAAAAGGTAAATATAAGCCTTTTCTTTAAATAACTTTTATTGTGTTTTATTATTGACAAATTTGGGGAGAGGATAAATATTCCAAAACTGAAAATACAGTATGAGAATTAACTGCACAATTACTAGACATGTTTTCCTTGGATATTATAGGCCAAATTGCAAGCACAATATGTGGAAAAATAAAAAAGAATTGAGATGCTTCCAACTGTTGCTCTTGCATTCTTGTGGCTCAGTGACTCACCTGAATGAATGGCTAATTAAGTATGCAGGCCCCATTGTCTCCTCAGGTGTGAACCACTACATATGCATGACCGTAGACGCCCACTCCGCATATGGCCTTTCCAAACAGAAAGTGCTTTGCAAAATTCAAATCAATGTATTGTGTTATGTGAATGATAAGGCAGGGTGATTTTCACTTCATTTTGAAGAAAAAACACTAGGCAATGACATATTTTAGACAAAAGTCTTATTGGCACATATTTAGAATGTGTTTTATGGCCTTATTTCAGAAACTTTAGTTTTTAGTTTTTTCAATAACCATGCATAAACATTATTCTCTCAAAAATGCAGACATGTACATTCTTGTTGCTCACATTTCATGGTAGCCCTGTTTGTGCTAAATAGTGTGTAATTTTCTTTTGCCATTAATATGTTTATAAGCAACTGAAAAAAGCAAAAATGTCAGGGCATGTCAGAACATCTCAAGGACCCCAAAAACCCCTCAGACCCCAGAGGGTTAAGATTAGTTGGTATATTTCCTAAATATATAGTACTGAAACTGTACTCCGTCTCGAATCCCAGTATCAATTTTATTTCAGTGACTATCTCTAACCAAAAAGGTTGAATCATTTGACATTTCCAGAATATGTGAAAGTAATCTGCCATAGAAGTATTACATTGTCTCCAACAGAATGCAGATTCTGGTTTACCATTCTGTAAATATTTTCTTTTGGGAGTAATAAAGAATCTTATGATAGTCTTCCATGAGAATTCTCTCCAATGACCTGAACTGGTGGTAGTATACTGTGTTTTGCAAATGTTTAACCACTCTTCATCAGATAAAATTATGTTAGTTTCCTTCTCCCATTTATCTTTCACATATAATGTAGAGTGATTTTTAGAAGATTGTATACTTGAATATATTCTTGATATCAGTTTCTTGTGAGTCCCATTCTTATACGCATCAATAAAAATATTGATCATATTCATTTCAATTTGATCATTATTTTTAATATTTTTATTATAATGGTTCCTAAGCTGTAAATATCTAAAGAAATCTTGTTTTTCTAAAATATAGGTGTCAGTAAGATGTTGGAAGCTCTTTAAACCTGTGTTGGCTGAGATTGTACAATATGATGTAATGCCTTTCATCGTCCATTGTTTAAACCTTGAATCTAACTGTGCAGGTTTAAAATCATTGTCGTACGCCACCCATCTTAACAACCGTGCTTGTTTCTCGAGCTTAAAATTTTTACATTCCTTGAACCAAATATTGAGAGGAACCATCGTCCAATGACTCAGTTCACTAGAGTATTTATTCCTAGTGGCTTTATCCCCCAATAAGGAGGGAAGGGGAATGTCCAGCTGGCTAAATTCGAATTCTTTCCATCTTGCTTCATACTCATTATTACACCAACAAACTAGATATTTCAGCTGTGCCGCTTTGTAGTAATCTTCTAAACAGGGAAGAGACAGTCCTCCTCTCTCCTTTGATAATTGTAATGTTTTAAGTCTGACCCTAGGTTTCTGATTTTTCCATATGAATCTAGAGATCATTCGGTTCCAGTCATTAAACTGTTTTTTCGGAATCTCTACAGGCAGCGATTGGAATAGAAACAGTAATCGTGTTAAAACATTCATTCTTATACTATCAATTCGATTACATAAACCAAGGGGTAAGGGCATCCATCTGTCCAAATCTGTTTTTAGTTCTTTAGTTATGGGTTCATAATTTATAGTGTAAATTTTTGTCATATTCTTTGGTATGATAACTCCTAAGTATTTAATATTAGTTTTCCACTTAAAATTATATTTATTACGTATGTTCTCCTGTGGTGAATAATTAAAAGAGAGGGTTTGAGTTTTGTCTAAATTTAATCTATATCCAGAGTACCAACCAAACTGCTCAAGGCATGACATAAGTTTAGGTAAACTGGAGTCGGGGTCAGAGATCGTCATAAGAATATCATCTGCATATAAACATATTTTATGTTCATTTCCTTTAAATTGGAATCCTGGTATTTCTACATCTTCTCTAATTGCTTGAGCAAGTGGCTCTATGAATAGTGCAAAAAGTGTGGGACTTAAGGGGCATCCCTGGCGACATCCCCGTTCCAGTGTAATTGAATTAGAAATGCTACCATTTATTTTAACCTGTGCTGTCGGTAAATGATATAGTGGTTTAAGACATCCTATAACCTTTTCATTGAAGCCAAAACGTTGCAGTACCAGGTACAAAAACTCCCATCGTACGGAATCAAAAGCTTTTTCGGCATCGAGGCTAATTACCAGAGATTTAGAGTTACTTTTGCTTATGCTATCAATAAAAAATAATGCCCGTCTCACATTATCTTGTGTCTGCCTATTTTTCACAAATCCTGTTTGGTCGGTATCAATCAACTCAGGAATTATATTTTCTAGTCTTTTTGAAATTATCGAAGCATATAATCTATAATCTATATTCAAAACCGAAATAGGTCTATATGACCCACATTCCGTCTTATCTTTTCCAACTTTTGGTATTACTGATATGATAGCTTGCTCCCAGGATATTGGTGTCTCTCCCCCCTTAAGAACATGGTTAAAACATTTTAACAGCATAGGTTTTAATAATTCCTTACATTTTTTGTACCACTCTGCTGGATACCCGTCCCCCCCTGGTACTTTATTTGTCTTTAAATTTGATATGGCCTTATCAATTTCAGCTTCTGTAATTTCTTGTGTTACCAGTTTGTTTTGTGTAAGTCCTACTGATGGTAAGTCTAGAGATTCCAAAAAATGTTCAATAATGGAAGGGTCCGCTGCTTCTGGTTGAGAATATAATTTTTTATAGTAGATTTCAAACGACCTTAATATATCTCTGTTTTATAGCACGTTACATTGGTTTCTGGATTTCTCATTTTGAAAACTGACCTTTCTGTTTGCTGTTTACGGAGTTTCCATGCTAACATTTTTTTAGCTCTGGGTCCATTTTCATAATACTTCTGTTTGATATATTTAAGTTTGATCTCTACTTGTTTATCAAGTATCTTATTTATTTGTTGTTTTTTTACTTTTATTTATTCTAAGATTTGAGGTTTATTTAATTCAATATGTTTTTGTTCCAGTGTTTTTAGTGAGTTTGATAAATCAGTCAATATCTTCTGTTTTTCTTTTTTTTCCCTTGAAGACCACTTTAACAGCTTTCCTCTTAACACTGCCTTAGCAGCATCCCATATAACACTTGAAGACATTTCCTCATTATTATTAAATTCATTGTACTCTTTAATTTCTTTTTTAATATACTCTATACATTGGGGATCATTTAAGAGGCTAGTGTTCAATCTCCAGACAGTATTCTTGGGTTGAACATCCAAATGGAGTCTTAAATAAACTCCTGCATGATCTGAAACATCTCTAATTCCTATATCACAACCTATAATTCTATGCCTGTCTGATTGGAGCATGAAAAAATAATCAACCCTTGAATAGACTATATGAGGGTGAGAGAAAAATGTAAACTGTCTCACACTTGGGTGGAGTTCCCTCCATATGTCAATCATGCCAGCTTCCTTAAGCATTTTTTTAACATAAAGAGATTCAGAATTTATCTTTTTTGCTGGATTTGAAGAGTCTAGGGTAGGATTCAGCTGTACATTCCAGTCCCCTCCGCATATAAGTGTGCCTGATACTTCTGAAGTTATTAGCTCAAATATTTTCATAATTAGCAATTTATCTTTTCCAGGTGGTCTGTACACATTAAGTAATGTTACTTCTTTTGAATCAAGGATTCCTTTCACCAGAATATAACGTCCTTCTTTATCAGCTATTTGGCTGGAGAGCTGGAAAGTCACCTTATTCGATATCAGTATTGCAACACCTCTTGCATTTCCTTTAGTGTAGGATGAATAAAAAGTGTTTCTAAATCCTAACTTTCTCAGTTTTTCATGTTCAGTTTGTACTAGATGAGTCTCCTGCCAAAAAATAATATGTTGGTTCTCTCTTTTCATTTTAGCTATAAGTTTACTTCGTTTGATAGGATTTTGCAACCCATTAACGTTAAGTGTAATAGTTCTATATTCTTGTTGTGACATTTATCTTCTGATGTACTATCATATAAAAAATCCCAAGTGACCTTAACATTGTAACACAAATAACACAGAACAAAAAAGTGAAAAAATAAAAGAATGTACAATCAAAGGAAACTACAACTTCCATAATCAAAGTTCCTTTTAAAGAAACTTCTATTTGGAAAGGAAAAACTTCGAAAAACTACGAAGGGCCTTCCCCGTGCAAACTGATTCTATAAATCAGAGCTCGTCTTTTCCTCAGCTCCCAGACATAGACGTTGTACTCATTTTTACAAGTCTTTCAAGCTATAACGTCAGCTCAACTAATAATAAACCGCTAAAATCAAGACTCTGAGCATGAACATACACAGATATAACAGAATTCTTGTATAAAACTTAACGTTACCCTTGTTATATTAAACTACTGTTTTAGTTGATTTCGAACGTCACGGTTTTACTGATAATTTACCCTGAGTGAGAGTCAAACAGTTTCTCCTGTGTCCCGGCAGAAATCCTGGAGTCTTTTCCGTGCCCTCTCTTGATGGTCATCTCGGTTGCGTCGTGGTTTCGCGCCCGCTGTTTCCCAAGACATTTTACTCAGCCTCTCCATTGAAGTTGATGTGGCGGTGTCTTCTCTGATGTCTGATGTCGCATTTGGCGGTGGTTTAGGGCCGAGCGCTCTGTGACAGCGCTGTATCCCCAGTTCAGTATCGGGGAGGGACAATTCTGTCTTGATGAAATTTTCAACAACCTCCTGTATGTTGTCATCTCCGGCCTCCTCAGGGATCCCGTACAAGCGTATATTGTTTCGTCGTGATCTTGCTTCAAGATCTGTCAGTTTTATTTGAATTTTTTGTTGGATGTCGAGGGTTTGACTTAGCACATCTCTAGCCTCCGCGTTCCACTCTTCCACATCCGCCACCCTGTGCTCGGCCTCCTCCACTCTATTCACCGTGTCTTTCAAATCCTTGGCAATTTCGTTCAGTTTAAGGTTGATGTCTGTACTCAGGCTTGCCAAGTCTGCTTTCCAGTCTCTGGAGAAAGTCTCTTTAAAGTTGTTTAATTCTGTGTTCACGTCAGATCGGAGTGCCTTAATTTCAGAATATATAGCGCTGATGCAAACTTGCATTGGATCCGCGGCCTCGTTCTCGCCAGCGTTGTCATCGTCATCATTCTCCTTTGTTTGTCTCTCGTTTTTCTCAGGTCTTTGGGTTGATTTGCCTCTAGCTTTTCGTTGTTTCTCCCCCTCCATATTTGTTTATCAATTACACGGCGTAAAGTTATATTAAGCAGGGGAGTATAACCGACTTGTCTGGGAGCTCGCGTTCTACACTGCCACTCACCTCGACGCCATACCGGAAGTCGGGAGATATGGTTTTTACCACTTAATGAAGTTTTGTATGGAAGTAAAATAATGCCAAATGTTTTTGAAATAAAAAAGCCTGTTGAATTGCACTACTTGAAAAAATTAAGCATTGCATTAACCATGCTTGCATTTTAATGCATTGTATTTTTAGGGCTTGCATTTTTATGGGCTGAAATTCAACATGGTTTAATATTTAAGCTGTGAATATTTAAATTCAAAACATTTCAAACACATTTTCATTATTAAAAATTCAATAATCCATATTCACCTTTCATATTTCACTTCCAAAATATTCAGACTGTTTAAAAATACAACCTATAATATTCAACAGGCAATTTTCGGTCCATTTTATTTCGCTTTGCAAATTCGCTTCCACAAATCCAGTGGTTCAAATTCGACAGTAAATTCAACATTGACATCCAGGAACTGCAGGAAAAGCAGTAGATTGCCGAGCATACTCTCCATCCTGCTGTTAGTCAATCTCACCAGCAGGGGGTGCAAAAGCGCGTGTTGTTGACGAAGACCAGCAACAGTTAGAGCAAGCCATTCATTCATAAAACTAATTTACAGCAATGTAAGTGTATCTGTGATTATTATGACGGCTGGTTTATGTTAAATTTAGTGTCTTCACGGTTACTTTTCCTGTGTAGCCTACATGCATCTTTCTCTACCGTGAACGAGATTATAATGTTATTCCCCGATGCGGATGTACAGATCTAATGTTACATTTTTGAGGATGACATATATTTCTCTTGGTTGTTTAGTTGCCTTAACTTTATATTGTGGCGATGTGCTCAATACTTCAGGATTCCTCTGCTGGACATATAAAACGCTTAACGTAGTTTAATGGACTAATTACAGTGATATAAAAGACCAAACGCGCAGGCAAGCAGATGGACTCAGAATAACGCGCAAAACTGAGCATTTCCCAGTGATAGACTGGCATAAAGTTGGCTTGATGTTGGACATTCGCACATTTAGGGACCGTCTCTAAAGTGTATACGACTTTGGTATACACGTTTCTAACTTCGATAGCATTTGAATAGAATGACTTACAGTCATAAAACCAACTGTAAAGTGTTAATGTTGTGTCAGACATAATGCGCACCCTTTGGATTTTTGATATTTATTCAAATAAATTTAAGTTTGCTATTGAAGTTAGAAACGTGTTTGCCAATGTTGTATGCAACTTTAGAGACGGTCCCCAAATGTGCGAATGTCCAATGTCAAGCCAATTTTACATTTAGTCATTTAGCAGACGCTTTTATCCAAAGCGATTTACAGTTACAAACTAACAATAGGAGGACAACACAACAATATGCAAGTGCTATGACTCTTCCCAGTTTAAGCTAATGCAATACACGTAGGCATACTATATAGAGAGAGAGAGAGAGAGAGAGAGAGAAGAGAAAGTGTTAGTATTGAACAAGTGTTGATTTTATGCCAGTATACGCCCATCACTGGGAAACGCTGAGCATGAAACTTTGCGTGTTAAGTTCATATTCTGAGTCCATCTGCTTGCCTGTAGTAGCCTATATAGTAGCCTACAGCCTACATCCCCAATAAAGTGAGAGTTTGGTCTTTTATATCACTGTATTAGTCCATTAAGTTACGTTAAGCGTTTTGTCCCGACGGAAGGGGAATCCTTGAGTATGATGAGGTATTGGGGGAAACCGATTATAATCCCGTTCATAGAGAAAGCTGATAACATGTAGGCTACACAGGGAAAGTAACAATGAAGTTATTGAATGAAACATAAACACAGCTTTTGTGTGTTTATCATCTTTTCCGCATATATACTGACACAGATAATCATTTTCATTTTATGAATGAATGGCTTGCTCTAACTGTTGCTGGTCTTCCATCAACAACACGCGCTTGCACCCCCTGCAGGTGAGATAGTCTAACAGCAGATGGAGAGTATGCTCGGCAATCTACTGCTTTTCCTGTAGTTCCTGGATGTCAATGTTGTCTTTCATACCATTTTGGCTGATCGATTGCTCCTGTCTGCCTCGCTGCCTGCTGTGAGTGTGTTTGCTTCGGTGCTGTAAGCTCCGTCTTAGCCTCGTATTTCCTTGTTTTGAACCATCATTTACTACAATTTCTAGTTGTTTATACTACTACTAAATACAGCTTACCCAACATCTCAGATTAACCTGACATCGCTAGCTTCCGTTACTACTAGCACAACACGCTAGTAATTCGCTAGCCTGTTAACACGCCACCCGTGCGCTCAGCTATTTTTATTTATTTATTTTTCTCTCGCGCGCCCGCGCCTTTGAGTTCATAAAAAGCTCAGGTGAGTAAGAATCACTCAACAAACACTGTGAGTAATGTCTTGTCCTGTTATTGTCACCTGCACTTCATGTCACATGTTTAGCATAGCCTTCTCTGTTGGCAATATAGGATTTATATGTGATAAATGCAAGGAGACAGTTAGGCTAACGGAGAAGATTTCAGAACTAGAGATACGCATCCAAACTTTAATTGAGGATAGTAAGAGTGCTAGAGCTTTAGATGCTTTGGATGCGCCTAGCATAGTGAACTCTTTACATGATTCGGTTCCAGCTGAATTAGTGCTTGCGCAGCCAGGCAAATGGGTGACAGTGAGGGATCGCTTTAGTCGCGGATCAAAAAACCACTCTTCCGTTACGATTACCATAACAAATAGATTTGCCCCGCTCAGTGAAACACACACTGAGAGTTCTGTTGATTGTGCCCTAGTTATTGGCGATTCTATTACACGGAACGTGAAAATAGAGACACCAGCCACCATAGTCACATGTTTGCCGGGAGCCAGAGCGCCTGACATCAAGGCAAATTTAAAAGTGCTGGCAAATGCTAATCGTAAATTCTCTAAGATCATTATCCACGTCGGCACAAATGATGTTCGACTCCGCCAGTCGGAGATCACCAAAATTAATATTAAAGAGGTGTGTGAACTCGCAAGTACGATGTCAAGCACTGTAATTTGCTCTGGCCCCCTTCCTGTTCGCAAGGAGTGATGAGATAGTTAGTAGATTGTGTTCTCTTAACGGTTGGCTGTCTAAGTGGTGTCAGCTTAATAATATAGAATTTATAGACAATTGGAAAAGTTTTTGGGGCAAACCTGACCTGTTGAAAAGAGATGGAATTCATCCCTCCTGGGATGGTGCTGCTCTTCTCTCTAGTAATATGGCACATAGTCTTAGAGCTCAAACATGACAATCTGGGGCTCAGGTCAGGAAGCAGACAGACTGGCTTAACCGACTGTCTGCTAGCGGCCTCGCGTCACCCAGGTCAGATAAATCCCATCACATAGAGCCTCTTTCACCTAGCTATCGTCATATAAAGACTGTGTCTGTTCCCCGAATTTGGAAATCCAAAAACCGTTTAAACCCATCTAAGGTTAAAAATTTAATTGATGCTCAACAAATAAAAAACAGCTATAATACAGACGAGCAAATGCTAAAGCTTGGGTTGCTGAATATTCGATCGCTTACTTCAAAAACACTCAGTGTTAATGATATTAGTTCAGATAATAACCTAGATGTGCTGTGTTTGACAGAAACCTGGCTAAAACCAAACGATTACATTACTTTAAATGAGTCCACCCCGCAAGATTACTGTTATAAACATGAGCCTCGTCTGAAACGCAAAGGGGGAGGAGTTGCTGTAATTTATAGTAATATTTTCAAAACCACTAAGAAATCAAGTTTTAAATATAATTCTTTTGAAGTGTTAGTACTTAATGTAAAAATATATAGTATAAATGATAAATCACGTTTGAGATTTGTGCTGGCTACTATATACAGGCCACCAGGGCACCATAAAGATTTTATCAAAGAATTTGCGGACTTTCTATCAGAATTAATATTGACTGCAGATAAAGTACTAATTGTTGGTGATTTTAATATACACCTCGATAATGAAAAAGATGCATTGGGTTTGACATTTAAAGACATTGTAAACTCTATTGGAGTTAGACAACACGTGTCAGGACCTACTCATTGTCGTAATCATACTCTAGATCTAATATTATCACATGGAATAGATGTTGATGCCGTTGAAATTCTGCAGCAGAGCGATGACATCTCAGATCATTATCTAGTCTCTTGTAAACTTCATTTAGCCAAGGCTGCAAAGCCGACTCCGTGTTTCAAATATGTTAGACCTATCACTTCTGCCACTAAAGATTGCTTTATTAATAATCTTCCTGATCAGTTTCATCATCTCAGCATCCCGGATAGCTTAGAAGAACTCGATATTGCAACAGAAACTTTTAACTCTCTCTTTTCCAGCACTTTAGACACAGTTGCTCCGTTGCGCTTAAAGAAGATTAAAGAAAATAGTCCAACGCCGTGGTACAACGAGCACACTCGGGCCCTTAAGAGAGCAGCCAGAAAAATGGAGCGCAACTGGAAGAAAACAAAACTAGAGGTATTTCGCATTTCATGGAAAGAGAGCTCGATTACTTACAGAGAGGCCTTAAAAGCTGCTAGATCTGCTTATTTTACAACCCTATTAGAAGAAAATAAACATAATCCTAGGTATTTATTTGAAACGGTGGCTAAACTAACGAAAAAGAAAGCTTCAAGTACCGAAGTTTCCAAGCAGCACAGCAGTAATGACTTTATGAACTTCTTCACTTATAAGATTGATAATATCAGGGAGAAAATTATAACTATGCAACCGTCTACTACAGTATCGCATCAGGCAGTGCATTGTAGTCTCCCTGAGGAAAAAATTGATTCATTCGTTGCTATTGGAGAGGAAGAATTTACTAAACTCGTTAACTCATCTAAATCTACAACATGTATGTTAGACCCTATACCGACTAAGCTACTGAAAGAAATACTTCCAGAGGTCACAGATCCTCTTCTTAATATCATTAATTCATCTTTGTCTCTAGGATACGTACCAAAAACCTTTAAGCTGGCTATGATTAAACCGCTTGTTAAAAAACCGCAACTTAATCCTACAGAATTAGTCAATTACAGGCCGATCTCAAATCTACCTTATCTATCAAAGATATTAGAAAAAGCAGTGTCTTCACAACTGTGTTCCTTTCTTGAAAGAAATTATATCTGCGAGGATTTCCAGTCCAGATTTAGACCGTACCATAGTACCGAGACAGCTCTCATTAGAGTCACAAATGATTTGCTCTTATCATCCGATCGTGGTTGTGTCTCTCTATTAGTGTTACTCGATCTTAGTGCTGCATTTGACACCATCGACCACAACATTCTTTTAAATAGACTCGAAAATTATGTTGGCATTAGTGGAATTGCACTAGCATGGTTTAAATCATACTTATCTGACCGTTATCAGTTTGTAGCAGTAAATGAAGAGATGTCTCATCGATCACAAGTTCAGTATGGCGTACCACAAGGCTCAGTACTAGGACCGCTGCTGTTCACTCTGTACATGCTACCATTAGGAGATATCATTAGGAAACATGGCATTAGTTTTCACTGTTATGCTGACGATACTCAGCTGTATATTTCTTCAAAACCAAACGAAACCTACCAATTCACAAAATTAACGGAATGCATAGCTGATATAAAAAATTGGATGACTCATAATTTCCTACTTCTAAATTCTGAAAAAACAGAAATTCTAATTATTGGACAAAAAAATTCCTCACGTAATAACCTAGAATACCGTCTAACACTTGATGGCTGCTCTGTTAAGTCTTCGTCGTCGGTTAGGAACCTGGGTGTGCTCTTTGATACCAATCTTTCATTTGAAAGTCATGTGTCTAGTATCTGTAAAACTGCATTTTTCCATCTTAAAAATATATCTAAATTACGCCATATGCTCTCAGTGACAAATGCGGAACAGTTAGTTCATGCGTTCATGACCTCAAGGCTAGATTATTGTAATGCTCTACTGGGTGGTTGTCCTGCACGCTTAATAAACAAACTACAGCTAGTTCAAAACGCAGCAGCTCGAGTTCTTACCAGAACCAGGAAGTATGACCATATTAGCCCGGTTCTGTCAAAACTGCACTGGCTCCCTATTAAACATCGCATCAATTTTAAAATATTGCTGATCACTTACAAAGCACTAAATGGTTTAGCTCCGCAGTACTTGAGCGAGCTCTTAACGCATTATAGTCCTTCACGTCTATTGCGATCTCAAAATTCCGGCCAGTTGATAATACCTAGAATATCAAAATCGACTGCTGGCGGTAGATCCTTCTCCTATTTAGCACCAAAACTTTGGAACAGTCTTCCTAACATTGTCCGGGAAGCAGACACACTCTGTCAGTTCAAAGCTAGACTAAAGACACATCTCTTTGACCTAGCATTCACATAATACATTATAGACTTCTATAATTCAGTGTTTGGCTGCATAGATTAGGTCAGCTGGAACCGGGAACACTTCCCATAAATCCTGATGTACTCGTTACATCATAAGAAGAATGGCATCTACGCTAATTTTAGTGTCTTTTGTTTATCCCGAGGTTTTCCCGCAGCCTGCCGGATCCAGGCCGTATCCAGATCTGATGAAGGGACCTGCGCCTGGACCCGATGACAACGCAGTGCTGAAGTGCCAACTAGTCTCTCCCTATGGAGGATCCCTTTACCACTCTACAGATAAAGCGTCGTCGGGAAACTCAATTCGCATATCTACCCCGAATTGATAAAATAAAATAAAATTCTGTATCAAAAATTATAAGGAAACACCAGTACTTTGTTTAGGCTTGGTTTGTAGGGAATTCCAAACCTGCGCACATTCAAACGCACTTAACTATAGAACCAATTCTTAATGCGCATGTGACCGCCATCAGCGTTTCTCACAGGTTCGCGTTTAAAGTCTGTGTAGAGAGAATGGTGTCGTCTTAGCGGCCCCTAATTTAAAAACAAATGATCGTTGCGACGGAAGCGAATCAATCAAAACTAACTTTAGCTGGAAAATAACTTTAACTTTATTAAAGAACCGCTATAAAGCCAAAACAATCTCTGTTACCTTAAATTATACGTTTATCTCTGTAAAGCTGCTTTGAAACAATCTACATTGTTAAAAGCGCTATAAATGAAGATGACTTGACTTGACTTGACTCAATGTTGAATTTACTGTCGAATTTGAACCACTGAATTTGTGGAAGCGAATTTGCAAAGCGAAATAAAATGGACCGAAAATTGCCTGTTGAATATTATAGGTTGTATTTTTAAACAGTCTGAATATTTTGGAAGTGAAATATGAAAGGTGAATATGGAGTATTGAATTTTTAATAATGAAAATGTGTTTGAAATGTTTTGAATTGAAATATTTAGCTTACAGGTTTAACGAACAACAGCAATGGACAAACGTTGACGAGAAGAGAGTGTTTTTGTGGAAAGATCTGCAAAAATGAGAGAGGCCTAAAGATCCATCAAACAAAGATGAAATGTAAGGAGAGACTACAACCATCACAATGCTCAGGACTAGTGCCTGGTGAGACAGAGGAGGAGCAGGGCCCGGAAGCACCCCACAGAGCCCAGAGCCTCCAAGTGGTGCCGTCAGTCCCTCCAAGCAGGCCATCGGAGAAGAGAAGGATCAAGTGGCCTCAAGCCTCTAAAACATCAGAGTGGCAGAAGTTCGACGAGGATGTGGATGCAGTGCTAGAAACAACGGCCAAAGGGGATGTGGAGAGGAGACTGCAGGCTATGACAACTATCATAGTGAGTATGGCTGCGGAAAGGTTTGGAGTTGAGGAAGAAAGAGGGGCTAGGCAGCCCTATATCATGAACCAGCGGGCGGTTTAAATCCACAACATCAGGACAGAGCTGAAAGCCTTGACCAAACAGTACAAGGTGGCAAGACAAGAGGAGCGGGCGCCATTGGCAGAGCTTCGTACTGTGCTCAGGAAGAGACTCCTTACCCTGCGCAGGGCGGAATACCACAGGAGGCGGCGCAGAGAAAGAGCTCAGAAACGCACTGCCTTCATCAGCAACCCATTCGGGTTCACCAAACAGCTCCTCGGACAGAGACGCAGCGGACGCTTAGCCTGTGCAAAGGAGGATGTCGAGCAACACCTTCAAAACACTTTCAGAGACCCCACCAGAGACCAAGACCTAGGACAGTGTGATACCGTGTTAAGACCACCAGAGCCAACAGTGGCATTCGACCAGAGGGAACCTCTCCTGAAAGAAGTTCAAGAGGTGGTAAAGAGGGCAAGAACCGGATCAGCACCAGGACCAAGTGGAACCACTTACAAGGTATACAAGCACTGTCCCAAGTTGCTACACCGGCTTTGGAGGATCCTAAAGGTCATCTGGAGAAGAGGGAAAGCAGCGCAGCAGTGGCGGTTTGCTGAGGGTGTGTGGATCCCTAAAGAGGAGGACGCCAAAGAGATCAGCCAGTTCAGAATCATCTCACTACTCAGTGTTGAGGGGAAGATCTTCTTCAGCATTGTGGCTAGGAGGCTGGCTGACTTCTTCCTTAAGAACGGGTACATCGACACCTCAATGCAGAAAGGCGGCATTTCTGGTGTACCGGGGTGTTTAGAACACACAGGCGTGGTCACGCAGCTCCTGAGAGAAGCAAGGGAGAACAAGGGAGATCTGGTGGTCCTCTGGTTAGATCTGGCCAATGCCTATGGCTCTATGCCCCACAAGTTGGTGTGGGAAACACTGGAGAGGCACCATGTTCCAGCTACAGTCAGAGACCTCATTCTGGATTATTACAGCGAGTTCAGTCTGAGAGTCTTGAGAGGCCTAGAGAGGCTGTTGGGATGGGCCAGGATGTCTTTTAAGCCAGCAAAGTCAAGATCCTTGGTCCTGAAGAAGGGCAGAGTGGTCGACAAGTTCCGGTTTTCGATCTCAGGAACACCGATGCCTACCATCTCCGAGAAGCCTGTGAAAAGCCTGGGGGAGGTACTTTGACAGCAGCCTCAGGGACACAGCTTCAATAAAGAACACCTGTGAGGAGTTGGAGAAATGGCTGAAGAGCGTCGACAAAACAGGCCTACCCGGCAAATTCAAGGTGTGGATCTACCAGCACGGGATTCTGCCGAGGATACTGTGGCCACTGCTTCTCTATGAATTCCCGATCTCCACCATTACAGACCTGGAGAGGAGAGTCAGCCGCTACCTGAGGAGATGGTTGGGGCTACCGCGGAGCTTAAGCAACATCGCACTCTATGGAAACAGCTGCAAACTGACACTACCTCTGAAATCTATCGAGGAGGAGTTTAAGGTTTTGCGTGCAAGAGAGGTGCTGCAGTTCCGGGAATCAACAGACCCAAAAGTCTCTGGGGCAGGGGTGGTAGTCAAGACTGGCAGGAAGTAGAGAGCAGAGGTGGTAGTGGAGCAGGCAGAGTCCCGTTTGCGCCATGGAGTCCTTGTGGGAACTGTGGCCAGAGGAAGGGCTGGACTAGGAGCCGTTGCAGCCCCCCGTTATGACAAAGCGCGGGGGAGGAGCGGCGGCAACTGGTTCAGAAGGAAATCAGAGCAGCTGTGGAGGAGGAGAGGACCAGCAGAGCGGTGGGGATGAGACAGCAAGGCGCATGGACTAGATGGGAGCAAGTTGTGGAGAGGAAGATCTCGTGGACTGACCTGTGGAGGGCAGAACCACACCGCATCAAGTTCCTGGTCCAGGCGGTCTATGATGTTCTTCCCAGCCCATCTAACCTGCACTGCTGGGGCTTGGCCGAATCACCAGCATGCCCCCTCTGCCAGAAGAACAAGGGGACCCTTGAGCACGTATTGAGTTGTTGCCCAAAAGCTCTGGGGGAAGGCCGATACCGCTGGCGTCATGATCAGGTGCTCAAGACTATCACAGAGAGCATCTCTAGTGCTGTTTCCATCTGCCAAAAGTCCAGACCTAGGAAGCAAACCATCAGCTTCATTAGAGCCGGAGAAAAGCCAGGTACAAAGAAAGGAACATCAGGGCTTCTCCAAACTGCACAGGACTGGCAGCTGTCAGTAGACCTGGGCAAGCAGCTCAAGTTCCCCCAGCATGTAGTCAAGACCTCACTCAGACCTGACATCATCCTGGTATCTGAGGCAACAAAAAATGTTGTTATGCTGGAGCTCACCGTGCCATGGGAGGAGCGAATGGAGGAGGCCTTTGAGCGGAAAAAGGGGAAATATCAGGACTTAGTCAGCGACTGCCACGAACAAGGCTGGAAGGCAAGATGCTTGCCTGTAGAGGTAGGGTGCAGAGGCTTTGCTGGACAGTCCCTCTGCAGGGCATATACTGCACTCGGCATCACAGGCGAAAGGAGGAGAAGAGCCATCTGTAACAGCACAGAGGCAGCGGAGAAAGCCTCTAGGTGGCTCTGGATTAAGAGAGCGGAACCGTGGTTGAGCTGCCAGGGCACAAGCTGAGGCTTGATCAACCTCAGCTGGGTCGCCTGAGTGAGGGTGTCTGATGTTCGAGAGACCCGAAACACCCGATGACCTCAGGATACATCACTGATGATGTGCCCTGGTGCATCAGAAGATGTATCAGTACAACAGCTTAAATATTCAACCATGTTGAATTTCAGCCCATAAAAATGCAAGCCCTAAAAATACAATGCATTAAAATGCAAGCATGGTTAATGCAATGCTTATTTTTTTCAAGTAGTGCAATTCAACAGGCTTTTTTATTTCAAAAACATTTGACATTATTTTACTTCCATAGTTTTGTTTTGTAAATCGTCAGACATGATTTTTACCACTTCATTAAGTTTTGCTTTGTAGAAAGCCTTTCTTTAAAGCGAATTTCGGTTGCGGATGAAATAATACCCCATCCGCGTATCTCAAGTCAAGTCAAGTCATCTTCATTTATATAGCGCTTTTAACAACGTAGATTGTTTCAAAGCAGCTTCACAGAGATAAGCGTATAATTTAAGGTAACAGAGATTGTTTTGGCTTTATAGCAGAGTTAAGTTATTTTCCATCTAAAGTTAGTTTTGATTGATTTGCTTCCGTCGCAACGATCATTTGTTATTAAATTAGGGGCCGCTAAGACGACACCATTCCCTCTACACAGACTTTAAACGCGAACCTGTGAGAAACGCTGATGGCGTTCACATGCGCATTTAGAGTGGGTTCTATAGTTATGTGCGTTTGAAAATACGCAGGTTTGGAATTCCCTACAAGCCAAGCCTAAACAAAGTACTTGTCTTTCCTTATAAATTTTGCTAAAGAATTTTATTTTATTTTGTTGCTTTGGGGTAGGAACGCGAAACGAATTTCCCGACAACGCCTTATCTGTAGAGTGGTAGAGGGATCCTCCATAGGGAGAGACTAGTTGGCACTTCAGCACTGCGTTGTCATCAGGTCCAGGCGAAGGTCCTTCGTCAGATCTGGATACGGCCCGGATCCGGCAGGCTGCAGGAAAACCTCGGGATAAACACAGACACTAAAATTAGCGTAGATGCCATTCTTCTCATGATGTAACGAGTACATCAGGATTTATGGGAAGTGTTCCCGGTTCCGGCTGACCTAATCTATGCAGCCTAACATTAAATTATAGAAGTCTATAATGTATTATGTGAATGCTAGGTCAAAGAGATGTGTCTTTAATCTGGCTTTGAACTGACAGAGTGTGTCTGCTTCCCGGACAATGGTAGGAAGACTGTTCCAGAGTTTTGGTGCTAAATAGGAGAAGGATCTACCGCCAGCAGTCGATTTTGATATTCTAGGTATTATCAACTGGCCGGAATTTTGAGATCGCAATAGACGTGAAGGACTATAATGCGTTAAGAGCTCGCTCAAGTACTGCGGAGCTAAACCATTTAGTGCTTTGTAAGTAATCAGCAATATTTTAAAATTTATGCGATGTTTAATAGGGAGCCAATGCAGTTTTGACAGAACCGGGCTAATATGGTCATACTTCCTGGTTCTGGTAAGAACTCGAGCTGCTGCGTTTTGAACCAGCTGTAGTTTGTTTATTAAACGTGCAGGGCAACCACCCAGTAGAGCATTGCAATAATCTAGCCTTGAGGTCATGAACGCATGAACTAATTGTTCCGCATTTGTCAATGAGAGCATATGGCGTAATTTAGATATATTTTTAAGATGGAAAAATGCAGTTTTACAGATACTAGACACGTGACTTTCAAATGAAAGATTGGTATCAAAGAGCACACCCAGGTTCCTAACCGACGACGAAGACTTAACAGAGCAGCCATCAAGTGTTAGACAGTATTCTAGGTTATTACGTGAGGAAGTTTTTTGTCCAATAATTAGAAACTCTGTTTTTTCAGAATTTAGAAGTAGGAAATTACTACATTAATTAATACAGCTGAGTATCGTCAGCATAACAGTGAAAGCTAATTCCATGTTTCCTAATGATATCTCCTAATGGTAGCATGTACAGAGTGAACAGCAGCGGTCCTAGTACTGAGCCTTGTGGTACGCCATACTGAACTTGTGATCGATGAGACATCTCATCATTTACTGCTACAAACTGATAACGGTCAGATAAGTATGATTTAAACCATGCTAGTGCATTTCCCGTAATGCCAACATAATGTTCTAATCTATTTAAAAGAACGTTGTGGTCAATGGTGTCAAACGCAGCACTAAGATCGAGTAACACTAATAGCGAGATACAACCACGATCGGATGATAAGAGCAAATCATTTGTGACTCTAACGAGAGCTGTCTCGGTACTATGGTACGGTCTAAATCCTGACTGGAAATCCTCGCAGATATCATTTCTTTCAAGAAAGGAACACAGTTGTGAGGATACTGCCTTTTCTAATATCTTTGACAGAAAAGGTAGATTCGAGATCGGCCTGTAATTGACTAATTCTGTAGGATCAAGTTGTGTTTTTTTAACAAGCGGTTTAATCATAGCCAGCTTAAAGTTTTTTGGTACGTATCCTAGAGACAAAGATGAATTAATGATATTAAGAAGAGGATCTAGGACCTCTGGAAGCATCTCTTTCAGTAGCTTAGTTGGTATAGGGTCTAACATACATGTTGTCGATTTAGATGATTTAATGAGTTTAGTAAATTCTTCCTCTCCTATAGCAACGAATGAATCAAATTTTTCCTCAGGGAGGCTACAATGCACTGCCTGATGCGATACTGTAGTAGACGGTTGGATAGTTATAATTTTGTCCCTGATATTATCAATCTTATAAGTGAAGAAGTTCATAAAATCATTACTGCTGTGTTGCTTGGAAACTTCTGGGCTTGAAGCTTTATTTTTCGTTAGTTTAGCCACCGTTTCAAATAAATACCTAGGATGATGTTTATTTTCTTCTAATAGGGTTGAAAAATAAGCAGATCTAGCCGCTTTTAAAGCCTCTCTGTAAGTAATTGAGCTCTCCTTCCATGAAATGCGAAATACCTCTAGTTTTGTTTTCTTCCAGTTGCGCTCCATTTTTCTGGCTGCTCTCTTAAGGGCCTGAGTGTGCTCGTTGTACCACGGCGTTGGACTATTTTCTTTAATCTTCTTTAAGCGCAACGGAGCAACTGTGTCTAAAGTGCTGGAAAAGAGAGAGTTAAAAGTTTCTGTTGCAATATCGAGTTCTTCTAAGCTATCTGGGATGCTGAGATGATGAAACTGATCAGGAAGATTATTAATAAAGCAATCTTTAGTAGCAGAAGTGATAGATCTAACATATTTGAAACACGGAGTCGGCTTTGCAGCCTTGGCTAAGTGCAAATTACACGAGACTAGATAATGATCTGAGATGTCATCGCTCTGCTGCAGAATTTCAACGGCATCAACATCTATTCCATGTGATAATATTAGATCTAGAGTATGATTACGACGATGAGTAGGTCCTGACACGTGTTGTCTAACTCCAATTGAATTTACAATGTCTTTAAATGCCAATCCCAATGCATCTTTTTCATTATCGATGTGTATATTAAAATCACCAACAATTATTACTTTATCTGCAGTCAATATTAATTCTGATAGAAAGTCCGCAAATTCTTTGATAAAGTCTGTATGGTGCCCTGGTGGCCTGTATACAGTACCCAGCACAAATCTCAAACGTGATTTATCGTTTACACTATATATTTTTACATTAAGCACCAATGCTTCAAAAGAATTATATTTGAAACTTGATTTCTTAGTGGTTTTGAAACTATTACTATAAATTACAGCAACACCACCCCCTTTGCGTTTCAGACGAGGTTCATGTTTATAACAGTAATCTTGCGGGGTTGATTCATTTAAAGTAATGTAATCGTTTGGTTTTAGCCAGGTTTCTGTCACACAGCACATCTAGGTTATTATCTGAAATCATATCATTAACAATGAGTGCTTTTGAAGTAAGCGATCGAATATTCAGCAACCCAAGCTTTAGCATTTGCTCATCTGTATTATAGCTGTTTTTTATTTGTTGAACATCAATTAAATTTTTAACCTTAGATGGGTTAAAAAGTTTTTTGGATTTCCAAATTCGGGGAACAGACACAGTCTCTATATGATGATAGCTAGGTGAAAGAGGCTCTATGTGATGGGATTTATCTGACCTTGGTGACGCGAGGCCGCTAGCAGACGGTCGGTTAAGCCAGTCTGTCTGCTTCCTGACCTTAGCCCCAGATTGTCATGTTTGAGCTCTAAGACTATGAGCCATATTACTAGAGAGAAGAGCAGCACAATCCCAGGAGGGATGAATACCATCTCTTTTCAACAGGTCAGGTTTGCCCCAAAAACTTTTCCAATTGTCTATGAATTCTATATTATGTTGCGGACACCACCGAGACAGCCAACCGTTAAGCGAACACAATCTACTAACTATCTCATCACTCCAACAGGAAGGGGGCCAGAGTATCTCTATCGATAACAACATTGAACACTACACAAATATTAATTAAAATTTTTTAATTTAGGCGATCAGACGAACGTCGCAATCTGTATTGTATAAAGCGCTATTTAGATAAAGGTGACTCGACTGTTGTCAAATATTGTGACAATAGTCAAGTCACCTTTATTTATATATGCCTGTTCATTAAAGGACAAAATAAAATATGGTTATTAACTTTTATAGATTTTCTCTATAAACAATGGTTTACTCATTAGAAATTAGTTTCGCTCAGCAACAACAAAATTAGACGAACAGTCCAGGTCACTTTTCTTACTGTGTAAGATTGGATCTTAAATCTTAGACTTAACTCTTCAATCTCTTGCTGTTATTTGTAGGGTGAGAAGTTGGATGCCGCCTGTCGGAGTCTCCAGCTCACTGGTCTGACATCATCTCTGCTCAGTCAGAGCAATTTCCTGACCAGTTCCTCTCTGTCTACCCATACCTGTGAGTACACGTGTACGGGACACCTGCAGTTAAAAGTTGTCAAATTTATCATGTTCTGTGATTGTTGCTTATAAATGATGGACAAAAAATATCATTTGCTGTTTAGGCCTAAATGATGGCTTTTAAATATGATGTCAAATTGCTATAATTTCTCATTTTGTTCTAAGAAGAAAAAAAAAAAATCTGTTTAATAGTGGTATTGATTGCTACAGTACTGCCGATACTGGCTTTAATAGTGCTCGTAAAAGATGGCATTAAACAAACATAATTTAACACCTTAACCTGCACCCATACAAGCTAAACATGTCTAGAATTTTTTTGTCAGAGTCAGAATTATGTACGGGAACAGTTTAAGAGAAGCTCACATAGTCTGAAAAGTGACTTGCATTTCTTCTGTGTGAAATACATCAAAGAAAAAAAATTGTGACTACGATTTGAGAAATACATTTAAAATGGTGCTCTTTGACCGTATAGTGTCCCCGTCACTTTACTGGGGCGTTAAGGACCCACACAGACCACAGGGTGAGCGCCCCCTGCTGGCCTCACTAACAACTCTTCCAACGGCAACCTGGTTTTCCCAGAAGGTCTCCCATCCAGGTACTAACCAGGCTCAACCCTGTTTAGCTTCAGTGGGCAACCAGTCTTGGGCTGCTGGTTTGAAGAAAGTTAAAGAGAAAAGCCTCGCACCACAATGACTCGACTCAGAAAAATGGAGTGCAAAAACAATCCTAGGTGCTTATACTGTACAGTGGCTTGGTTGACAAGGAAGACTGTGATGTGGTGGCAAGTTTATTCAACTCTCAAGTCAATGGAAATGCAAGTTGGTTTGGTGGAAAAAGGCCATCTCTTTTATTTCCTCTCTAGCTATAAAAAAATTGATTGTTGCTCATTTTCAGTATAAGCAAATAATCAGATGGTTGGGTGTTGCCTGGCAAAATGACCTAACATATTATATATGCTGGATGGAAGTCTTGTAATATTATTATGGTTTGCAGTGTTATTGAACTATTTCAGAGTAAAAACCTTTTAGAAAGGCTCAGTATGACTGGATGATGGATGTGGTATTTTCAGAATATGGATGTGTTCTGGGTACTAATGTATATAAACATATAAACCATATCTATACCCATCTCTTCATTTACATCCAGTTTTCTTGTCTGTTTAAAGCACCACGGAAACCTCTTGCCAGTCCAGATATGGAATCCAGTCTGACCCAAGACTTTTCTATAATCAACAGAGCAAACTCTGAACACACAAGCATGTAGTGCTCTCTCTACATCTGGAAACTTTTGGCAGTAATGACAAACTATTGATAAAAACTCATGACTACCTCTGATTCCTACCAGATCCCATATGTTTAGACTTATCAGATTACTTCATCGTAGAACATGAGTGCACTGTACAAACAGTAATACTGTGTCATTACACAGTTCCTATTTAGTGCCTGTATGACAGTCCAGTTATAGCTAATTGTACTGGTCATGTAGTGCTTAGCTTTGGTTCTATATGTCTTTGTTTTTATGTATCTGTAACTTTGATGTTACACTGTATATTTTCATCAGATGATTAGAACATGGTAAACCTATGTGGTATTAACTAAAGAAAACTAATTTCTATGATTCTACTTTATTGAGATTTTAAAATATCTCATTTTGAATATTTAATGTTGTTATTTTACCTTAACTTAGTAACATAAAGTGAGGTTTGTTTGTTTTTCTACTAGGCCTAAGTTTTTACACATCAATTTAAGGAAAGCTGTGCTAAATTACAGTGCCTTGCCTGATATGTTTTGTATTTTATACCTTTTTATGTTGTGAATGAATGTTTTTTAACTTTTAAGTCTGAAACAATGAATATATGAGACTCATACTTGAATGAATGTGAAACAAATAAAAACATGACCACCACACAGCTGTAAAACTCCTTTGTAATAATTTGTTGCAGGATGCAAAACATATTCTTGCATTCAGAACTGTAAAGATACACCATTTGCAAAATGAAATAGAAAAGAATATCTTGCTTCCTTTTTATTTTAAATACTGCAATAGTAAAAACAGAAAGTCATAATGTTATGTCCTTAATGCCTTAGTGCTTTAACAAGTTTTTAGGTCTGGGCGTTATGACAATATACAACAATGATTTAAGTGTTGTATTTATAGCTTTTGTATGACTTTAGGCTTTGCTTTATAAATTTGCTAAATGTCAGGACACTTGATTCCTGGTAGTTAAAGTTTATTTAGATATTAAAGTTTTATTTAGATGTAAAGTTAAAGTTTATTAGATGTTTTAATTCAACATATAAGTTTCTGTGGTGTCTTTCAGGAGTAAAGTAATAAAGCTTTTGAGACAGAAGTAGCGAACTTCATCCATCTGTTAGCGTCTCTTCCCTCGCAAGCTGGAGACTCAGAATGTGGTTGTATTTCTGTTATTGTCTCACTGGACGGAAACTCAAAATGAGGAGTGTCTGTTGAAAGCATACCTTTATCTTTTTCTGATGAGGATGAGATGTTTCTCCATGGCAGTTCTGTGATTTGCTGTTGACATCAGAGAGTGTTCACCCTTTTTTCTCCTTGTGGAACTCATTTGCATAGTTACAACTTTAAAGACACTGTTCTAAACTTACCAAACCACCACCACAAGAGTACCTTTGAGTATGTGGATTAATGAGAAGTCCTCTCCTTCCCGGGCCTGGTACTTGGGTCTTCTTGCCCTGTCCCAAATGGCATGCTTCATATGCACAGTCGGCCTTGTGGACTTAAAATTACCATTAAGCCATTGTCTTTTAAGTCCTTGAGACCGTAGGGCAGGGGTGCTCAAGTTCACAGGCCAAGAGGGAGACATTTAAACTACAAAATGTGAAGGGCCACAAATTACAACTTGCATCAAAAACATATTTACAGTTTTTACTTATTTATAAATGCAATTTATTACCTATTTGGCTATGGATAAGTCTTGCTAGGCTTTGTCCTACTTAAAGTAATACTGAACATGATATAAAAAATCTGGAACAAAAAAGTGTATTAACAGTTTTCTTGCAATATTAAATTGAAACTTTTAATATTAAATTGAACTTAACTTGAACTTTAAACTTTTAAATTGAAATATTAAAAAACCTCAATGTATAAAGAAAAACAATTTTGAGCAAATACACTTCTCGGGCCCTGATAAAAAGAAGTCCTTATTCCCAGTAGGAAATCTGAGTCTGCATTGTTTTCACCAGTAATTCCAGGTCTGGCTGTTGCTCACTGGTATATGCTCTAAAACAATCTGTCAAGTGTCAGTCAGTTAGACGAGAATGTTGCTTTGACTTTAATATTCCCATTGCAGAGAAAGCAATTTCACACACATACGTAGATCCAAAGCAGGTTTTTTCAGCACACTGCATTAATGCAGGGTATGTCTCTTGGTCACTTGGTCCAGAATGTGTCATTGAGTTGCTCCTCAAACGCTGCCGAGTTGCTCCTCTATGAGTTGCTCCTCAAACGCTGCCGTTTCCACACTGAAGTGTTCTGATGTGACTGCGACAGATGGAGCCTGTGTGACGCGCAAATGGATTCTCTTTGAATGCCAGTTCAGGTTTTAACGTCAACAAAACTGGTCTTTTAGTTCCCTGAGATATGAACAGTGAGTGCTGGGTGAAAATGAGCCTGGTTCTGTGAAATTTCTTTCCTGAAGTTGCTGTGAGAACAGGTTTTGCTTCAAATGCAGCCACATCATTCAGCATCATCGGAAGAATCTTTTGTTTCCCTTGAAGCATACAATTGAGTGCATTTAAATGTCACGTAACATCAGTCAGAAAAGCTGCATTGTGCATTAATGTGTCTTAGAGGGGTGCCAGTGAATCAGGCCTTCTCTTTCAAAAATATGCGCACAACTGGAAGTAATTCCATGTCAAGGACATTTCCGCCTCTAAGCCATCTGACCTCTGCATTGCCAAGCCAGGGTATGCGCTTTCAAACTCTGCGACCAAGGTACAGAACTGTCTGTGTTTGAGAGTGTACAATAATAAAAATGACTGTTTGTGTCACAGTGTCCATTGTCATTTTGAGCTCTCCACATTTACGCTTGCTGCACAGTTGCTCCAGATGCAGAATGCAGTGGTCTGAGAAGAAGGCTGGTATTTCAGGATCTTTTCTAAGTAAAGCAATTAATCCATTTCCCTTTCCAACCATTGATGTGGCGCCATCAGTAACAGAAACAAGCTTTTTTAAATGTATGTTTTTGCCTGGTCTGAAAAAGCGTCTGCCAAATGCATAAATGTAAATGTTAATGTACTCGTCTGCCATGATCACTGTTCAATCAGACAACTGTAGGTTTGAGATTTACCTGATGATGTCGTCCTTGTTCTTAAAATCCGAAAACAGCGATTCTGCACAGTCCATAAATGTATTTTTGAGAAATTCTCCCTTTGTAGCAGCCTCTTTGCTTTTGCAATATTCCAAGCGATTCTGAATGAGGCCTCGTAATATTGTCAGGGCTTTTAACATTGCTGTAGAACATGGATCGCTGGCCGTGAAACCCAGCAATGTCTGTACCCTCTGACTCCTGAGATCGCTGCTATGTGGATAGGCAACATTGAAATCGGGATGAAGTTGCTCATGGTGGCGTTGCAAGTTAGCTCACTTTAATACAGCAATTGTTTTTTGACAAAAAATACATATGCCTTTTCCGCAAAGGCGAAATCCGTTTTCATCACCATCCTTCCTCCGTCACTGAAGAGCAATGGTAGCGCATGTGCAGGTTACTTTACTTCCTGAACTAAACTGCCATTTATAACAGGAGGTTTTGCAAGAGTACCTTGAACTCATTGACGTGATGACAGCTCGTCATTGTAATGGGAGTTTCTTTCTGTTAATAACCCATTGACAATTTGAATACAAGCTTTGTTTTTCATGCTGTTAAGAGCACCATCGGCCACTTACACACTGCAAAGTATCAGGAATGTCAATTGCATTTTGCCTAATATTCACACTACTTTTGAGCTCAAATTATACTTAAACTGCATTAATCTTTAGCATGACACAGGCCACAAAATTAATGCTGACGGGCCGGATTCAGGCCACTTGCAGTAGGGTGTCCCATTTGTCATTTTTTCTCGCTTGATTAGTTGGCCTGGAGCCTGAAGTGGATCCAGGGGAAGGGTTGGCTGTACAAGTCATATAACTATGCTGAGAACTGAATATTTGAATTAGTCCAATTAAACTGTCCATTTTTCTATGGCCGGTATTGTAGGATGGGCTCGAAGTCTAAGAGGATCCTGGGGAGGAAAGGTTGATGTCTTGCTGGTGGATGTGAGTGGCAGTTCAGATCAAATGACTTCGACGGCGGAAAGGGGATGATCCCACGGGGGGCTGAGGATCGGTGGAAAGAAATGATGCGTCATCAGATGGGTCAGAGTTCGAGTTCAGAGTTCATTTCTGCAATTGGGCCAGGGCTAACTTATTGTCCCCATCCCTCATTCTGTGGAAGAATTACAACACTGAGTGGATGCTGGTTAAAAAGGAAAGTTTAACCAAATGCATTCAAATATGATTCAGTGACATACAGTGGAGTCATATTCAAATCACTGAAGCATGAATGATAAAACAGCCTCTCACTGTGTCTGTAGATTTGCTCAATGTATTTAGGTCGTTCCAGTTGTCGGTTTTGGCTCTCTCAACTATCCTGAAGACATCAGTCTGATTTTCTTTCGTACACAAACACGCATACTCAAAGACTCAAACAAATAAACTGTCCTTATCCTTATTTCTATTTTAAAAGATCACCACTATTGTTCATGTAAAATAGCTGGATTGAAACAGAGTCCTGTGCTGTGCTTGAAGCTGTATAGGAAGCAGCTGTATATGAAGGCTGGTTGGTGGACGCATTATTACAGTGGCTCCTGCTGTGATAACACATTTCCATCGCCTGAGACGAAATCAACAGGGACTGATTTCAGTGCCAGGGGATTGTTCAGCTGCAACACTCGCAGCTTCATTGGGATTCTCATTGGATCCAATCACACTACAGAATGCAAAACCCCAGCCTCCCGGACAAAATACATCACTGTCAGTTCCAGAGCTATGCAATGGCAAGTCCTTAAATTGCTATATTTTTCTCCATCTTCCCCACATCCCTTTCACTCTTTTTATTGTTTCATGAGAGCAAAAGGGATGATGCCCAAATGCAAATTTATTCTATATTTTTATGACAATCTACTGCATTAACCCCTTGCTCGGCAGGGATAACTGGTGATCCCGGATTATTGTTGTTCAAAATGCATTGCTCGTCAAAACATCACACTCTTACTTGATCTGGACAAAATCAGCATCATAAGGAAGGTTTAAGACTCCAGCTTCGATATTTGACCACTGTTTATGATTTAAGTGGTTTGCAGTGACATTAATTTCTTAATTTATGCTAGGAGTGCAAAATAATGAATCTGTAACGTTCGTTATTTTGAATAGAAACAGTAAAATCTGAAAAATTGGAATTCAAAATCCTGGGGGGAAGAAAATAATGAAAATAATAAGTCACTAATAAAGAAAATAAGTCACTAATAAAATAGACAAGAGTGTGGCATTGAACATAGCTGGTAAACTAATTTGTGTACATTTTGTTTTGTATTAAATTACGCAAATGCACAATACAATCTCAGACTTTAGGAATTGTATAAACAAATCTGTATTTTCCGTCTCTGATTTATTGTTCAATGTGAATAGTTTACTCTGTTTTACTATTTTCATTCTGATTTTGAATCTGAGCAGTAGGTTGCAATTTGACAAGCATCTTAGAGAGGCACTGAGTCTCCAGTCTACCAGCAATAGAGCGAAGGAAGATAAAGTCATTTGCTAATTTATGGCAGATTTATGTTGTAGACATGTACGTTTCACAAGGCTCAGTGTGATATTCGTCATAACAGACAAAGCATTGCATTTTAGTTAATTTAATTTGTTTTTCAGTAAAATTACAATTCTATCACCTTCACATCGTTCCAAACCTGTATGACTTTCTTTCTCTTTTTTGTGGGAAAATACTATCTAGTAGAATGACAAGCAGCCATTTTTCTCCGGATGTAAGTGAATAATGACCACAGCTACAGTATTTCTGCTCCCATCCACTTTCTTTCTATGGGAAAAAAATATATATTCTGCTAAATATCCCATTTTATGTTCTACACAAGCAAAAAGCCATATGAGTTTGGAACAGCCTCAGAGTGAGTAAATGAATGCATAATTAATTACATAATTGCAAATACAAGTTTTTCTATTTTTTTTTTTCTTTTTTTTTTTTTTTCTAGACCAGACAAAATTGTTCTTGGAGGCAACAGTGGCTATTTTGGGGTTTAACAACTGCCAGTTTGAAAGAGAGAAAACATTTAGTACAATTGGAGCCAAAACCTTGAACAATCTCTTTACTGGCAGATAACAGTGAAGCTTTGTTCTGTCATTTCTAATTCTGAATAAAATTCATTGTCTGGGTGTAAAGTCTGTGAGACCATTACATTTTTCAGTTATCTGCACAGACATATGTTTTTCAATTATTTGGAAAAATGCTAAGGGATTAAAGGGATACTACTACAAATAATAATAACAATAATAAATATAGCTGCAAGCAGCCATTACCGGGCCAAGCACAATCAGATGACAAGACATGCCAACATTGCTGAAAGTGGCAGACCAACTGCAACAATGAGCAATTAAAGACATTTAAAGAGGATTTTAGGTGAAATTGCGGAAAAATCATATAAACAGTCATTAAAAATATGATTTAAAGCATTATCACTTTCGACCAATAGGTGGCGCAGTTACAAAACTGATGTGATGTGGTCAGAGTGAAGTGACAATGACACATGCAAAGTTTGGTGTCAATATGTCAAGGCATTGCAGAGATAAAGCCTGAATAGTGCTTTTAGCATTATACCTCAAATTTGCTGCTTCGCTATACGAAAACGGTTTCGTCTATCGACACGAAATCCATAACTTTTAGTCGGCACGGTCTGGAGATGATACGATTCGATTTTGGTGAAAATCGGACAAACGGTCTAGGAGGAGTTAGAAAAAGTAAGTTTTGACTTGAAATCAAGATGGCGGACAGGAAGTTTGGCCAAATAAGGAAAACTTGGTATCTATGTTCTCGGCTTGACCCAAGGAATCTATTAAGACCAGTGGCATTTCAATAGCCAGATTTATTCAAAAGTTATTAGCCTTCTTGGAAATTTTGTTATAACTTTTGACCACTAGGTGGTGCTGTTTCGAAATGTTTTGGGTACCTTCAGGGGATGGTGTTGTTGGCACATTCTGAGTTTCGTAAAGTTACACAAATGCATTTGTTTAGTATAGCATTTTATTTCACAAAACTGTAATGAAGTCAATGGGAATTTCATATTTTGTTCTATTATAGCGCCACCAAGAGGCTCAGTCCCACCATTTTTTTTATGTGTCCTCGGAGTGAGCCCATACATATGTGTGTCAATTTTGGTGAAAATATCTCAATTCACTTCAGAGTTATAGACATATATATGAAAAAACACGTAAAAAATGACTGACACATGACTTTGATTGAATATTACTACCCCTAAACATCAATATTTTCGCATTTGGGCATTGGCACATAGCTATCGACCTATGTTTCCAAACTTCTGACGGTGGTTTCGTCTCGATCGGACAAACGGTTTCGAAGATATCGCCTAATGTTTTTTAAGCGCTAAATCACAACACTACACAAACCGTAAGGCGCAACCTAGCATGTTTGGTATCGTAGGACTCGGCGAGGATTCAGGAGTCGAATGAGATCAGTCTCGTGAAAATAAGTCGACCACACACAAAGTTATAAGCATTTGAAAAAAAAAATTCACCACTAGGTGGCGCTGTTTCGAAACTTCTCAGACTCCTTCAGGACATTGTGCTGATTACCCATACCAAGTTTCATAAGAATCCGTTCATGCGTTCTTAAAATACAGCATTTTAGCACAAAATTAAAAATGGCCGACAGTCAAAATGGCCGATATGGTAAAATTGGATATCAGTCGACTCAGAATGTTGCCCTGAATCTAACGAGACCAATTTTATGATTTTTGGACAAACTGTTCAGAAGTTATAAGCAAAAATAGCCATTTTTCATATCTCCGGACCAGTAGGTGGCGCTGCGCCGAAACGCAGCATGTAGCCTCAGGTCATGCTTGTGATGACATGTACCAAGTTTGGTCTGAATACGATCAACCGTTGCGGAGATACAGCCTTACGACTGTTTTTGCAGGCGCTACGTAAAATTTGTTCGAGCGTTTATCGAAAACGGTTTGACGAATCAATTTGAATTCCATAACTTTTGGTCAGCACTGCCTGAAGATGATCTGGTTCAATTTTCGTACAAATCGGACAAACCGTCTAGGACGAGTTCGAAAAAGTAAGTTTTTCAAAAAATTCAAAATGGCGGCCATATTTTAATTACGGAAAATGACGTCATAGGGTGCAATCGAATCGTCATTAGCTCAGGAATCAGAGGAAAAAAGGATTTTGCTGATTGGCCTTACGGTTCAAAAGTTATTAGCAAAATAAAAGTGGAATTTTGGACAGGTGGTGGCGCTAGAGGGAATGACTTAGAAACACCAAAATTGGTGTATTTAATGTTGGGACTGTCCTCTATCAGAATGTCAAACCAAAACAACTTTCCCGCAATCGGTTCTATGGGCTGCCATAGACTCCCAGTCGGAAGAAACGGAAGAATAATAATAATAATAGGAACGGGAACAGATACAATAGGTGCCTACGCACCTTCGGTGCTTGGCCCCTAAATATAGCTGCAAGCAGCAATTACCGGGGCCAAGCAGAATAAGACGACAAGACATGCCAACATGTCTGAAAGTGTCAGACCAACTGCAACAATGAGCAATTAAAGACATTTAAAGAGGATTTTAGACGAAATGGCTGAAAAATCATAGAATCAGTAATTAAAAATATGATTTAATTGATTATCACTTTTGACAAATAGGTGGCACAGTTACAAAACTGATGTGATGTGGTCAGAGTGAGGAGACAATGACACATACAAAGTTTGGTGTCAATATGTCAAGGCATTGCAGAGATAAAGCCTGAATAGTGCTTTTATCATCATGCCTCAAATTTGCTGCTGCGCTATACGAAAACGGTTTCGTCAATCGACACGAAATCCATAACTTTTAGTCGGCACAGTCTGGAGATGATATGATTCGATTTTGGTGAAAATCGGACAAACGGTGTGGGAGGAGTTCGAAAAAGTAGGTTTTGAATGAAAATAGCATTTTATTTCACAAAACTGTATTGAAGTCAATGGGAATTTCATGTTTTGTTCTATTATAGCGCCACCAAGAGGCTCAGTCACACCATTTTTTTTATGTGTCCTCAGAGTGAGCCCATACATATATGTGTCGATTTTGGTGCAAAAATCTCAATTTGCTTCGGAGTTATAGACATTTATATGAAAAAACACGTAAAAAATGACTGACACATGACTTTGATTGAATATTACTACCCCTAAACATCAATATTTTCGCATTTGGGCATTGGCGTATAGCTATCGACCTATGTTTCCAAACTTCTGACGGTGGTTTCGTCTCGATCGGACAAACGGTTTCGAAGATATAGCCTAATGTTTTTTAAGCACTAAATCACAACTCTACACAAACCGTAAGGCGAAACCTAGCATGTTTGGTATCGTAGGACTCGGCAAGGTTTCAGGAGTCTAATTAGATGAGTCTCGTGAAAATACGTCGACCAAACCCAAAGTTATAAGCGTTTGGAAAAAAAAATTCACCACTAGGTGGCGCTGTTTCGAAACTTCTCACGCTCCTTCAGGACATCGTGCTGATGACCCATGCCAAGTTTTGTAACAATCCGTTCATGCGTTCCTAAAATACAGCATTTTTGCACATAATTCAAAATGGCCGACAGTCAAAATGGCCGATATGGTAAAATTGGATATCAGACGACTCGGCATGTCGCCCTGAATCTAACGAGACCAATTTTATGATTTTTGGACAAACAGTTCAGAAGTTATAAGCAAAAATAGCCATTTTTCATATCTCCGGACCAGTAGGTGGCGCTGCGCCGAAACGCAGCATGTAGCCTCAGGTCATGCTTGTGATGACATGTACCAAGTTTGGTCTGAATACGATAAACTGTTGCGGAGATACAGCCTTACGACTGTTTTTGCAGGTGCTACGTAAAATTTGTTCGAGCGTTTATCGAAAACGGTTTGACGAATCAATTTGAATTCCATAACTTTTTGTCAGCACTGCCTGAAGATGATCTGGTTCAATTTTCGTGAAAATCGGACAAACTGTCTAGGACGAGTTCGAAAAAGTAGGTTTTTCGAATGATTCAAAATGGCGGCCATATTTTTATTACGGAAAATGAAGTAATAGGATGCAATCGAATCGGCATGAGCTCAGGAATCAGATGAAAAAATAATTTTGTTGATTGGCCTTACGGTTCAAAAGTTATTAGCAAAATAAAAGTGAAACTTTGGACAGGTGGTGGCGCTAGAGGGAATGACTTAGAAACACCAAAATTGGTGTATTTAATGTTGGGACTGTGCTCTATCAGAATGTTAAACCAAAACAACTTTCCCGCAATCGGTTCTATGGGCTGCCATAGACGCCTAGTCGGAAGAAGAATAATAATAATAAATATAGCTGCAAGCAGCAATTATCGGGGCCAAGCGCAAGCAGATGACAGGATATGCCAACATGGCTGAAGGTGTCAGACCAACTGGAACAATGAGCAATTAAATACATTTAAAGAGGATTTTAGATGAAATGGCTGAAAAATCATATAAAAAATCATTTAAAATATGATTTAATGGATTATCACTTTCGACCAATAGGTGGCGCAGTTACAAAACTGATGTGATGTGGTCAGAGTGAAGTGACAATGACACATACAAAGTTTGGTGTCAATATGTCAAGGCGTTGCAGAGATAAAGCCTGAATAGTGCTTTTAGCATCATGCCTCAACTTTGCTGCTACGCTATACGAAAACGGTTTCGTCTATTGACACGAAATCCATAACTTTTAGTCAGCACACTCTGGAGATGATACGATTCGATTTTGGTGAAAATCGGACAAATACTCTAGGAGGAGATCGAAAAAGTAGGTTTTGAATGAAAATAGCATTTTATTTCACAAAACTCTATTGAAGTCAATGGGAATTTCATGTTTTGTTCTATTATAGCGCCACCAAGAGGCTCAGTCCCACAATTTTTTTTACGTGTCCTCAGAGTGAGCCCATACATATGTGTGTCAGTTTTGGTGAAAATATCTCAATTTGCTTCAGAGTTATAGGCATTTATATGAAAAAACACGTAAAAAATGACTGACACATGACTTTGTTTGGAATTTACTACCCCTAAACATCAATATTTTCGCATTTGGGCATTGGCGTATAGCTATCGACCTATGTTTCCAAACTTCTGACGGTGGTTTCGTCTCGATCGGACTAGCGGTTTCGAAGATATAGCCAAATGTTTTTTAAGCGCTAAATCACAACGCTACACAAACCGTAAGGCAAAACCTAGCATGTTTGGTATCATAGGACTCGGCAATGATTCAGGAGTCTAAAAAGATGAGTTTCGTGAAAATAAGTTGACCACACCCAAAGTTATAAGCATTTGAAAAAAAAAATTCACCACTAGGTGGCGCTGTTTCGAAACTTCTCACGCTCCTTCAGGACATCGGGCTGATGACCCATACCAAGTTCCGTAACAATCCGTTCATGCGTTCTTAAAATACAGCATTTTAGCACAAAATTCAAAATGGCCGACAGCCAAAATGGCCGATATGGTAATATTGGATATCAGTGGACTCGGCATGTTACCCTGAATCTAACGAGACCAATTTTATGATTTTTGGACAAACTGTTCAGAAGTTATAAGCAAAAATAGCCATTTTTCATATCTCCGGACCAGTAGGTGGCGCTGCGCCGAAACACATCATGTAGCCTCAGGTCATGCTTGTGATGACATGTACCAACTTTGGTCTGAATCTGATAAAGCGTTGCGGAGATACGGCTTTACATCTGTTTTCGCAAGCGCTACGTAAAATTTATTCGTGGGTTTATCGAAAACTGTTAAGCGAATCAACTTGAATTCCATAACTTTTTGTCAGCATGGTCTGTAGATGATCTGGTTCAATTTTCGTGCAAATCGGACAAACCGTCTAGGACGAGTTCGAAAAAGTAGCTTTTTAGATAAATTCATAATGGCGGCCATATTGTTATGACGGAAATGACGTCATAGGGTGCAATCGAATTGGCATGAGCTCAGGAATCAGAGAGAAAAAGAATTTTGTTGATTGGCCTTACGGTTCAAAAGTTATTAGCAAAATAAAAGTGAAACTTTGGACAGGTGGTGGCGCTAGAGGGAATGACTTAGACACACCAAAATTGGTGTATTTAATGTTGGGACTGTCCTCTATCAGAATGTCAAACCAAAACAACTTTCCCGCATTCGGTTCTATGGGCTGCCATAGACTCCCAGTTGGAAGAAGGAAGAATAATAATAATAAGAACGGGAACAGATACAATAGGTGCCTCCGCACCTTCGGTGCTTGGCCCCTAAATATAGCTGCAAGCAGCAATTATCGGGGCCAAGCGCAAGCAGATGACAGGATATGCCAAAATGGCTGAAGGTGTCAGACCAACTGCAACAATGAGCAATTAAAGACATTTAGAGAGGATTTTAGGCGAAATGGCTGAAAAATCATATAAAAAGTAATTCAGAATATGATTTAATGGATTATCACTTTCGACCAATAGGTGGAGCAGTTACAAAACTGATGTGATGTGGTCAGAGTGAAGTGACAATGACATATACAAAGTTTGGTGTCAATATTTCAAGGGATTTCAGAGATAAAGCCTGAATAGTGCTTTTGGCATCATGCCTCAACTTTGCTGCTGCGCTATACGAAAACGGTTCCGTCTATCGACACGAAATCCATAACTTTTAGTCGGCACAGTCTGGAGATGATACGATTCGATTTTGGTGAAAATCGGACAAACGGTCTAGGAGGAGTTCGAAAAAGTAGGTTTTGACTGAAAATCAAGATGGCGGACAGGAAGTTTGGCCAAATAAGGAAAACTTGGTATCTATGTTCTCGGCGTGAGCCAGGGAATCTATTAAGACCAGTGGCATTTCAATAGCCAGATGTATTCAAAAGTTATTAGCCTTTTTGGAAATTTTGTTATAACTTTTGACCACTAGGTGGCACTGTCTCGAAATATTTTGGGTACCTTCAGGGGATGGTGTTCATGGCACATTCTGAGTTTCGTAATATTAAACCAATGCATTTGTTTAGTATAGCATTTTATTTCACAAAACTGTATTGAAGTCAATGGGAATTTCATGTTTTGTTGTGTTATAGCGCCACCAAGAGGCTCAGTCACACCATTTTTTTTATGTGTCCTCAGAGTGAGCCCATACATATGTGTGTCGATTTTGGTGAAAATATCTCAATTCTCTTCAGAGTTATAGACATTTATATGAAAAAACACGTAAAAAATGACTGACACATGACTTTGATTGGAATTTACTACCCCTAAACAGCAATATTTTCGCATTTGGGCATTGGCGTTTAGCTATCGACCTATGTTTCCAAACTTCTGACGGTGGTTTCGTCTCGATCGGATTAGCGGTTTCGAAGATATAGCCAAATGTTTTTTAAGCGCTAAATCACAACGCTACACAAACCGTAAGGCGAAACCTAGCATGTTTGGTATCGTGGGACTTGGCAACGATTCAGGAGTCTAATGAGATGAGTCTCGTGAAAATAAGTCGACCACACCCAAAGTTATAAGCATTTGGAAGCATTTGGGGAAAAAAATTCACCACTAGGTGGCACTGTTTCGAAACTTCTCAGGCTCCTTCAGGGCATCGTGCTGATGATCCATTCCGAGTTTTGTAACGATACGTTCACGCGTTCATAAAATACAGCATTTTAGCACATAATTCAAAATGGCCGACAGCCAAAATGGCTGATCTGGGAAAATTGGATATCAGTCGACTCGGCATGTTGCCCTGAATCTAACGAGACTGATTTTATGATTTTTGGACAAACCATTCAGAAGTTATAAGCAAAAACATCCATTTGTCATATCTCCGGACCAGTAGGTGGCACTGCGCCGAAATGCAGCATGTAGCCTCAGGTCATGCTTGTGATGACATGTACCAAGATTGGTCTGAATCTGATAAAGCGTTGCGGAGATACAGCCTTATGTCTGTTTTCGCAAGCGCTACGTAAAATTTCTTCGTGGGTTTATCGAAAACGGTTAAGAGAATCAACTTGAATTCCATAACTTTTTGTCGGCATGGTCTGGAGATGATCTGGTTCAAATTTCGTGAAAATCGGAGTAACGGCCTAGGAGGAGTTCGAAAAAGTAGGTTTTTCGGAAAATTCAAAATGGCGGAAAAATTTTCATGACGGAAAATGACGTCATAGGGTGCAATCGAATCGGCTTGAGCTAAGGAATCAGAGAAAAAAATAATTTTGTTTCTAGCCCATGTGGTTCAAAAGTTATTAGCATAAACATGAGTGCAACTTTGGACAGTTGGTGGCGCTAGAGGTAATGACTTGGAGACTCCAAATTTGCTATGCTGATAGGTCAGACCCTCCTCTATCAGTGTGCCAAATTTCATAACTTTCCCGCAAGCGGTTCTATGGGCTGCCATAGACTCCCAGTCGGAAAAATGAAGAATAATAATAATAAGAACGGGAACAGATACAATAGGTGCCTACGCACCTTCGGTGCTTGGCCCCTAATAAATATAGCTGCAAGCAGCAATTATCGGGGCCAAGCGCAAGCAGATGACAGGATATGCCAACATGGCTGAAGGTGTCAGACCAACTGGAACAATGAGCAATTAAATACATTTAAAGAGGATTTTAGATGAAATGGCTGAAAAATCATATAAAAAGTCATTTAAAATATGATTTAATGGATTATCACTTTCGACCAATAGGTGGAGCAGTTACAAAACTGATGTGATGTGGTCAGAGTGAAGTGACAATGACATATACAAAGTTTGGTGTCAATATTTCAAGGGATTTCAGAGATAAAGCCTGAATAGTGCTTTTGGCATCATGCCTCAACTTTGCTGCTGCGCTATACGAAAACAGTTTCGTCTATCGACACGAAATCCATAACTTTTAGTCGGCACAGTCTGGAGATGATACGATTCGATTTTGGTGAAAATCGGACAAACGGTCTAGGAGGAGTTCGAAAAAGTAGGTTTTGAATGAAAATCAAGATGGCGGACAGGAAGTTTGGCCAAATAAGGAAAACTTGGTATCTATGTTCTCGGCTTGACCCAGGGAATCTATTAAGACCAGTGGCATTTCAATAGCCAGATTTATTCAAAAGTTATTAGCCTTTTTGGAAATTTTGTTATAACTTTTGACCACTAGGTGGCGCTGTCTCGAAATATTTTGGGTACCTTCAGGGGATGGAGCTGATGGCACATTCTGAGTTTCGTAATATTACACCAATGCATTTGTTTAGTATAGCATTTTATTTCACAAAACTGTATTGAAGTCAATGGGAATTTCATGTTTTGTTCTGTTATAGCGCCACCAAGAGGCTCAGTCACACCATTTTTTTTGTGTGTCCTCAGAGTGAGCCCATACATATGTGTGTCAATTTTGGTGAAGATATCTCAATTCGCTTCGGAGTTATAGACATTTATATGATAAAACACGTAAAAAATGACTGACACATGACTTTGATTGGAATTTACTACCCCTAAACATCAATATTTTCGCATTTGGGCATTGGCGTGTAGCTATCGACCTATGTTTCCAAACTTCTGACGGTGGTTTCGTCTCGATCGGACTAGCGGTTTCGAAGATATAGCCAAATGTTTTTTAAGCGCTAAATCACAACGCTACACAAACCGTAAGGCAAAACCTAGCATGTTAGGTATCGTGGGACTTGGCAACGATTCAGGAGTGTAATGATATGAGTCTCGTGAAAATAAGTCGACCACACCCAAAGTTATAAGCATTTGGGAAAAAAAATTCACCACTAGGTGGCGCTGTTTCGAAACTTCTCAGGTTCCTTCAGGACATCGTGATGATGACCAATACCAAGTTTCGTAACAATTCGTTCATGCGTTCATAAAATACAGCATTTTAGCACAAAATTCAAAATGGCCGACAGTCAAAATGGCCGATATGGTCAAATTGGATATCAGTCGAATCGGCATGTTGCCCTGAATCTAACGAGACCAATTTTATGATTTTTGGACAAACTGTTCAAAAGCTATAAGCAAAAATAGCCATTTTCCATATCTCCGGACCAGTAGGTGGCGCTGCGCCGAAACACAGCATGTTGCCTCAGGTCATGCCTGTGATGACATGTACCAAGTTTGGTCTGAATACGATAAACCGTTGCGGAGATAGAGCCCTACGACTGTTTTTGCTGGCGCTACGTAAAATTAGTTCGAGCGTTTTTCGAAAACGGTTTAACGAATCAATTTGAATTCCATAACTTTTGGTCAGCACTGCCTGAAGATGATCTGGTTCAATTTTCGTGCAAATCGGACAAACCATCTAGGACGAGTTCGAAAAAGTAGCTTTTAAGGACAATTCAAAATGGCGGCCATATTGTTATGACGGAAATGACGTCATAGGGTGCAATCGAATTGGCATGAGCTCAGGAATCAGAGGAAAAAAGAATTTTGTTGATTGGCCTTACGGTTCAAAAGTTATTAGCAAAATAAAAGTGAAATTTTGGACAGGTGGTGGCGCTAGAGGGAATGACTTAGACACACCAAAATTGGTGTATTTAATGTTGGGACTGTCCTCTATCAGAATGTCAAACCATTACAACTTTCCCGCAATCGGTTCTATGGGCTGCCATAGACTCCCAGTCGGAAGAAACGGAATAATAATAATAAATATAGCTGCAAGCAGCAATTACCGGGGCCAAGCAGAATAAGACGACAAGACATGCCAACATTGCTGAAAGTGTCAGATCAACTGCAACAATTAGCAATTAAAGACATTTAAAGAAGATTTTAGGCGAAATGCCTGAAAAATCATATAAACAGTAATTAAAAATATGATTTAATGGATTATCACTTTCGACCAATAGGTGGCGCAGTTACAAAACTGATGTGATGTGGTCAGAGTGAAGTGACAATGACACATACAAAGTTTGGTGTCAATATGTCAAGGCATTGCAGAGATAAAGCCTGAATAATGCTTTTAGCATCATGCCTCAACTTTGCTGCTGCGCTATACGAAAACGGTTTCGTCAATCGACACGAAATCCATAACTTTCAGTCGGCACAGTCTGGAGATGATATGATTCGATTTTGGTGAAAATCGGACAATCGGTGTAGGAGGAGTTCGAAAAAGTAGGTTTTGAATGAAAATAGCATTTTATTTCACAAAACTCTATTGAAGTCAATGGGAATTTCATGTTTTGTTCTATTATAGCGCCACCAAGAGGCTCAGTCCCACAATTTTTTTTACGTGTCCTCAGAGTGAGCCCATACATATGTGTGTCAGTTTTGGTGAAAATATCTCAATTCGCTTCAGAGTTATAGGCATTTATATGAAAAAACACGTAAAAAATGACTGACACATGACTTTGTTTGGAATTTACTACCCCTAAACATCAATATTTTCGCATTTGGGCATTGGCGTATAGCTATCGACCTATGTTTCCAAACTTCTGACGGTGGTTTCGTCTCGATCGGACTAGCGGTTTCGAAGATATAGCCAAATGTTTTTTAAGCGCTAAATCACAACGCTACACAAACCGTAAGGCGAAACCTAGCATGTTTGGTATCATAGGACTCGGCAATGATTCAGGAGTCTAAAAAGATGAGTTTCGTGAAAATAAGTTGACCACACCCAAAGTTATAAGCATTTGAAAAAAAAAATTCACCACTAGGTGGCGCTGTTTCGAAACTTCTCACGCTCCTTCAGGACATCGGGCTGATGACCCATACCAAGTTCCGTAACAATCCGTTCATGTGTTCTTAAAATACAGCATTTTAGCACAAAATTCAAAATGGCCGACAGCCAAAATGGCCGATATGGTAATATTGGATATCAGTGGACTCGGCATGTTACCCTGAATCTAACGAGACCAATTTTATGATTTTTGGACAAACTGTTCAGAAGTTATAAGCAAAAATAGCCATTTTTCATATCTTCGGACCAGTAGGTGGCGCTGCGCCGAAACACAGCATGTAGCCTCAGGTCATGCTTGTGATGACATGTACCAACTTTGGTCTGAATCTGATAAAGCGTTGCGGAGATACGGCTTTACATCTGTTTTCGCAAGCGCTACGTAAAATTTATTCGTGGGTTTATCGAAAACTGTTAAGCGAATCAACTTGAATTCCATAACTTTTTGTCAGCATGGTCTGTAGATGATCTGGTTTAATTTTCGTGCAAATCGGACAAACCGTCTAGGACGAGTTCGAAAAAGTAGCTTTTTAGATAAATTCAAAATGGCGGCCATATTGTTATGACGGAAATGACGTCATAGGGTGCAATCGAATTGGCATGAGCTCAGGAATCAGAGAGAAAAAGAATTTTGTTGATTGGCCTTACGGTTCAAAAGTTATTAGCAAAATAAAAGTGAAACTTTGGACAGGTGGTGGCGCTAGAGGGAATGACTTAGACACACCAAAATTGGTGTATTTAATGTTGGGACTGTCCTCTATCAGAATGTCAAACCAAAACAACTTTCCCGCATTCGGTTCTATGGGCTGCCATAGACTCCCAGTTGGAAGAAGGAAGAATAATAATAATAAGAACGGGAACAGATACAATAGGTGCCTCCGCACCTTCGGTGCTTGGCCCCTAAATATAGCTGCAAGCAGCAATTATCGGGGCCAAGCGCAAGCAGATGACAGGATATGCCAAAATGGCTGAAGGTGTCAGACCAACTGCAACAATGAGCAATTAAAGACATTTAGAGAGGATTTTAGGCGAAATGGCTGAAAAATCATATAAAAAGTAATTCAGAATATGATTTAATGGATTATCACTTTCGACCAATAGGTGGAGCAGTTACAAAACTGATGTGATGTGGTCAGAGTGAAGTGACAATGACATATACAAAGTTTGGTGTCAATATTTCAAGGGATTTCAGAGATAAAGCCTGAATAGTGCTTTTGGCATCATGCCTCAACTTTGCTGCTGCGCTATACGAAAACGGTTCCGTCTATCGACACGAAATCCATAACTTTTAGTCGGCACAGTCTGGAGATGATACGATTCGATTTTGGTGAAAATCGGACAAACGGTCTAGGAGGAGTTCGAAAAAGTAGGTTTTGACTGAAAATCAAGATGGCGGACAGGAAGTTTGGCCAAATAAGGAAAACTTGGTATCTATGTTCTCGGCGTGAGCCAGGGAATCTATTAAGACCAGTGGCATTTCAATAGCCAGATGTATTCAAAAGTTATTAGCCTTTTTGGAAATTTTGTTATAACTTTTGACCACTAGGTGGCACTGTCTCGAAATATTTTGGGTACCTTCAGGGGATGGTGTTCATGGCACATTCTGAGTTTCGTAATATTAAACCAATGCATTTGTTTAGTATAGCATTTTATTTCACAAAACTGTATTGAAGTCAATGGGAATTTCATGTTTTGTTGTGTTATAGCGCCACCAAGAGGCTCAGTCACACCATTTTTTTTATGTGTCCTCAGAGTGAGCCCATACATATGTGTGTCGATTTTGGTGAAAATATCTCAATTCTCTTCAGAGTTATAGACATTTATATGAAAAAACACGTAAAAAATGACTGACACATGACTTTGATTGGAATTTACTACCCCTAAACAGCAATATTTTCGCATTTGGGCATTGGCGTTTAGCTATCGACCTATGTTTCCAAACTTCTGACGGTGGTTTCGTCTCGATCGGATTAGCGGTTTCGAAGATATAGCCAAATGTTTTTTAAGCGCTAAATCACAACGCTACACAAACCGTAAGGCGAAACCTAGCATGTTTGGTATCGTGGGACTTGGCAACGATTCAGGAGTCTAATGAGATGAGTCTCGTGAAAATAAGTCGACCACACCCAAAGTTATAAGCATTTGGAAGCATTTGGGGAAAAAAATTCACCACTAGGTGGCACTGTTTCGAAACTTCTCAGGCTCCTTCAGGGCATCGTGCTGATGATCCATTCCGAGTTTTGTAACGATACGTTCACGCGTTCATAAAATACAGCATTTTAGCACATAATTCAAAATGGCCGACAGCCAAAATGGCTGATCTGGGAAAATTGGATATCAGTCGACTCGGCATGTTGCCCTGAATCTAACGAGACTGATTTTATGATTTTTGGACAAACCATTCAGAAGTTATAAGCAAAAACATCCATTTGTCATATCTCCGGACCAGTAGGTGGCACTGCGCCGAAATGCAGCATGTAGCCTCAGGTCATGCTTGTGATGACATGTACCAAGATTGGTCTGAATCTGATAAAGCGTTGCGGAGATACAGCCTTATGTCTGTTTTCGCAAGCGCTACGTAAAATTTCTTCGTGGGTTTATCGAAAACGGTTAAGAGAATCAACTTGAATTCCATAACTTTTTGTCGGCATGGTCTGGAGATGATCTGGTTCAAATTTCGTGAAAATCGGAGTAACGGCCTAGGAGGAGTTCGAAAAAGTAGGTTTTTCGGAAAATTCAAAATGGCGGAAAAATTTTCATGACGGAAAATGACGTCATAGGGTGCAATCGAATCGGCTTGAGCTAAGGAATCAGAGAAAAAAATAATTTTGTTTCTAGCCCATGTGGTTCAAAAGTTATTAGCATAAACATGAGTGCAACTTTGGACAGTTGGTGGCGCTAGAGGTAATGACTTGGAGACTCCAAATTTGCTATGCTGATAGGTCAGACCCTCCTCTATCAGTGTGCCAAATTTCATAACTTTCCCGCAAGCGGTTCTATGGGCTGCCATAGACTCCCAGTCGGAAAAATGAAGAATAATAATAATAAGAACGGGAACAGATACAATAGGTGCCTACGCACCTTCGGTGCTTGGCCCCTAATAAATATAGCTGCAAGCAGCAATTATCGGGGCCAAGCGCAAGCAGATGACAGGATATGCCAACATGGCTGAAGGTGTCAGACCAACTGGAACAATGAGCAATTAAATACATTTAAAGAGGATTTTAGATGAAATGGCTGAAAAATCATATAAAAAGTCATTTAAAATATGATTTAATGGATTATCACTTTCGACCAATAGGTGGAGCAGTTACAAAACTGATGTGATGTGGTCAGAGTGAAGTGACAATGACATATACAAAGTTTGGTGTCAATATTTCAAGGGATTTCAGAGATAAAGCCTGAATAGTGCTTTTGGCATCATGCCTCAACTTTGCTGCTGCGCTATACGAAAACAGTTTCGTCTATCGACACGAAATCCATAACTTTTAGTCGGCACAGTCTGGAGATGATACGATTCGATTTTGGTGAAAATCGGACAAACGGTCTAGGAGGAGTTCGAAAAAGTAGGTTTTGAATGAAAATCAAGATGGCGGACAGGAAGTTTGGCCAAATAAGGAAAACTTGGTATCTATGTTCTCGGCTTGACCCAGGGAATCTATTAAGACCAGTGGCATTTCAATAGCCAGATTTATTCAAAAGTTATTAGCCTTTTTGGAAATTTTGTTATAACTTTTGACCACTAGGTGGCGCTGTCTCGAAATATTTTGGGTACCTTCAGGGGATGGAGCTGATGGCACATTCTGAGTTTCGTAATATTACACCAATGCATTTGTTTAGTATAGCATTTTATTTCACAAAACTGTATTGAAGTCAATGGGAATTTCATGTTTTGTTCTGTTATAGCGCCACCAAGAGGCTCAGTCACACCATTTTTTTTGTGTGTCCTCAGAGTGAGCCCATACATATGTGTGTCAATTTTGGTGAAGATATCTCAATTCGCTTCGGAGTTATAGACATTTATATGATAAAACACGTAAAAAATGACTGACACATGACTTTGATTGGAATTTACTACCCCTAAACATCAATATTTTCGCATTTGGGCATTGGCGTGTAGCTATCGACCTATGTTTCCAAACTTCTGACGGTGGTTTCGTCTCGATCGGACTAGCGGTTTCGAAGATATAGCCAAATGTTTTTTAAGCGCTAAATCACAACGCTACACAAACCGTAAGGCAAAACCTAGCATGTTAGGTATCGTGGGACTTGGCAACGATTCAGGAGTGTAATGATATGAGTCTCGTGAAAATAAGTCGACCACACCCAAAGTTATAAGCATTTGGGAAAAAAAATTCACCACTAGGTGGCGCTGTTTCGAAACTTCTCAGGTTCCTTCAGGACATCGTGATGATGACCAATACCAAGTTTCGTAACAATTCGTTCATGCGTTCATAAAATACAGCATTTTAGCACAAAATTCAAAATGGCCGACAGTCAAAATGGCCGATATGGTCAAATTGGATATCAGTCGAATCGGCATGTTGCCCTGAATCTAACGAGACCAATTTTATGATTTTTGGACAAACTGTTCAAAAGCTATAAGCAAAAATAGCCATTTTCCATATCTCCGGACCAGTAGGTGGCGCTGCGCCGAAACACAGCATGTTGCCTCAGGTCATGCCTGTGATGACATGTACCAAGTTTGGTCTGAATACGATAAACCGTTGCGGAGATAGAGCCCTACGACTGTTTTTGCTGGCGCTACGTAAAATTAGTTCGAGCGTTTTTCGAAAACGGTTTAACGAATCAATTTGAATTCCATAACTTTTGGTCAGCACTGCCTGAAGATGATCTGGTTCAATTTTCGTGCAAATCGGACAAACCATCTAGGACGAGTTCGAAAAAGTAGCTTTTAAGGACAATTCAAAATGGCGGCCATATTGTTATGACGGAAATGACGTCATAGGGTGCAATCGAATTGGCATGAGCTCAGGAATCAGAGGAAAAAAGAATTTTGTTGATTGGCCTTACGGTTCAAAAGTTATTAGCAAAATAAAAGTGAAATTTTGGACAGGTGGTGGCGCTAGAGGGAATGACTTAGACACACCAAAATTGGTGTATTTAATGTTGGGACTGTCCTCTATCAGAATGTCAAACCATTACAACTTTCCCGCAATCGGTTCTATGGGCTGCCATAGACTCCCAGTCGGAAGAAACGGAATAATAATAATAAATATAGCTGCAAGCAGCAATTACCGGGGCCAAGCAGAATAAGACGACAAGACATGCCAACATTGCTGAAAGTGTCAGATCAACTGCAACAATTAGCAATTAAAGACATTTAAAGAAGATTTTAGGCGAAATGCCTGAAAAATCATATAAACAGTAATTAAAAATATGATTTAATGGATTATCACTTTCGACCAATAGGTGGCGCAGTTACAAAACTGATGTGATGTGGTCAGAGTGAAGTGACAATGACACATACAAAGTTTGGTGTCAATATGTCAAGGCATTGCAGAGATAAAGCCTGAATAATGCTTTTAGCATCATGCCTCAACTTTGCTGCTGCGCTATACGAAAACGGTTTCGTCAATCGACACGAAATCCATAACTTTCAGTCGGCACAGTCTGGAGATGATATGATTCGATTTTGGTGAAAATCGGACAATCGGTGTAGGAGGAGTTCGAAAAAGTAGGTTTTGAATGAAAATAGCATTTTATTTCACAAAACTCTATTGAAGTCAATGGGAATTTCATGTTTTGTTCTATTATAGCGCCACCAAGAGGCTCAGTCCCACAATTTTTTTTACGTGTCCTCAGAGTGAGCCCATACATATGTGTGTCAGTTTTGGTGAAAATATCTCAATTCGCTTCAGAGTTATAGGCATTTATATGAAAAAACACGTAAAAAATGACTGACACATGACTTTGTTTGGAATTTACTACCCCTAAACATCAATATTTTCGCATTTGGGCATTGGCGTATAGCTATCGACCTATGTTTCCAAACTTCTGACGGTGGTTTCGTCTCGATCGGACTAGCGGTTTCGAAGATATAGCCAAATGTTTTTTAAGCGCTAAATCACAACGCTACACAAACCGTAAGGCGAAACCTAGCATGTTTGGTATCATAGGACTCGGCAATGATTCAGGAGTCTAAAAAGATGAGTTTCGTGAAAATAAGTTGACCACACCCAAAGTTATAAGCATTTGAAAAAAAAAATTCACCACTAGGTGGCGCTGTTTCGAAACTTCTCACGCTCCTTCAGGACATCGGGCTGATGACCCATACCAAGTTCCGTAACAATCCGTTCATGTGTTCTTAAAATACAGCATTTTAGCACAAAATTCAAAATGGCCGACAGCCAAAATGGCCGATATGGTAATATTGGATATCAGTGGACTCGGCATGTTACCCTGAATCTAACGAGACCAATTTTATGATTTTTGGACAAACTGTTCAGAAGTTATAAGCAAAAATAGCCATTTTTCATATCTTCGGACCAGTAGGTGGCGCTGCGCCGAAACACAGCATGTAGCCTCAGGTCATGCTTGTGATGACATGTACCAACTTTGGTCTGAATCTGATAAAGCGTTGCGGAGATACGGCTTTACATCTGTTTTCGCAAGCGCTACGTAAAATTTATTCGTGGGTTTATCGAAAACTGTTAAGCGAATCAACTTGAATTCCATAACTTTTTGTCAGCATGGTCTGTAGATGATCTGGTTTAATTTTCGTGCAAATCGGACAAACCGTCTAGGACGAGTTCGAAAAAGTAGCTTTTTAGATAAATTCAAAATGGCGGCCATATTGTTATGACGGAAATGACGTCATAGGGTGCAATCGAATTGGCATGAGCTCAGGAATCAGAGAGAAAAAGAATTTTGTTGATTGGCCTTACGGTTCAAAAGTTATTAGCAAAATAAAAGTGAAACTTTGGACAGGTGGTGGCGCTAGAGGGAATGACTTAGACACACCAAAATTGGTGTATTTAATGTTGGGACTGTCCTCTATCAGAATGTCAAACCAAAACAACTTTCCCGCATTCGGTTCTATGGGCTGCCATAGACTCCCAGTTGGAAGAAGGAAGAATAATAATAATAAGAACGGGAACAGATACAATAGGTGCCTCCGCACCTTCGGTGCTTGGCCCCTAATAATAGGAACGGGAACAGATACAATAGGTGCCTACGCACCTTCGGTGCTTGGCCCCTAAATATAGCTGCAAGCAGCAATTACCGGGGCCAAGCAGAATAAGACGACAAGACATGCCAACATGTCTGAAAGTGTCAGACCAACTGCAACAATGAGCAATTAAAGACATTTAAAAAGGATTATAGGCAAAATGCCTGAAAAATCAGAGAAACAGTAATTAAAAATATGATTTAATGGATTATCACTTTCGACAAATAGGTGGCACAGTTACAAAACTGATGTGATGTGGTCAGAGTGAGGAGACAATGACACATACAAAGTTTGGTGTCAATATGTCAAGGCATTGCAGAGATAAAGCCTGAATAATGCTTTTAGCATCATGCCTCAACTTTGCCGCTACGCTATACGAAAACGGTTTCGTCAATCGACACGAAATCCATAACTTTTAGTCGGCACGGTCTGGAGGTGATACGATTCGATTTTGGTGAAAATCGGACAAACGGTCTAGGAGGAGTTCGAAAAAGTAGGTTTTGAATGAAAATCAAGATGGCGGACAGGAAGTTAGGCCAAATAAGGAAAACTTGGTATCTATGTTCTCATCTTGACCCAAGGAATCTACTAAGATGAGTTGCATTACAATAGGCCAATTTATTCAAAAGTTATTAGCAGTTTTGGAAATTTTGTTATAACTTTTGACCACTAGGTGGCGCTGTTTCTAAATATGTTGGGTACCTTCAGGGGATGGTGCAGATGGCACATTCTGAGTTTTGTAATATTACACCAATGCATTTGTTTAGTATAGCATTTTATTTCACAAAACTGTATTGAAGTCAATGGGAATTTCATGTTTTGTTCTATTATAGCGCCACCAAGAGGCTCAGTCCAACCATTTTTTTTATGTGTCCTCAGAGTGAGCCCATACATATGTGTGTCGATTTTGGTGAAAATATCTCAATTATCTTCGGAGTTATAGACATTTATATGAAAAAACACGTAAAAAATGACTGACACATGACTTTAATTGGAATTTACTACCTCTAGACATCAATATTTTCGCATTTGGGCTTTAACATATAGTTAACAAGCTATGATTCCAAACTTCTGACGGTGGTTTCGTCTCGATCGGACAAACGGTTTCGAAGATATCGCCTAATGTTTTCTAAGTGCTAAATCACAACGCTACACAAACCGTAAGGCGAAACCTAGCATGTTTGGTATTGTTGGACTCGGCAAGGATTCAGGAGTCAAAAGAGATGAGTCTCCTGAAAATAAGTCAACCACACCCAAAGTTATAAGCATTTGAAAAAAAAAATTCACCACTAGGTGGCGCTGTTTCGAAAATTCTCAGGCTCCTTCAGGGCATCGTGCTGATGACCCACACCAAGTTTCGTAACAATCCGTTCATGCGTTCATAAAATACAGCATTTTAGCACATAATTCAAAATGGCCGACAGTCAAAATGGCCGATATGGTAAAATTGGATATCAGTCGACTCGGCATGTCGCCCTGAATCTAATGAGACCAATTTTATGATTTTTGGACAAATTGTTCAGAAGTTATAAGCAAAAATAGCCATTTTTCATATCTCCGGACCAGTAGGTGGCGCTGCGCCGAAACGCAGCATGTAGCCTCAGGTCATGCTTGTGAGTACATGTACCAGGTTTGGTCTGAATACGATAAACCGTTGCGGAGATACAGCCTTACGACTGTTTTTGCAAGCGCTACGTAAAATGTATTCGTGCGTTTATCGAAAACGGTTTGACGAATCAATTTGAATTCCATAACTTTTGGTCAGCACTGCCTGAAGATGATCTGGTTCCATTTTCGTGCAAATCGGACAAACCATCTAGGACGAGTTCGAAAAAGTAGGTTTATCGAAAAATTCAAAATGGCGGCCATATTTTTATGAGGGAAAATGACGTCATAGGGTGCAATCGAATCGTCATGAGCTCAGGAATCAGAGGAAAAAAGAATTTTGTTGATTGGCCTTGCGGTTCAAAAATTATTAGCAAAATAAAAGTGAAATTTTGGACAGTTGGTGGCGCTAGAGGGATTGGTTTTAGGACACCAAATTTGGTATGGTGACTTTTTGGACTGTCCTCTATCATTGTGCCAAATTTCATAACTTTCCCGCAAGCGGTTCTATGGGCTGCCATAGACTCCCAGAGCGGAAGAAGAAGAAGAAGAATAATAAATATAGCTGCAAGCAGCAATTACCGGGGCCAAGCAGAATAAGACGACAAGACATGCCAACATGTCTGAAAGTGTCAGACCAACTGCAACAATGAGCAATTAAAGACATTTAAAGAGGATTTCAGGCGAAATGGCTGAAAAATCATGTAAAAAGTGATTCAAAATATGATTTAATGGATTGTCACTTTTGACCAAAAGGTGGCGCTGTTACGAAATTGATGTGGTGTGGTCAGAGTAAGGAGACAGTGACACATACAAAGTTTTGTGTCAATATGTCGAGGCATTGCAGATATAAAGCCTGAATAGTCATTTTGGCATCATGCCTCAACTTTGCTGCTGTGCTATACGAAAACAGTTTCATCAATCGACACGAAATCCATAACTTTTTGTCGGCACAGTCTGGAGATGATACGATTCGATTTTGGTGAAAATCGGACAAACGGTCTAGGAGGAGTTCGAAAAAGTAGGTTTTGAATGAAAATCAAGATGGCGGACAGGAAGTTTGGCCAAATAAGGAAAACTTGGTATCTATGTTCTCGGCTTGACCCAAGGAATCTATTAAGACCCGTGGCATTTCAATAGCCAGATTTATTCAAAAGTTATTAGCCTTTTTGGAAATTTTGTTATAACTTTTGACCACTAGGTGGCGCTGTCTTGAAATATTTTGGTTGCCTTCAGGGGATGGTGCTGATGACACAATCTGAGTTTCGTAATATTACACCAATGCATTTGTTTAGTATAGCATTTTATTTCACAAAACTGTATTGAAGTCAATGGGAATTTCATATTTTGTTCAATTATAGCGCCACCAAGAGGCTCAGTCCCACAATTTTTTTTATGTGTCCTCAGAGTGAGCCCATACATATATGTGTCGATTTTGGTGCAAAAATCTCAATTTGCTTCGGAGTTATAGACATTTATATGAAAAAACACGTAAAAAATGACTGACACATGACTTTGATTGAATATTACTACCCCTAAACATCAATATTTTCGCATTTGGGCATTGGCATTTAGCTATCGACCTATGTTTCCAAACTTCTGACGGTGGTTTCGTCTCGATCGGACAAACGGTTTCGAAGATATAGCCTACTGTTTTTTAAGCGCTAAATCACAACGCTACACAAACCGTAAGGCAAAACCTAGCATGTTTGGTATCGTTGGACTCGGCAACGATTCAGGAGTCTAATGAGATGAGTTTCGTGAAAATAAGTCTATCACACCCAAAGTTATAAGCATTTAAAAAAAAAAAATCACCACTAGGTGGCGCTGTTTCGAAACTTCTCACACTCCTTTAGGACATCGTGTTGATGACCCATACCAAGTTTCGTAACAATCCGTTTGTGCGTTCTTAAAATACAGCATTTTAGCACAAAATTCAAAATGGCCGACAGTCGAAATGGCCGATATGGCAAAATTGGATATCAGTCGACTCGGCATGTCGCCCTGAATCTATCAAGACCAATTTTATGATTTTTGGACAAACTGTTCAGAAGTTATAAGCAAAAATAGACATTTTTCATATCTCCGGACCAGTAGGTGGCGCTGCGCCGAAACGCAGCATGTAGCCTCAGGTCATGCTTGTGAGTACATGTACCAAGTTTGGTCTGAATACGATAAACCGTTGCGGAGATACAGCCTTACGACTGTTTTTGCTAGCGCTACGTAAAATGTATTCGTGCGTTTATCGAAAACGGTTTGACGAATCAATTTGAATTCCATAACTTTTGGTCAGCACTGCCTGAAGATGATCTGGTTCAATTTTCGTGCAAATCGGACAAACCGTCTAGGACGAGTTCGAAAAAGTAGCTTTTTCAGAAAATTCAAAATGGCGGCCATATTTATATGACGGAAAATGACGTCATAGGGTGCAATCGAATCGGCATGAGCTCAGGAATCAGAGGAAAAAAGAATTTTGTTGATTGGCCTTACGGTTCAAAAGTTATTAGCAAAATAAAAGTGAAACTTTGGACAGGTGGTGGCGCTAGAGGGAATGACTTAGACACACCAAAATCAGTGTATTTAATGTTGGGACTGTCCTCTATCAGAATGTCAAACCATTACAACTTTCCCGCGATCGGTTCTATGGGCTGCCATAGACTCCCAGTCGGAAGAAGGAAGAATAATAATAATAAATATAGCTGCAAGCAGCAATTACCGGGGCCAAGCAGAATAAGACGACAAGACATGCCAACATGTCTGAATGTGTCAGTCCAACTGCAACAATGAGCAATTAAAGACATTTAAAGAGGATTTTAGGCGAAATGGCTGAAAAATCATGTAAAAAGTGATTCAAAATATGATTTAATGGATTGTCACTTTTCGACCAAAAGGTGGCGCTGTAAGAAATTGATGTGGTGTGGTCAGAGTAAGGAGACAGTGACACATACAAAGTTTTGTGTCAATATGTCGAGGCATTGCAGATATAAAGCCTGAATAGTCATTTTGGCATCATGCCTCAACTTTGCTGCTGTGCTATACGAAAACGGTTTCATCAATCGACACGAAATCCATAACTTTTTGTCGGCACAGTCTGGAGATGATACGATTCGATTTTGGTGAAAATCGGACAAACGGTCTAGGAGGAGTTCGAAAAAGTAGGTTTTGAATGAAAATCAAGATGGCGGACAGGAAGTTTGGCCAAATAAGGAAAACTTGGTATCTATGTTCTCGGCTTGACCCAAGGAATCTATTAAGACCCGTGGCATTTCAATAGCCAGATTTATTCAAAAGTTATTAGCCTTTTTGGAAATTTTGTTATAACTTTTGACCACTAGGTGGCGCTGTCTTGAAATATTTTGGTTGCCTTCAGGGGATGGTGCTGATGACACAATCTGAGTTTCGTAATATTACACCAATGCATTTGTTTAGTATAGCATTTTATTTCACAAAACTGTATTGAAGTCAATGGGAATTTCATATTTTGTTCAATTATAGCGCCACCAAGAGGCTCAGTCCCACAATTTTTTTTACGTGTCCTCAGAGTGAACCCATACATATGTGTGTCAATTTTGGTGAAAATATCTCAATTCGCTTCGGAGTTATAGACATTTATATGAAAAAACACGAAAAAAATGACTGACACATGACTTTGATTGGAAATTAGTACCCCTAAACATCAATATTTTCGCATTTGGGCATTGATGTATAGCTATCGACCTATGTTTCCAAACTTCTGACGGTGGTTTCGTCTCGATCGGACTAGTGATTTCAAAGATATAGCCAAATGTTTTTTAAGCGCTAAATCACAACGCTACACAAACCGTAAGGCGAAACCTAGCATGTTTGGTATCGTAGGACTCGGCAATGATTCATGAGTCTAAAAAGATGAGTTTCGTGAAAATAAGTCGACCACACCCAAAGTTATAAGCATTTGAAAAAAAAAATTCATCACTAGGTGGCGCTGTTTCGAAACTTCTCAGGCTCATTCAGGACATTGTGCTGATGACCCATACCACGTTTCGTAACAATCCGTTCATGCGTTCATAAAATACAGAATTTTAGCACAAAATTCAAAATGGTCGACAGCCAAAATGACCGATATGGTCAAATTGGATATCAGTCGACTCGGCATGTTGCCCTGAATCTAATGAGACCAATTTTATGATTTTTGGACAAACTGTTCAGAAGTTATAAGCAAAAATAGCCATTTTTCATATCTCCGGACCAGTAGGTGGCGCTGCTCCGAAACACAGCATGTAGCCTCAGGTCATGCTTGTGAGTACAAGTACCAAGTTTGGTCTGAATACGATAAACCGTTGCGGAGATACAGCCTTACGACTGTTTTTGCTAGCGCTACGTAAAATGTATTCGTGCGTTTATCAAAAACGGTTTGACGAATCAATTTGAATTCCATAACTTTTTGTCAGCACTACCTGAAGATGATCTGGTTCAATTTTCGTGCAAATCGAACAAACCGTCTAGGACGAGTTCGAAAAAGTAGCTTTTTCAGTAAATTCCAAATGGCGGCCATATTTATATGCCGGAAAATGACTTCATAGGGTGCAATCGAATCAGCATGAGCTCAGGAATCAGAGGAAAAAAGAATTTTGTTGATTGGCCTTACGGTTCAAAAGTTATTAGCAAAATAAAAGTGAAACTTTGGACAGGTGGTGGCGCTAGAGGGAATGACTTAGAAACATCAAAATTGGTGTATTTAATGTTGGGACTGTCCTCTATCAGAATGTCAAACCAAAACAACTTTCCCGCAATCGGTTCTATGGGCTGCCATAGACTCCCAGTCGGAAGAAACGGAAGAATAATAATAATAATAGGAACGGGAACAGATACAATAGGTGCCTCCGCACCTTCGGTGCTTGGCCCCTAAATATAGCTGCAAGCAGCAATTACCGGGGCCAAGCAGAATAAGACGACAAGACATTTCGACATGTCTGAAAGTGTCAGACCAACTGCAACAATGAGCAATTAAAGACATTTAAAGAGGATTTTAGGCAAAATGCCTGAAAAATCATAGACACAAGAATTAAAAATGTGATTTAATGGATTATCACTTTCGACCAATAGGTGGCGCAGTTAACAAAACTGATGTAATGTGGTCAGAGTGAAGTGACAATGACACATACAAAGTTTGGTGTCAATATGTCAAGGCATTGCAGAGATAAAGCCTGAATAAAGCTTTTAGCATCATGCCTCAAATTTGCTGCTGCGCTATACGAAAACGGTTTCGTCAATTGACATGAAATCCATAACTTTTAGTCGGCACAGTCTGGAGATGATACGATTCGATTTTGGTGAAAATCGGACAAACGGTGTGGGAGGAGTTCGAAAAAGTAGATGTTGAATGAAAATAGCATTTTATCTCACAAAACTGTATTGAAGTCAATGGGAATTTCATGTTTTGTTCTATTATAGCGCCACCAAGAGGCTCAGTCCCACAATTTTTTTTACGTGTCCTCAGAGTGAGCCCATACATATGTGTGTCAGTTTTGGTGAAAATATCTCAATTTGCTTTAGAGTTATAGACATTTATATGAAAAAACAGGTAAAAAATGACTGACACATGACTTTGATTGAATATTACTACCCCTAAACATCAATATTTTCGCATTTGGGCATTGGCGTATAGCTATCGACCTATGTTTTCAAACTTCTGACGGTGGTTTCGTCTCGATCGGACAAACGGTTTCGAAGATATAGCCTACTGTTTTTTAAGCGCTAAATCACAACGCTACACAAACTGTAAGGCAAAACCTAGCATGTTTGGTATCATTGGACTCGGCAACGATTCAGGAGTCCAATGAGATGAGTTTCGTGAAAATAAGTCTATCACACCCAAAGTTATACGCATTTAAAAAAAAAATTCACCACTAGGTGGCGCTGTTTCGAAACTTCTCACACTCCTTTAGGACATCGTGTTGATGACCCATACCAAGTTTCGTAACAATCCGTTTGTGCGTTCTTAAAATACAGCATTTTAGCACAAAATTCAAAATGGCCGACAGTCGAAATGGCCGATATGGCAAAATTGGATATCAGTCGAATCGGCATGTTGCCCTGAAACTAACGAGACCAATTTTATGATTTTTGGACAAACTGTTCAAAAGCTATAAGCAAAAATAGCCATTTTCCATATCTCCGGACCAGTAGGTGGCGCTGCGCCGAAACACAGCATGTTGCCTCAGGTCATGCCTGTGATGACATGTACCAAGTTTGGTCTGAATACGATAAACCGTTGCGGAGATAGAGCCCTACGACTGTTTTTGCTGGCACTACGTAAAATTAGTTCGAGCGTTTTTCGAAAACGGTTTAACGAATCAATTTGAATTCCATAACTTTTGGTCAGCACTGCCTGAAGATGATCTGGTTCAATTTTCGTGCAAATCGGACAAACCATCTAGGACGAGTTCGAAAAAGTAGCTTTTAAGGACAATTCAAAATGGCGGCCATATTGTTATGACGGAAATGACGTCATAGGGTGCAATCGAATTGGCATGAGCTCAGGAATCAGAGGAAAAAAGAATTTTGTTGATTGGCCTTACGGTTCAAAAGTTATTAGCAAAATAAAAGTGAAACTTTGGACAGGTGGTGGCGCTAGAGGGAATGACTTAGACACACCAAAATTGGTGTATTTAATGTTGGGACTGTCCTCTATCAGAATGTCAAACCATTACAACTTTCCCGCAATCGGTTCTATGGGCTGCCATAGACTCCCAGTCGGAAGAAACGGAATAATAATAATAAATATAGCTGCAAGCAGCAATTACCGGGGCCAAGCAGAATAAGACGACAAGACATGCCAACATGTCTGAATGTGTCAGACCAACTGCAACAATGAGCAATTAAAGACATTTAAAGAGGATTTTAGGCGAAATGGCTGAAAAATCATGTAAAAAGTGATTCAAAATATTATTTAATGGATTGTCACTTTTGACCAAAAGGTGGCGCTGTAAGAAATTGATGTGGTGTGGTCAGAGTAAGGAGACAGTGACACATACAAAGTTTTGTGTCAATATGTCGAGGCATTGCAGATATAAAGCCTGAATAGTCATTTTGGCATCATGCCTCAACTTTGCTGCTGTGCTATACGAAAACGGTTTCATCAATCGACACGAAATCCATAACTTTTTGTCGGCACAGTCTGGAGATGATACGATTCGATTTTGGTGAAAATCGGACAAACGGTCTAGGAGGAGTTCGAAAAAGTAGGTTTTGAATGAAAATCAAGATGGCGGACAGGAAGTTTGGCCAAATAAGGAAAACTTGGTATCTATGTTCTCGGCTTGACCCAAGGAATCTATTAAGACCCGTGGCATTTCAATAGCCAGATTTATTCAAAAGTTATTAGCCTTTTTGGAAATTTTGTTATAACTTTTGACCACTAGGTGGCGCTGTCTTGAAATATTTTGGTTGCCTTCAGGGGATGGTGCTGATGACACAATCTGAGTTTCGTAATATTACACCAATGCATTTGTTTAGTATAGCATTTTATTTCACAAAACTGTATTGAAGTCAATGGGAATTTCATATTTTGTTCAATTATAGCGCCACCAAGAGGCTCAGTCCCACAATTTTTTTTACGTGTCCTCAGAGTGAACCCATACATATGTGTGTCAATTTTGGTGAAAATATCTCAATTCGCTTCGGAGTTATAGACATTTATATGAAAAAACACGTAAAAAATGACTGACACATGACTTTGATTGGAAATTAGTACCCCTAAACATCAATATTTTCGCATTTGGGCATTGACGTTTAGCTAACGACCTATGTTTCCAAACTTCTGACGGTGGTTTCGTCTCGATCGGACTAGCGGTTTCAAAGATATAGCCAAATGTTTTTTAAGCGCTAAATCACAACGCTACACAAACCGTAAGGCGAAACCTAGCATGTTTGGTATCGTAGGACTCGGCAACGATTCAGGAGTCTAAAAAGATGAGTTGCGTGAAAATAAGTCGACCACACCCAAAGTTATAAGCATTTGAAAAAAAGAATTCATCACTAGGTGGCGCTGTTTCGAAACTTCTCAGGCTCATTCAGGGCATTGTGCTGATGACCCATACCACGTTTCGTAACAATCCGTTCATGCGTTCATAAAATACAGAATTTTAGCACAAAATTCAAAATGGCCGACAGCCAAAATGACCGATATGGTCAAATTGGATATCAGTCGACTCGGCATGTTGCCCTGAATCTAACGAGACCAATTTTATGATTTTTGGACAAACTGTTCAGAAGTTATAAGCAAAAATAGCCATTTTTCATATCTCCGGACCAGTAGGTGGCGCTGCGCCGAAGCACAGCACGTAGCCTCAAGTCATGCTTGTGAGTACAAGTACCAAGTTTGGTCTGAATACGATAAACCGTTGCGGAGATACAGCCTTACGACTGTTTTTGCTAGCGCTACGTAAAATGTATTCATGTGTTTATCGAAAACGGTTTGACGAATCAATTTGAATTCCATAACTTTTTGTCAGCACTACCTGAAGATGATCTGGTTCAATTTTCGTGCAAATCGAACAAACCGTCTAGGACGAGTTCGAAAAAGTAGCTTTTTCAGTACATTCCAAATGGCGGCCATATTTATATGCCGGAAAATGACTTCATAGGGTGCAATCGAATCAGCATGAGCTCAGGAATCAGAGGAAAAAATAATTTTGTTGATTGGCCTTACGGTTCAAAAGTTATTAGCAAAATAAAAGTGAAACTTTGGACAGGTGGTGGCGCTAGAGGGAATGACTTAGAAACATCAAAATTGGTGTATTTAATGTTGGGACTGTCCTCTATCAGAATGTCAAACCAAAACAACTTTCCCGCAATCGGTTCTATGGGCTGCCATAGACTCCCAGTCGGAAGAAACGGAAGAATAATAATAATAATAGGAACGGGAACAGATACAATAGGTGCCTCCGCACCTTCGGTGCTTGGCCCCTAATAATAGGAACGGGAACAGATACAATAGGTGCCTACGCACCTTCGGTGCTTGGCCCCTAATAATAAGAACCGGAACAAATACAATAGGTGCCTCCGCACCTTCGGTGCTTGGCCCCTAATAATAAATATAGCTGCAAGCAGCAATTACCGGGGCCAAGCAGAATATGATGACAAGACATGCCGACATGTCTGAAAGTGTCAGACCAACTGCAACAATGAGCAATTAAAGACATTTAAAGAGGATTTTAGACGAAATGGCTGAAAAATCATAGAAACAGTAATTAAAAATATGATTTAATGGATTATCACTTTTGACAAATAGGTGGCACAGTTACAAAACTGATGTGATGTGGTCAGAGTGAGGAGACAATGACACATACAAAGTTTGGTGTCAATATGTCAAGGCATTGCAGAGATAAAGCCTGAATAGTGCTATTAGCATCATGCCTCAAATTTGCTGCTGCGCTATACGAAAACGGTTTCGTCAATTGACACGAAATCCATAACTTTTAGTCGGCACAGTCTGGAGATGATACGATTCGATTTTGGTGAAAATCGGACAAACGGTGTGGGAGGAGTTCGAAAAAGTAGATTTTGAATGAAAATAGCATTTTATCTCACAAAACTGTATTGAAGTCAATGGGAATTTCATGTTTTGTTCTATTATAGCGCCACCAAGAGGCTCAGTCCCACAATTTTTTTTACGTGTCCTCATAGTGAGCCCATACATATGTGTGTCAGTTTTGGTGAAAATATCTCAATTCGCTTCGGAGTTATAGACATTTATATGAAAAAACACGTAAAAAATGACTGACACATGACTTTGATTGGAATTTACTACCCCTAAACATAAATATTTTCGCATTTGGGCATTGGCGTTTAGCTATCGACCTATGTTTCCAAACTTCTGACGGTGGTTTCGTCTCGATCGGACAAACGGTTTCGAAGATATAGCCAAATGTTTTTTAAGCGCTAAATCACAACGCTACACAAACCGTAAGGCGAAACCTAGCATGTTTGGTATCGTTGGACTTGGCAAGGATTCAGGAGTCTAATGAGATGAGTTTGGTGAAAATAAGTCGACCACACCCAAAGTTATAAGCATTTGAAAAAAAAATTTCACCACTAGGTGGCGCTGTTTCGAAACTTCTCACGCTCCTTCAGAACATCGTGCTGATGACCCACACCAAGTTTCGTAACAATTCGTTAATGCGTTCTTAAAATACAGCATTTTAGCACATAATTCAAAATGGCCGACAGGCAAAATGGCCGATATGGTAAAATTGGATATCAGTCGACTCGGCATGTTGCCCTGAATTTAACGAGACCAATTTTATGATTTTTGGACAAATTGTTCAGAAGTTATAATCAAAAATAGCCATTTTTCATATCTCCGGACCAGTAGGTGGCGCTGCGCCGAAGCACAGCACGTAGCCTCAAGTCATGCTTGTGAGTACATGTACCAAGTTTGGTCTGAATACGATAAACCGTTGCGGAGATACAGCCTTACGACTGTTTTTGCTAGCGCTACGTAAAATGTATTCATGCGTTTATCGAAAACAGTTTGACGAATCAACAAGATTTTAATAACTTTTTGTCACCACTGCCTGAAGATGATCCGATTCAATTTTCGTGCAAATCGGACAAACCGTCTAGGACGAGTTCGAAAAAGTACCTTTTTAGGAAAATTCAAAATGGCGGCCATGTTTTTATGACGGAAAATGACGATATAGGGTGCAATCGAATCGGCATGAGCTCAGGAATCAGAGGAAAAAAGGATTTCGCTGATTGGCCTTACGGTTCAAAAGTTATTAGCAAAGTAAAAGTGAAACTTTGGACAGGTGGTGGCGCTAGAGGGAATGACTTAGACACACCAAAATTGGTGTACTTAATGTTGGGACTGTCCTCTATCAGAATGTCAAACCAAAACAACTTTCCCGCAATCGGTTCTATGGGCTGCCATAGACTCCAAGAGCGGAAGAAGAAGAAGAATAATAATAAATATAGCTGCAAGCAGCAATTACCGGGGCCAAGCAGAATAAGACGACAAGACATGCCAACATGTCTGAAAGTGTCAGACCAACTGCAACAATGAGCAATTATAGACTTTAAAGAGGATTTTATGCAAAATGCCTGAAAAATCATAGAAACAATAATTAAAAATATGATTTTATGGATTATCACTTTCGACCAATAGGTGGCGCAGTTACAAAACTGATGTGATGTGGTCAGAGTGAAGTGACAATGACACATACAAAGTTTGGTGTCAATATGTCAAGGCATTGCAGAGATAAAGCCTGAATAGTGCTATTAGCATCATGCCTCAACTTTGCTGCTGCGCTATACGAAAACGGTTTCGTCTATCGACACGAAATCCATAACTTTTAGTCGGCACGGTCTGGAGATGATACGATTCGATTTTGGTGAAAATCGGACAAACGGTCTAGGAGGAGTTCGAAAAAGTAGGTTTTGAATGGAAATCAAGATGGCGGACAGGAAGTTCGGCCAAATAAGGTAAACTTGGTATCTATGTTCTCAGCTTGACCCAAGGAATCTACTAAGATGAGTTGCATTACAATAGGCCAATTTATTCAAAAGTTATTAGCAATTTTGGAAATTTTGTTATAACTTTTGACCACTAGGTGGCGCTGTTTCTAAATATGTTGGGTACCTTCAGGGGATGGTGCAGATGGCACATTCTGAGTTTTGTAATATTACACCAATGCATTTGTTTAGTATAGCATTTTATTTCACAAAACTGTATTGAAGTCAATGGGAATTTCATGTTTTGTTCTATTATAGCGCCACCAAGAGGCTCAGTCCAACCATTTTTTTTATGTGTCCTCAGAGTGAGCCCATACATATGTGTGTCGATTTTGGTGAAAATATCTCAATTATCTTCGGAGTTATAGACATTTATATGAAAAAACACGTAAAAAATGACTGACACATGACTTTAATTGGAATTTACTACCTCTAGACATCCATATTTTCGCATTTGGGCTTTGACGTTTAGTTAACAAGCTATGATTCCAAACTTCTGACGGTGGTTTCGTCTCGATCGGACAAACGGTTTCGAAGATATCGCCTAATGTTTTTTAAGTGCTAAATCACAACGCTACACAAACCGTAAGGCGAAACCTAGCATGTTTGGTATTGTTGGACTCGGCAAGGATTCAGGAGTCTAAAGAGATGAGTCTCCTGAAAATAAGTCAACCACACCCAAAGTTATAAGCATTTGAAAAAAAAAATTCACCACTAGGTGGCGCTGTTTCGAAACTTCTCAGGCTCCTTCAGGGCATCGTGCTGATGACCCACACCAAGTTTCGTAACAATTCGTTAATGCGTTCATAAAATACAGCATTTTAGCACATAATTCAAAATGGCCGACAGTCAAAATAGCCGATATGGTAAAATTGGATATCAGTCGACTCGGCATGTCGCCCTGAATCTAACGAGACCAATTTTATGATTTTTGGACAAACTGTTCAGAAGTTATAAGCAAAAATAGCAATTTTTCATATCTCCGGACCAGTAGGTGGCGCTGCGCCGAAACGCAGCATGTAGCCTCAGGTCATGCTTGTGAGTACATGTACCAAGTTTGGTCTGAATACGATAAACCGTTGCGGAGATACAGCCTTACGACTGTTTTTGCTAGCGCTACGTAAAATGTATTCATGCGTTTATCGAAAACGGTTTGACGAATCAACAAGATTTTAATAACTTTTTGTCACCACTGCCTGAAGATGATCCGATTCAATTTTCGTGCAAATCGGACAAACCGTCTAGGACGAGTTCGAAAAAGTACCTTTTTAGGAAAATTCAAAATGGCGGCCATGTTTTTATGACGGAAAATGACGATATAGGGTGCAATCGAATCGGCATGAGCTCAGGAATCAGAGGAAAAAAGGATTTCGCTGATTGGCCTTACGGTTCAAAAGTTATTAGCAAAGTAAAAGTGAAACTTTGGACAGGTGGTGGCGCTAGAGGGAATGACTTAGACACACCAAAATTGGTGTACTTAATGTTGGGACTGTCCTCTATCAGAATGTCAAACCAAAACAACTTTCCCGCAATCGGTTCTATGGGCTGCCATAGACTCCAAGAGCGGAAGAAGAAGAAGAATAATAATAAATATAGCTGCAAGCAGCAATTACCGGGGCCAAGCAGAATAAGACGACAAGACATGCCAACATGTCTGAAAGTGTCAGACCAACTGCAACAATGAGCAATTATAGACTTTAAAGAGGATTTTATGCAAAATGCCTGAAAAATCATAGAAACAATAATTAAAAATATGATTTTATGGATTATCACTTTCGACCAATAGGTGGCGCAGTTACAAAACTGATGTGATGTGGTCAGAGTGAAGTGACAATGACACATACAAAGTTTGGTGTCAATATGTCAAGGCATTGCAGAGATAAAGCCTGAATAGTGCTATTAGCATCATGCCTCAACTTTGCTGCTGCGCTATACGAAAACGGTTTCGTCTATCGACACGAAATCCATAACTTTTAGTCGGCACGGTCTGGAGATGATACGATTCGATTTTGGTGAAAATCGGACAAACGGTCTAGGAGGAGTTCGAAAAAGTAGGTTTTGACTGAACATCAAGATGGCGGACAGGAAGTTCGGCCAAATAAGGAAAACTTGGTATCTATGTTCTCGGCTTGACCCAAGGAATCTATTAAGACCAGTGGCATTTCAATAGACAGATTTATTCAAAAGTTATTAGCCTTTTTGGAAATTTTGTTATAACTTTTGACCACTAGGTGGCGCTGTTTCGAAATATTTTGAGTACCTTCAGGGGATGGTGCTGAAGGCACATTCTGAGTTTCGTAATATTACACCAATGCATTTGTTTAGTATAGCATTTTATTTCACAAAACTCTATTGAAATCAATGGGAATTTCATGTTTTGTTCTATTATAGCGCCACCAAGAGGCTCAGTCCCACTATTTTTTTTATGTGTCATCAGAGTGAGCCCATACATATATGTGTCGATTTTGGTGCAAAAATCTCAATTTGCTTCGGAGTTATAGACATTTATATGAAAAAACACGTAAAAAATGACTGACACATGACTTTGATTGAATATTACTACCCCTAAACATCAATATTTTCACATTTGGGAATTAGCATATAGTTAACAAGCTATGATTCCAAACTTCTGACGGTGGTTTCGTCTCAATCGGACAAACGGTTTCGAAGATATAGCCTAATGTTTTTTAAGCGCTAAATCACAATGCTACACAAACCGTTAGGCGAAACCTAACATGTTTGGTATCGTTGGACTCGGCAACGATTCAGGAGTCCAATGAGATGAGTTTCGTGAAAATAAGTCGATCACACCCAAAGTTATAAGCATTTGAAAAAAAAAATTCACCACTAGGTGGCGCTGTTTCGAAACTTCTCACACTCCTTCAGGACATCGTGCTGATGACCCATACCAAGTTTCGTAACAATCCGTTCATGCGTTGTTAAAATACAGCATTTTAGCACAAAATTCAAAATGGCCGACAGTCAAATTGGCCGATATGGCAAAATTGGATATCAGTCGACTCGGCATGACGCCCTGAATCTATCAAGACCAATTTTATGATTTTTGGACAAACTGTTCAGAAGTTATAAGCAAAAATAGCCATTTTTCATATCTCCGGACCTGTAGGTGGCGCTGTGCCGAAACGCAGCATGTAGCCTCAGGTCATGCTTGTGAGTACATGTACCAAGATTGGTCTGAATACGATAAACCGCTGCGGAGATACAGCCTTACGACTGTTTTTGCAAGCGCTACGTAAAATTTGTTCGAGCGTTTATCAAAAACGGTTTGACGAATCAACAAGATTTTAATAACTTTTTGTCACCACTGCCTGAAGATGATCCGATTCAATTTTCGTGCAAATCGGACAAACCGTCTAGGACGAGTTCGAAAAAGTACCTTTTTAGGAAAATTCAAAATGGCGGCCATGTTTTTATGACGGAAAATGACGATATAGGGTGCAATCGAATCGGCATGAGCTCAGGAATCAGAGGAAAAAAGGATTTCGCTGATTGGCCTTACGGTTCAAAAGTTATTAGCAAAGTAAAAGTGAAACTTTGGACAGGTGGTGGCGCTAGAGGGAATGACTTAGACACACCAAAATTGGTGTACTTAATGTTGGGACTGTCCTCTATCAGAATGTCAAACCAAAACAACTTTCCCGCAATCGGTTCTATGGGCTGCCATAGACTCCAAGAGCGGAAGAAGAAGAAGAATAATAATAATAAGAACGCGAACGGATACAATAGGTGCCTCCGCACCTTCGGTGCTTGGCCCCTAAATATAGCTGCAAGCAGCCATTACCGGGGCCAAGCAGAATAAGACGACAAGACAGGCCGACATGTCTGAAAGTGTCAGACCAACTGCAACAATGAGCAATTAAAGACATTTAAAGAGGATTTTAGGCAAAATGCCTGAAAAATCATAGAAACAATAATTAAAAATATGATTTAATGGATTATCACTTTCGACCAATAGGTGGCGCAGTTACAAAACTCATGTGATGTGGTCAGAGTGAAGTTACAATGACACATACAATGTTTGGTGTCAATATGTCAAGGCATTGCAGAGATAAAGCCTGATTAGTGCTATTAGCATCATGCCTCAACTTTGCTGCTGCGCTATACAAAAACGGTTTCGTCTGTCGACACGAAATCCATAACTTTTAGTCGGCACGGTCTGGAGATGATACGATTCGATTTTGGTGAAAATCGGACAAACGGTCTAGGAGGAGTTCGAAAAAGTAGGTTTTGAATGGAAATCAAGATGGCGGACAGGAAGTTAGGCCAAATAAGGTAAACTTGGTATCTATGTTCTCAGCTTGACCCAAGGAATCTACTAAGATGAGTTGCATTACAATAGGCCAATTTATTCAAAAGTTATTAGCAATTTTGGAAATTTTGTTATAACTTTTGACCACTAGGTGGCGCTGTTTCTAAATATGTTGGGTACCTTCAGGGGATGGTGCAGATGGCACATTCTGAGTTTTGTAATATTACACCAATGCATTTGTTTAGTATAGCATTTTATTTCACAAAACTGTATTGAAGTCAATGGGAATTTCATGTTTTGTTCTATTATAGCGCCACCAAGAGGCTCAGTCCAACCATTTTTTTTATGTGTCCTCAGAGTGAGCCCATACATATGTGTGTCGATTTTGGTGAAAATATCTCAATTATCTTCGGAGTTATAGACATTTATATGAAAAAACACGTAAAAAATGACTGACACATGACTTTAATTGGAATTTACTACCTCTAGACATCCATATTTTCGCATTTGGGCTTTGACGTTTAGTTAACAAGCTATGATTCCAAACTTCTGACGGTGGTTTCGTCTCGATCGGACAAACGGTTTCGAAGATATCGCCTAATGTTTTTTAAGTGCTAAATCACAACGCTACACAAACCGTAAGGCGAAACCTAGCATGTTTGGTATTGTTGGACTCGGCAAGGATTCAGGAGTCTAAAGAGATGAGTCTCCTGAAAATAAGTCAACCACACCCAAAGTTATAAGCATTTGAAAAAAAAAATTCACCACTAGGTGGCGCTGTTTCGAAACTTCTCAGGCTCCTTCAGGGCATCGTGCTGATGACCCACACCAAGTTTCGTAACAATTCGTTAATGCGTTCATAAAATACAGCATTTTAGCACATAATTCAAAATGGCCGACAGTCAAAATAGCCGATATGGTAAAATTGGATATCAGTCGACTCGGCATGTCGCCCTGAATCTAACGAGACCAATTTTATGATTTTTGGACAAACTGTTCAGAAGTTATAAGCAAAAATAGCAATTTTTCATATCTCCGGACCAGTAGGTGGCGCTGCGCCGAAACGCAGCATGTAGCCTCAGGTCATGCTTGTGAGTACATGTACCAAGTTTGGTCTGAATACGATAAACCGTTGCGGAGATACAGCCTTACGACTGTTTTTGCTAGCGCTACGTAAAATGTATTCATGCGTTTATCGAAAACGGTTTGACGAATCAACAAGATTTTAATAACTTTTTGTCACCACTGCCTGAAGATGATCCGATTCAATTTTCGTGCAAATCGGACAAACCGTCTAGGACGAGTTCGAAAAAGTACCTTTTTAGGAAAATTCAAAATGGCGGCCATGTTTTTATGACGGAAAATGACGATATAGGGTGCAATCGAATCGGCATGAGCTCAGGAATCAGAGGAAAAAAGGATTTCGCTGATTGGCCTTACGGTTCAAAAGTTATTAGCAAAGTAAAAGTGAAACTTTGGACAGGTGGTGGCGCTAGAGGGAATGACTTAGACACACCAAAATTGGTGTACTTAATGTTGGGACTGTCCTCTATCAGAATGTCAAACCAAAACAACTTTCCCGCAATCGGTTCTATGGGCTGCCATAGACTCCAAGAGCGGAAGAAGAAGAAGAATAATAATAATAAGAACGCGAACGGATACAATAGGTGCCTCCGCACCTTCGGTGCTTGGCCCCTAATAAGAACGCGAACGGATACAATAGGTGCCTCCGCACCTTCGGTGCTTGGCCCCTAAATATAGCTGCAAGCAGCAATTACCGGGGCCAAGCAGAATAAGACGACAAGACATTTCGACATGTCTGAAAGTGTCAGACCAACTGCAACAATGAGCAATTAAAGACATTTAAAGAGGATTTTAGGCAAAATGCCTGAAAAATCATAGACACAAGAATTAAAAATGTGATTTAATGGATTATCACTTTCGACCAATAGGTGGCGCAGTTAACAAAACTGATGTAATGTGGTCAGAGTGAAGTGACAATGACACATACAAAGTTTGGTGTCAATATGTCAAGGCATTGCAGAGATAAAGCCTGAATAAAGCTTTTAGCATCATGCCTCAAATTTGCTGCTGCGCTATACGAAAACGGTTTCGTCAATTGACATGAAATCCATAACTTTTAGTCGGCACAGTCTGGAGATGATACGATTCGATTTTGGTGAAAATCGGACAAACGGTGTGGGAGGAGTTCGAAAAAGTAGATGTTGAATGAAAATAGCATTTTATCTCACAAAACTGTATTGAAGTCAATGGGAATTTCATGTTTTGTTCTATTATAGCGCCACCAAGAGGCTCAGTCCCACAATTTTTTTTACGTGTCCTCAGAGTGAGCCCATACATATGTGTGTCAGTTTTGGTGAAAATATCTCAATTTGCTTTAGAGTTATAGACATTTATATGAAAAAACAGGTAAAAAATGACTGACACATGACTTTGATTGAATATTACTACCCCTAAACATCAATATTTTCGCATTTGGGCATTGGCGTATAGCTATCGACCTATGTTTCCAAACTTCTGACGGTGGTTTCGTCTCGATCGGACAAACGGTTTCGAAGATATAGCCTACTGTTTTTTAAGCGCTAAATCACAACGCTACACAAACTGTAAGGCAAAACCTAGCATGTTTGGTATCGTTGGACTCGGCAACGATTCAGGAGTCCAATGAGATGAGTTTCGTGAAAATAAGTCTATCACACCCAAAGTTATAAGCATTTGAAAAAAAAAATTCACCACTAGGTGGCGCTGTTTCGAAACTTCTCACACTCCTTCAGGACATCGTGTTGATGACCCATACCAAGTTTCGTAACAATCCGTTCATGCGTTCTTAAAATACAGCATTTTAGCACAAAATTCAAAATGGCCGACAGTCAAAATGGCCGATATGGCAAAATTGGATATCAGTCGACTCAGCATGTCGCCCTGAATCTATCAAGACCAATTTTATGATTTTTGGACAAACTCTTCAGAAGTTATAAGCAAAAATAGCCATTTTTCATATCTCCGGACCAGTAGGTGGCGCTGCGCCGAAACGCAGCATGTAGCCTCAGGTCATGCTTGTGAGTACATGTACAAAGTTTGGTCTGAATACGATAAACCGTTGCAGAGATACAGCCTTACGACTGTTTTTGCTAGCGCTACGTAAAATGTATTCGTGCGTTTATCGAAAACGGTTTGACGAATCAATTTGAATTCCATAACTTTTGGTCAGCACTGCCTGAAGATGATCTGGTTCAATTTTCGTGCAAATCGGACAAACCGTCTAGGACGAGTTCGAAAAAGTAGCTTTTTCAGAAAATTCAAAATGGCGGCCATATTTATATGACGGAAAATGACGTCATAGGGTGCAATCGAATCGGCATGATCTCAGGAACTAGAGGAAAAAATAATTTTGTTGATTGGCCTTACGGTTCAAAAGTTATTAGCAAAATAATAGTGAAACTTTGGACAGATGGTGGCGCTAGAGGGAATGACTTAGACACACCAAAATCAGTGTATTTAATGTTGGGACTGTCCTCTATCAGAATGTCAAACCATTACAACTTTCCCGCGATCGGTTCTATGGGCTGCCATAGACTCCCAGTCGGAAGAAGGAAGAATAATAATAATAAATATAGCTGCAAGCAGCAATTACCGGGGCCAAGCAGAATAAGACGACAAGACATGCCAACATTGCTGAAAGTGTCAGATCAACTGCAACAATTAGCAATTAAAGACATTTAAAGAAGATTTTAGGCGAAATGCCTGAAAAATCATATAAACAGTAATTAAAAATATGATTTAATGGATTATCACTTTCGACCAATAGGTGGCGCAGTTACAAAACTGATGTGATGTGGTCAGAGTGAAGTGACAATGACACATACAAAGTTTGGTGTCAATATGTCAAGGCATTGCAGAGATAAAGCCTGAATAATGCTTTTAGCATCATGCCTCAACTTTGCTGCTGCGCTATACGAAAACGGTTTCGTCAATCGACACGAAATCCATAACTTTCAGTCGGCACAGTCTGGAGATGATATGATTCGATTTTGGTGAAAATCGGACAATCGGTGTAGGAGGAGTTCGAAAAAGTAGGTTTTGAATGAAAATAGCATTTTATTTCACAAAACTCTATTGAAGTCAATGGGAATTTCATGTTTTGTTCTATTATAGCGCCACCAAGAGGCTCAGTCCCACAATTTTTTTTACGTGTCCTCAGAGTGAGCCCATACATATGTGTGTCAGTTTTGGTGAAAATATCTCAATTCGCTTCAGAGTTATAGGCATTTATATGAAAAAACACGTAAAAAATGACTGACACATGACTTTGTTTGGAATTTACTACCCCTAAACATCAATATTTTCGCATTTGGGCATTGGCGTATAGCTATCGACCTATGTTTCCAAACTTCTGACGGTGGTTTCGTCTCGATCGGACTAGCGGTTTCGAAGATATAGCCAAATGTTTTTTAAGCGCTAAATCACAACGCTACACAAACCGTAAGGCGAAACCTAGCATGTTTGGTATCATAGGACTCGGCAATGATTCAGGAGTCTAAAAAGATGAGTTTCGTGAAAATAAGTTGACCACACCCAAAGTTATAAGCATTTGAAAAAAAAAATTCACCACTAGGTGGCGCTGTTTCGAAACTTCTCACGCTCCTTCAGGACATCGGGCTGATGACCCATACCAAGTTCCGTAACAATCCGTTCATGTGTTCTTAAAATACAGCATTTTAGCACAAAATTCAAAATGGCCGACAGCCAAAATGGCCGATATGGTAATATTGGATATCAGTGGACTCGGCATGTTACCCTGAATCTAACGAGACCAATTTTATGATTTTTGGACAAACTGTTCAGAAGTTATAAGCAAAAATAGCCATTTTTCATATCTCCGGACCAGTAGGTGGCGCTGCGCCGAAACACAGCATGTAGCCTCAGGTCATGCTTGTGATGACATGTACCAACTTTGGTCTGAATCTGATAAAGCGTTGCGGAGATACGGCTTTACATCTGTTTTCGCAAGCGCTACGTAAAATTTATTCGTGGGTTTATCGAAAACTGTTAAGCGAATCAACTTGAATTCCATAACTTTTTGTCAGCATGGTCTGTAGATGATCTGGTTTAATTTTCGTGCAAATCGGACAAACCGTCTAGGACGAGTTCGAAAAAGTAGCTTTTTAGATAAATTCAAAATGGCGGCCATATTGTTATGACGGAAATGACGTCATAGGGTGCAATCGAATTGGCATGAGCTCAGGAATCAGAGAGAAAAAGAATTTTGTTGATTGGCCTTACGGTTCAAAAGTTATTAGCAAAATAAAAGTGAAACTTTGGACAGGTGGTGGCGCTAGAGGGAATGACTTAGACACACCAAAATTGGTGTATTTAATGTTGGGACTGTCCTCTATCAGAATGTCAAACCAAAACAACTTTCCCGCATTCGGTTCTATGGGCTGCCATAGACTCCCAGTTGGAAGAAGGAAGAATAATAATAATAAGAACGGGAACAGATACAATAGGTGCCTCCGCACCTTCGGTGCTTGGCCCCTAAATATAGCTGCAAGCAGCAATTACCGGGGCCAAGCAGAATAAGACGACAAGACATGCCAACATTGCTGAAAGTGTCAGATCAACTGCAACAATTAGCAATTAAAGACATTTAAAGAAGATTTTAGGCGAAATGCCTGAAAAATCATATAAACAGTAATTAAAAATATGATTTAATGGATTATCACTTTCGACCAATAGGTGGCGCAGTTACAAAACTGATGTGATGTGGTCAGAGTGAAGTGACAATGACACATACAAAGTTTGGTGTCAATATGTCAAGGCATTGCAGAGATAAAGCCTGAATAATGCTTTTAGCATCATGCCTCAACTTTGCTGCTGCGCTATACGAAAACGGTTTCGTCAATCGACACGAAATCCATAACTTTCAGTCGGCACAGTCTGGAGATGATATGATTCGATTTTGGTGAAAATCGGACAATCGGTGTAGGAGGAGTTCGAAAAAGTAGGTTTTGAATGAAAATAGCATTTTATTTCACAAAACTCTATTGAAGTCAATGGGAATTTCATGTTTTGTTCTATTATAGCGCCACCAAGAGGCTCAGTCCCACAATTTTTTTTACGTGTCCTCAGAGTGAGCCCATACATATGTGTGTCAGTTTTGGTGAAAATATCTCAATTCGCTTCAGAGTTATAGGCATTTATATGAAAAAACACGTAAAAAATGACTGACACATGACTTTGTTTGGAATTTACTACCCCTAAACATCAATATTTTCGCATTTGGGCATTGGCATATAGCTATCGACCTATGTTTCCAAACTTCTGACGGTGGTTTCGTCTCGATCGGACTAGCGGTTTCGAAGATATAGCCAAATGTTTTTTAAGCGCTAAATCACAACGCTACACAAACCGTAAGGCGAAACCTAGCATGTTTGGTATCATAGGACTCGGCAATGATTCAGGAGTCTAAAAAGATGAGTTTCGTGAAAATAAGTTGACCACACCCAAAGTTATAAGCATTTGAAAAAAAAAATTCACCACTAGGTGGCGCTGTTTCGAAACTTCTCACGCTCCTTCAGGACATCGGGCTGATGACCCATACCAAGTTCCGTAACAATCCGTTCATGTGTTCTTAAAATACAGCATTTTAGCACAAAATTCAAAATGGCCGACAGCCAAAATGGCCGATATGGTAATATTGGATATCAGTGGACTCGGCATGTTACCCTGAATCTAACGAGACCAATTTTATGATTTTTGGACAAACTGTTCAGAAGTTATAAGCAAAAATAGCCATTTTTCATATCTCCGGACCAGTAGGTGGCGCTGCGCCGAAACACAGCATGTAGCCTCAGGTCATGCTTGTGATGACATGTACCAACTTTGGTCTGAATCTGATAAAGCGTTGCGGAGATACGGCTTTACATCTGTTTTCGCAAGCGCTACGTAAAATTTATTCGTGGGTTTATCGAAAACTGTTAAGCGAATCAACTTGAATTCCATAACTTTTTGTCAGCATGGTCTGTAGATGATCTGGTTTAATTTTCGTGCAAATCGGACAAACCGTCTAGGACGAGTTCGAAAAAGTAGCTTTTTAGATAAATTCAAAATGGCGGCCATATTGTTATGACGGAAATGACGTCATAGGGTGCAATCGAATTGGCATGAGCTCAGGAATCAGAGAGAAAAAGAATTTTGTTGATTGGCCTTACGGTTCAAAAGTTATTAGCAAAATAAAAGTGAAACTTTGGACAGGTGGTGGCGCTAGAGGGAATGACTTAGACACACCAAAATTGGTGTATTTAATGTTGGGACTGTCCTCTATCAGAATGTCAAACCAAAACAACTTTCCCGCATTCGGTTCTATGGGCTGCCATAGACTCCCAGTTGGAAGAAGGAAGAATAATAATAATAAGAACGGGAACAGATACAATAGGTGCCTCCGCACCTTCGGTGCTTGGCCCCTAAATATAGCTGCAAGCAGCAATTACCGGGGCCAAGCAGAATAAGACGACAAGACATGCCAACATGTCTGAAAGTGTCAGACCAACTGCAACAATGAGCAATTAAAGACATTTAAAGAGTATTTTAGACGAAATGGCTGAAAAATCATAGAAACAGTAATTAAAAATATGATTTAATTGATTATCACTTTTGACAAATAGGTGGCACAGTTACAAAACTGATGTGATGTGGTCAGAGTGAGGAGACAATGACACATACAAAGTTTGGTGTCAATATGTCAAGGCATTGCAGAGATAAAGCCTGAATAGTGCTTTTATCATCATGCCTCAAATTTGCTGCTGCGCTATACGAAAACGGTTTCGTCAATCGACACGAAATCCATAACTTTTAGTCGGCACAGTCTGGAGATGATACGATTCGATTTTGGTGAAAATCGGACAAACGGTGTGGGAGGAGTTCGAAAAAGTATGTTTTGAATAAAAATAGCATTTTATTTCACAAAACTGTATTGAAGTCAATGGGAATTTCATGTTTTGTTCTATTATAGCGCCACCAAGAGGCTCAGTCGCACCATTTTTTTTATATGTCCTCAGAGTGAGCCCATACATATGTGTGTCGATTTTGGTGAAAATATCTCAACTCGCTTCGGAGTTATAGACATTTATATGAAAAAACACGTAAAAAATGACTGACACATGACTTTGATTGGAATTTACTACCCCTAAACATCAATATTTTCGCATTTGGGCATTGGCGTACAGCTATCGACCTATGTTTCCAAACTTCTGACGGTGGTTTCGTCTCGATCGGACAAACGGTTTCGAAGATATAGCCAAATTTTTTTTAAGCGCTAAATCACAACGCTACACAAACTGTAAGGCGAAACCTAGCATGTTTGGTATCGTAGGACTCGGCAAGGTTTCAGGAGTCTAATTAGATGAGTCTCATGAAAATAAGTCGACCGCACCCAAAGTTATAAGCATTTGAAAAAAAAAATTCACCACTAGGTGGCGCTGTTTCGAAACTTCTCACACTCCTTCAGGACATTGTGCTGATGACCCATACCAAGTTTCATAACAATCCGTTCATGCTTTCTTAAAATACAGCATTTTAGCACAAAATTCAAAATGGCCGACAGTCAAAATGGCCGATATGGTAAAATTGGATATCAGTCGACTCGGCATGTTGCCCTGAATCTAACGAGACTAATGTTATGATTTTTGGACAAACTGTTCAGAAGTTATAAGCAAAAATATCCATTTTTCATATCTCCGGACCAGTAGGTGGCGCTGCGCCGAAACGCAGCACGTAGCCTCAGGTCATGCTTGTGATGACATGTACCAAGTTTGGTCTGAATACAATAAACCGTTGCGGAGATACAGCCTTACGAATGTTTTTGCAGGCGCTACGTAAAATTTGTTCGAACGTTTATCGAAAACAGTTTGACGAATCAATTTGAATTCCATAACTTTTGGTCAGCACTGCCTGAAGATGATCTGGTTCAATTTTCGTGCAAATCAGACAAACCGTCTAGGACGAGTTCGAAAAAGTAGCGTTTTAGATAAATTCAAAATGGCGGCCATATTTTAATGACGGAAAATGACGTCATAGGATGCAATCGAATCGGCTTGAGCTCAGGAATCAGAGGAAAAAAGAATTTTGCTGATTGGCCTTACGGTTCAAAAGTTATTAAAAAAATAATAGTGAAACTTTGGACAGGTGGTGGCGCTAGAGGGAATGACTTAGAAACACCAAAATTGGTGTATTTAATGTTGGGACTGTCCTCTATCAGAATTTCAAACCAAAACAACTTTCCCGCAATCGGTTCTATGGGCTGCCATAGACTCCCAGTCGGAAGAAACGGAAGAATAATAATAATAATAGGAACGGGAACAGATACAATAGGTGCCTCCGCACCTTCGGTGCTTGGCCCCTAAATATAGCTGCAAGCAGCCATTACCGGGGCCAAGCAGAATAAGACGACAAGACGTGTCAGACCAACTGCAACAATGAGCAATTAAAGACATTTAAAAAGGATTTTAGGCAAAATGCCTGAAAAATGATAGAAACAGTAATGAAAAATATGATTTAATGGCTTATCACTTTTGACCAATAGGTGGCGCAGTTACAAAACTGATGTGATGTGGTCAGAGTGAAGTGACAATGACACATACAAAGTTTGGTGTCAATATGTCAAGGCATTGCAGAGATAAAGCCTGAATAATACTATTAGCATCATGCCTCAAATTTGCTGCTGCGCTATACGAAAACGGTTTCGTCAATCGACACGAAATCCATAACTTTTAGTCGGCACAGTCTGGAGATGATATGATTCGATTTTGGTGAAAATCGGACAAACGGTGTGGGAGGAGTTCGAAAAAGTAGGTTTTGAATGAAAATAGCATTTTATTTCACAAAACTGCATTGAAGTCAATGGGAATTTCATGTTTTGTTCTATTATAGCGCCACCAAGAGGCTCAGTCACACCATTTTTTTTATGTGTCCTCAGAGTGAGCCCATACATATAGGTGTCGATTTTGGTGCAAAAATCTCAATTTGCTTCGGAGTTATAGACATTTATATGAAAAAACAGGTAAAAAATGACTGACACATGACTTTGATTGGAAATTAGTACCCCTAAACATCAATATTTTCGCATTTGGGCATTGGCATATAGCTATCGACCTATGTTTCCAAACTTCTGACGGTGGTTTCGTCTCGATCGGACAAACGGTTTCGAAGATATAGCCTACTGTTTTTTAAGCGCTAAATCACAACGCTACACAAACTGTAAGGCGAAACCTAGCATGTTTGGTATCGTTGGACTCGGCAACGATTCAGGAGTCCAATGAGATGAGTTTCGTGAAAATAAGTCGACCAAACCCAAAGTTATAAGCGTTTGAAAAAAAAAATTCACCACTAGGTGGCGCTGTTTCGAAACTTCTCACGCTCCTTCAGGACATCGTGTTGATGACCCATGCCAAGTTTCGTAACAATCCGTTCATGCGTTCCTAAAATACAGCATTTTAGCACATAATTCAAAATGGCCAACAGTCAAAATGGCCGATATGGCAAAATTGGATATCAGTCGACTCAGCATGTCGCCCTGAATCTATCGAGACCAATTTTATGATTTTTGGACAAACTCTTCAGAAGTTATAAGCAAAAATAGCCATTTTTCATATCTCCGGACCAGTAGGTGGCGCTGCGCCGAAACGCAGCATGTAGCCTCAGGTCATGCTTGTGAGTACATGTACCAAGTTTGGTCTGAATACGATAAACCGTTGCGGAGATACAGCCTTACGACTGTTTTTGCTAGCGCTACGTAAAATGTATTCGTGCGTTTATCGAAAACGGTTTGACGAATCAATTTGAATTCCATAACTTTTGGTCAGCACTGCCTGAAGATGATCTGGTTCAATTTTCGTGCAAATCGGACAAACCGTCTAGGACGAGTTCGAAAAAGTAGCTTTTTCAGAAAATTCAAAATGGCGGCCATATTTATATGACGGAAAATGACGTCATAGGGTGCAATCGAATCAGCATGAGCTCAGGAACTAGAGGAAAAAAGAATTTTGTTGATTGGCCTTACGGTTCAAAAGTTATTAGCAAAATAAAAGTGAAACTTTGGACAGGTGGTGGCGCTAGAGGGAATGACTTAGACACACCAAAATCAGTGTATTTAATGTTGGGACTGTCCTCTATCAGAATGTCAAACCATTACAACTTTCCCGCGATCGGTTCTATGGGCTGCCATAGACTCCCAGTCGGAAGAAGGAAGAATAATAATAATAAATATAGCTGCAAGCAGCCATTACCGGGGCCAAGCAGAATAAGACGACAAGACGTGTCAGACCAACTGCAACAATGAGCAATTAAAGACATTTAAAGAGGATTTTAGGCAAAATGCCTGAAAAATCAGAGAAACAGTAATTAAAAATATGATTTAATGGATTATCACTTTCGACAAATAGGTGGCACAGTTACAAAACTGATGTGATGTGGTCAGAGTGAGGAGACAATGACACATACAAAGTTTGGTGTCAATATGTCAAGGCATTGCAGAGATAAAGCCTGAATAATGCTTTTAGCATCATGCCTCAACTTTGCCGCTACGCTATACGAAAACGGTTTTGTCAATCGACACGAAATCCATAACTTTTAGTCGGCACGGTCTGGAGGTGATACGATTCGATTTTGGTGAAAATCGGACAAACGGTCTAGGAGGAGTTCGAAAAAGTAGGTTTTGAATGAAAATCAAGATGGCGGACAGGAAGTTAGGCCAAATAAGGAAAACTTGGTATCTATGTTCTCATCTTGACCCAAGGAATCTACTAAGATGAGTTGCATTACAATAGGCCAATTTATTCAAAAGTTATTAGCAATTTTGGAAATTTTGTTATAACTTTTGACCACTAGGTGGCGCTGTTTCTAAATATGTTGGGTACCTTCAGGGGATGGTGCAGATGGCACATTCTGAGTTTTGTAATATTACACCAATGCATTTGTTTAGTATAGCATTTTATTTCACAAAACTGTATTGAAGTCAATGGGAATTTCATGTTTTGTTCTATTATAGCGCCACCAAGAGGCTCAGTCCAACCATTTTTTTTATGTGTCCTCAGAGTGAGCCCATACATATGTGTGTCGATTTTGGTGAAAATATCTCAATTATCTTCGGAGTTATAGACATTTATATGAAAAAACACGTAAAAAATGACTGACACATGACTTTAATTGGAATTTACTACCTCTAGACATCAATATTTTCGCATTTGGGCTTTAACGTTTAGTTAACAAGCTATGATTCCAAACTTCTGACGGTGGTTTCGTCTCGATCGGACAAACGGTTTCGAAGATATCGCCTAATGTTTTTTAAGTGCTAAATCACAACGCTACACAAACCGTAAGGCGAAACCTAGCATGTTTGGTATTGTTGGACTCGGCAAGGATTCAGGAGTCTAAAGAGATGAGTCTCCTGAAAATAAGTCAACCACACCCAAAGTTATAAGCATTTGAAAAAAAAAAATTCACCACTAGGTGGCGCTGTTTCGAAACTTCTCAGGCTCCTTCAGGGCGTCGTGCTGATGACCCACACCAAGTTTCGTAACAATTCGTTAATGCGTTCATAAAATACAGCATTTTAGCACATAATTCAAAATGGCCGACAGTCAAAATAGCCGATATGGTAAAATTGGATATCAGTCGACTCGGCATGTCGCCCTGAATCTAACGAGACCAATTTTATGATTTTTGGACAAACTGTTCAGAAGTTATAAGCAAAAATAGCCATTTTTCATATCTCCGGACCAGTAGGTGGCGCTGCGCCGAAACGCAGCATGTAGCCTCAGGTCATGCTTGTGAGTACATGTACCAAGTTTGGTCTGAATACGATAAACCGTTGCGGAGATACAGCCTTACGACTGTTTTTGCTAGCGCTACGTAAAATGTATTCATGCGTTTATCGAAAACGGTTTGACGAATCAATTTGAATTCCATAACTTTTGGTCAGCACTGCCTGAAGATGATCTGGTTCAATTTTCGTGCAAATCGGACAAACCGTCTAGGACGAGTTCGAAAAAGTAGGTTTATCGAAAAATTCAAAATGGCGGCCATATTTTTATGACGGAAAATGACGTCATAGGGTGCAATCGAATCGTCATGAGCTCAGGAATCAGAGGAAAAAAGAATTTTGTTGATTGGCCTTGCGGTTCAAAAGTTATTAGCAAAATAAAAGTAAAATTTTGGACAGTTGGTGGCGCTAGAGGGATTGGTTTTAGGACACCAAATTTGGTATGGTGACTTTTCGGACTGTCCTCTATCAATTTGCCAAATTTCATAACTTTCCCGCAAGCGGTTCTATGGGCTGCCATAGACTCCCAGAGCGGAAGAAGAAGAAGAAGAATAAATATAGCTGCAAGCAGCAATTACCGGGGCCAAGCAGAATAAGACGACAAGACATGCCGACATGTCTGAAAGTGTCAGACCAACTGCAACAATGAGCAATTAAAGACATTTAAAGAGGATTTTAGACGAAATGGCTGAAAAATCATAGAAACAGTAATTAAAAATATGATTTAATGGATTATCACTTTCGACAAATAGGTGGCGCAGTTACAAAACTGATGTGATGTGGTCAGAGTGAGGAGACAATGACACATACAAAGTTTGGTGTCAATATGTCAAGGCATTGCAGAGATAAAGCCTGAATAGTGCTATTAGCATCATGCCTCAAATTTGCTGCTGCGCTATACGAAAACGGTTTCGTCAATTGACACGAAATCCATAACTTTTAGTCGGCACAGTCTGGGGATGATACGATTCGATTTTGGTGAAAATCGGACAAACGGTGTGGGAGGAGTTCGAAAAAGTAGGTTTTGAATGAAAATAGCATTTTATCTCACAAAACTGTATTGAAGTCAATGGGAATTTCATGTTTTGTTCTATTATAGCGCCACCAAGAGGCTCAGTCCCACAATTTTTTTTACGTGTCCTCAGAGTGAGCCCATACATATGTGTGTCAGTTTTGGTGAAAATATCTCAATTTGCTTTAGAGTTATAAACATTTATATGAAAAAACACGTAAAAAATGACTGACACATGACTTTGTTTGAATTTTACTACCCCTAAACATCAATATTTTCGCATTTGGGCATTGGCGTATGGCTATCGACCTATGTTTCCAAACTTCTGACGGTGGTTTCGTCTCGATCGGACAAGCGGTTTCGAAGATATAGCCTAATGTTTTTTAAGCGCTAAATCACAACGCTACACAAACCGTAAGGCGAAACCTAGCATGTTTGGTATCGTAGGACTCGGCAAGGTTTCAGGAGTCTAATTAGATGAGTCTCGTGAAAATAAGTCGACCGCACCCAAAGTTATAAGCATTTGAAAAAAAAAATTCCCCACTAGGTGGCGCTGTTTCGAAACTTCTCACACTCCTTCAGGACATCGTGCTGATGACCCATGCCAAGTTTCGTAACAATCCGTTCATGCGTTCATAAAATACAGCATTTTAGCACATAATTCAAAATGGCCGACAGTCAAAATGGCCGATATGGTAAAATTGGATATCAGTCGACTCGGCATGTCGCCCTGAATCTAACGAGACCAATTTTATGATTTTTGGACAAACTGTTCAGAAGTTATAAGCAAAAATAGCCATTTTTCATATCTCCGGACCAGTAGGTGGCGCTGCGCCGAAACGCAGCATGTAGCCTCAGGTCATGCTTGTGATGACATGTACCAAGTTTGGTCTGAATACGATAAACCGTTGCAGAGATACAGCCTTACGACTGTTTTTGCAGGCGCTACGTAAAATTTGTTCGTGCGTTTATTGAAAACGGTTTGACGAATCAATTTGAATTCCATAACTTTTGGTCAGCACTGCCTGAAGATGATCTGGTTCAATTTTCGTGCAAATCGGACAAACCGTCTAGGACGAGTTCGAAAAAGTAGGTTTTTCGAATGAATCAAAATGGCGGCCATATTTTTATTACAGAAAATGAAGTCATAGGATGCAATCGAATCGGCATGAGCTCAGGAATCAGAGGAAAAAATAATTTTGTTGATTGGCCTTACAGTTCAAAAGTTATTAGCAAAATAAAAGTGAAACTTTGGACAGGTGGTGGCGCTAGAGGGAATGACTTAGAAACACCAAAATTGGTGTATTTAATGTTGGGACTGTGCTCTATCAGAATGTCAAACCAAAACAACTTTCCCGCAATCGGTTCTATGGGCTGCCATAGACTCCAAGAGCGGAAGAAGAAGAAGAAGAAGAAGAAGAAGAAGAAGAATAATAATAAATATAGCTGCAAGCAGCAATTATCGGGGCCAAGCGCAAGCAGACGACAGGATATGCCAACATGGCTGAAGGTGTCAGACCAACTGCAACAATGAGCAATTAAATACATTTAAAGAGGATTTTAGGCGAAATGGCTGAAAAATCATATAAAAAGTCATTCGAAATATGATTTAATGGATTATCACTTTCGACCAATCTGTGGCGCAGTTACAAAACTGATGTGATGTGGTCAGAGTGAAGTGACAATGACACATACAAAGTTTGGTGTCAATATGTCAAGGCATTGCAGAGATAAAGCCTGAATAGTGCTTTTAGCATCATGCCTCAACTTTGCTGCTACGCTATACGAAAACGGTTTCGTCTATAGACACGAAATCCATAACTTTTAGTCAGCACAGTCTGGAGATGATACGATTCGATTTTGGTGAAAATCGGACAAACGGTCTAGGAGGAGTTCGAAAAAGTAGGTTTTGACTGAAAATCAAGATGGCGGACAGGAAGCTAGGCCAAATAAGGAAACCTTGGTATCTATGTTCTCGTCTTGACCCAAGGAATCTATTAAGACCAGTTGCATTACAATAGGCCAACTTATTCAAAAGTTATTAGCAGTTTTGTAAATTTTGTTATAACTTTTGACCACTAGGTGGCACTGTCTCGAAATATTTTGGGTACCTTCAGGGGATGGTGCTGATGGCACATTTTGAGTTTCGTAATATTACACCAATGCATTTGTTTAGTATAGCATTTTATTTCACAAAACTGCATTGAAGTCAATGGGAATTTCATGTTTTGTTCTATTATAGCGCCACCAAGAGGCTGAGTCCCACCATCTTTTTTACATGTCCTCAGAGTGAGCTCATACATATGTGTGTCGATTTTGGTGAAAATATCTCAATTCGCTTCGGAGTTATAGACATTTATATGAAAAAACATGTAAAAAATGACTGACACATGACTTTGTTTGGAATTTACTACCCCTAAACATCAATATTTTCGCATTTGGGCATTGGCGTATAGCTATCGACCTATGTTTCCAAACTTCTGACGGTGGTTTCATCTCGATCGGACTAGCGGTTTCAAAGATATAGCCAAATGTTTTTTAAGCGCTAAATCACAACGCTACACAAACCGTAAGGCGAAACCTAGCATGTTTGGTATCATAGGACTCGGCAACGATTCAGGAGTCTAAAAAGATGAGTTTCGTGAAAATAAGTCGACCACACCCAAAGTTATAAGCATTTGAAAAAAAAAATTCACCACTAGGTGGCGCTGTTTCGAAACTTCTCAGGCTCATTCAGGGCATTGTGCTGATGACCCATACCACGTTTCGTAACAATCTGTTCATGCGTTCTTAAAATACAGCATTTTAGCACAAAATTCAAAATGGCCGACAGTCAAAATGGCCGATATGGTAATATTGGATATCAGTCGACTCGGCATGTTACCCTGAATCTAACGAGACCAATTTTATGATTTTTGGACAAACTGTTCAGAAGTTATAAGCAAAAATAGCCATTTTTCATATCTCCGGACCAGTAGGTGGCGCTGCGCCGAAACACAGCATGTAGCCTCAGGTCATGCTTGTGATGACATGTACCAAGTTTGGTCTGAATCTGATAAAGCGTTGCGGAGATACGGCCTTACATCTGTTTTCGCAAGCGCTACGTAAAATGTATTCGTGGGTTTATCGAAAACTGTTAAGCGAATCAACTTGAATTCCATAACTTTTTGTCAGCATGGTCTGTAGATGATCTGGTTCAATTTTCGTGCAAATCGGACAAACCGTCTAGGACGAGTTCGAAAAAGTAGCTTTTTAGATAAATTCAAAATGGCGGCCATATTGTTATGACAGAAATGATGTCATAGGGTGCAATCGAATTGGCATGAGCTCAGGAATCAGAGAGAAAAATAATTTTGTTGATTGGCCTTACGGTTCAAAAGTTATTAGCAAAATAAAAGTGAAACTTTGGACAGGTGGTGGCGCTAGAGGGAATGACTTAGACACACCAAAATTGGTGTATTTAATGTTGGGACTGTCCTCTATCAGAATGTCAAACCAAAACAACTTTCCCGCATTCGGTTCTATGGGCTGCCATAGACTCCCAGTTGGAAGAAGGAAGAATAATAATAATAACGGGAACAGATACAATAGGTGCCTACGCACCTTCGGTGCTTGGCCCCTAATAAGAACGCGAACGGATACAATAGGTGCCTCCGCACCTTCGGTGCTTGGCCCCTAAATATAGCTGCAAGCAGCAATTATCGGGGCCAAGCGCAAGCAGATGACAGGATATGCCAAAATGGCTGAAGGTGTCAGACCAACTGCAACAATGAGCAATTAAAGACATTTAGAGAGGATTTTAGGCGAAATGGCTGAAAAATCATATAAAAAGTAATTCAGAATATGATTTAATGGATTATCACTTTCGACCAATAGGTGGAGCAGTTACAAAACTGATGTGATGTGGTCAGAGTGAAGTGACAATGACATATACAAAGTTTGGTGTCAATATTTCAAGGGATTTCAGAGATAAAGCCTGAATAGTGCTTTTGGCATCATGCCTCAACTTTGCTGCTGCGCTATACGAAAACGGTTCCGTCTATCGACACGAAATCCATAACTTTTAGTCGGCACAGTCTGGAGATGATACGATTCGATTTTGGTGAAAATCGGACAAACGGTCTAGGAGGAGTTCGAAAAAGTAGGTTTTGACTGAAAATCAAGATGGCGGACAGGAAGTTTGGCCAAATAAGGAAAACTTGGTATCTATGTTCTCGGCGTGAGCCAGGGAATCTATTAAGACCAGTGGCATTTCAATAGCCAGATGTATTCAAAAGTTATTAGCCTTTTTGGAAATTTTGTTATAACTTTTGACCACTAGGTGGCACTGTCTCGAAATATTTTGGGTACCTTCAGGGGATGGTGTTCATGGCACATTCTGAGTTTCGTAATATTAAACCAATGCATTTGTTTAGTATAGCATTTTATTTCACAAAACTGTATTGAAGTCAATGGGAATTTCATGTTTTGTTGTGTTATAGCGCCACCAAGAGGCTCAGTCACACCATTTTTTTTATGTGTCCTCAGAGTGAGCCCATACATATGTGTGTCGATTTTGGTGAAAATATCTCAATTCTCTTCAGAGTTATAGACATTTATATGAAAAAACACGTAAAAAATGACTGACACATGACTTTGATTGGAATTTACTACCCCTAAACAGCAATATTTTCGCATTTGGGCATTGGCGAGTAGCTATCGACCTATGTTTCCAAACTTCTGACGGTGGTTTCGTCTCGATCGGACTAGCGGTTTCGAAGATATAGCCAAATGTTTTTTAAGCGCTAAATCACAACGCTACACAAACCGTAAGGCGAAACCTAGCATGTTTGGTATTGTGGGACTTGGCAACGATTCAGGAGTCTAATGAGATGAGTCTCGTGAAAATAAGTCGACCACACCCAAAGTTATAAGCATTTGGAAGCATTTGGGGAAAAAAATTCACCACTAGGTGGCACTGTTTCGAAACTTCTCAGGCTCCTTCAGGGCATCGTGCTGATGATCCATTCCGAGTTTTGTAACGATACGTTCACGCGTTCATAAAATACAGCATTTTAGCACATAATTCAAAATGGCCGACAGCCAAAATGGCTGATCTGGGAAAATTGGATATCAGTCGACTCGGCATGTTGCCCTGAATCTAACGAGACTGATTTTATGATTTTTGGACAAACCATTCAGAAGTTATAAGCAAAAACATCCATTTGTCATATCTCCGGACCAGTAGGTGGCACTGCGCCGAAATGCAGCATGTAGCCTCAGGTCATGCTTGTGATGACATGTACCAAGATTGGTCTGAATCTGATAAAGCGTTGCGGAGATACAGCCTTATGTCTGTTTTCGCAAGCGCTACGTAAAATTTCTTCGTGGGTTTATCGAAAACGGTTAAGAGAATCAACTTGAATTCCATAACTTTTTGTCGGCATGGTCTGGAGATGATCTGGTTCAAATTTCGTGAAAATCGGAGTAACGGCCTAGGAGGAGTTCGAAAAAGTAGGTTTTTCGGAAAATTCAAAATGGCGGAAAAATTTTCATGACGGAAAATGACGTCATAGGGTGCAATCGAATCGGCTTGAGCTAAGGAATCAGAGAAAAAAATAATTTTGTTTCTAGCCCATGTGGTTCAAAAGTTATTAGCATAAACATGAGTGCAACTTTGGACAGTTGGTGGCGCTAGAGGTAATGACTTGGAGACTCCAAATTTGCTATGCTGATAGGTCAGACCCTCCTCTATCATTGTGCCAAATTTCATAACTTTCCCGCAAGCGGTTCTATGGGCTGCCATAGACTCCCAGTCGGAAAAATGAAGAATAATAATAATAAGAACGGGAACAGATACAATAGGTGCCTACGCACCTTCGGTGCTTGGCCCCTAATAAGAACGGGAACGAAAACAATAGGTGCCTCCGCACCTTCGGTGCTTGGCCCCTAATAAGAACGGGAACGAAAACAATAGGTGCCTCCGCACCTTCGGTGCTTGGCCCCTAATAAGAACGGGAACGAAAACAATAGGTGCCTCCGCACCTTCGGTGCTTGGCCCCTAATAAGAACGGGAACGAAAACAATAGGTGCCTCCGCACCTTCGGTGCTTGGCCCCTAATAAGAACGGGAACAGATACAATAGGTGCCTCCGCACCTTCGGTGCTTGGCCCCTAAATATAGCTGCAAGCAGCAATTACCGGGGCCAAGCAGAATAAGACGACAAGACATTTCGACATGTCTGAAAGTGTCAGACCAACTGCAACAATGTGCAATTAAAGACGTTTAAAGAGGATTTTAGGCAAAATGCCTGAAAAATCATAGACACAATAATTAAAAATATGATTTAATGGATTATCACTTTCGACCAATAGGTGGCGCAGTTAACAAAACTGATGTGATGTGGTCAGAGTGAAGTGACAATGACACGTACAAAGTTTGGTGTCAATATCTCAAGGCATTGCAGAGATAAAGCCTGAATAATGCTTTTAGCATCATGCCTCAACTTTGCTGCTGCGCTATACGAAAACGGTTTCGTCAATTGACACGAAATCCATAACTTTTAGTCGGCACAGTCTGGAGATGATACGATTCGATTTTGGTGAAAATCGGACAAACGGTGTGGGAGGAGTTCGAAAAAGTAGATTTTGAATGAAAATAGCATTTTATCTCACAAAACTGTATTGAAGTCAATGGGAATTTCATGTTTTGTTCTATTATAGCGCTACCAAGAGGCTCAGTCCCACAATTTTTTTTACGTGTCCTCAGAGTGAGCCCATACATATGTGTGTCAGTTTTGGTGAAAATATCTCAATTTGCTTTAGAGTTATAGACATTTATATGAAAAAACACGTAAAAAATGACTGACACATGACTTTGTTTGAATTTTACTACCCCTAAACATCAATATTTTTGCATTTGGGCATTGGCGTATAGCTATCGAACTATGTTTCCAAACTTCTGACGGAGGTTTCGTCTCGATCGGACAATCGGTTTCGAAGATATAGCCAAATGTTTTTTAAGCGCTAAATCACAACGCTACACAAACCGTAAGGCGAAACCTAGCATGTTTGGTATCGTAGGACTCGGCAAGGTTTCAGGAGACTAATTAGATGAGTCTCGTGAAAATAAGTCGACCACACCCAAAGTTATAAGCGTTTGAAAACTAGCGTTTTCACCACTAGATGGCGCTGTTTCGAAACTTCTCACGCTCCTTCAGGACATCGTGCTGATGACTTATACCAAGTTTCGTAACAATCCGTTCATGCGTTCTTAAAATACAGCATTTTAGCACATAATTTAAAATGGCCGACAGTCAAAATGGCCGATATGGTAAAATTGGATATCAGTTGACTCGGCATGTTGCTCTGAATCTAACAAGATCAATTTTATGATTTTTGGACAAATTGTTCAGAAGTTATAAGCTAAAATAGCCATTTTTCATATCTCCGGACCAGTAGGTGGTGCTGCGCCGAAACGCAGCATGTTGCCTCAGGTCATGCTTGTGATGACATGTACCAAGTTTGGTCTGAATACAATAAACCGTTGCGGAGATACAGCCTTACGACTGTTTTCGCAAACGCTACGTAAAATTTGTTCGAGCGTTTATCGAAAACGGTTTGACGAATCAATTTGAATTCCATAACTTTTTGTCAGCACTGCCTGAAGATGATCTGGTTCAATTTTCGTGCAAATCGGACAAACCGTCTAGGACGAGTTCGAAAAAGTAGGTTTTTTGAAAAATTCAAAATGGCGGCCATATTTTTATTACGGAAAATTAAGTCATAGGGTGCAATCGAATCGGCATGAGCTCAGGAATCAGAGGAAAAAAGAATTTTGTTGATTGGCCTTACGGTTCAAAAGTTATTAGCAAAATAAAAGTGAAAATTTGGACAGGTGGTGGTGACATCAGAATGTCAAACCAAAACAACTTTCCCGCAATCGGTTCTATGGGCTGCCATAGACTCCCATGGCGGAAGAATAATAATAAGAAGAACGGGAACAGATACAATAGGTGCCTCCGCACCTTCGGTGCTTGGCCCCTAATAATAATAAGAACCGGAACAAAAACAATAGATGCCTCCGCACCTTCGGTGCTTGGCCCCTAATAAGAACGGGAACAGATACAATAGGTGCCTCCGCACCTTTGGTGCTTGGCCCCTAATAAGAACGGGAACAGATACAATAGGTGCCTACGCACCTTCGGTGCTTGGCCCCTAATAATAATAAGAACGGGAACGAAAACAATAGGTGCCTACGCACCTTCAGTGCTTGGCCCCTAATAAGAACAGGAACAGATACAATAGGTGCCTACGCACTTTCGGTGCTTGGCCCCTAATTAAAGCTGCAAGCAGCATTTATCGGGGTTCAAGCAGTTAAGGCCTTTAAGCACAAAAGCATCAAAAGTTATTAAGTTTTATTTAGCAAGCATGTAACCACTGACATAATAGATGGAAAATACCATTTTCAGCCAATACAGGCAGTTTACCATGGGAAATATATGGTTTTAAAGCTTTTTAACAGTTATAGTGCCACCTATGGTCCGATCTCCATAAAATTGTTTACTGTGACCTCAAATTGAACCCATACACATGTGTACTGAGTTTGGTGAAGATATCTCATTTACTTCTTGAGTTATAGCCATTTTAGTAAAATAGGCTCCTCCCACAACAATTTACCACATTCTAGTATTATTTACTATGATTCTAGCATGATTCACATAGTTTACCATGATTTTATCTTAGTTTACCTTGATTTACCATATTCTAGCATGATTTACCATGATATACTACATTCTAGTATGATTTACCATTGTTTACTGTGATTCTAGCATGGTTTACCATAGTTTATCATGATTTATCATGGTTTACCATGATTTACCCTGTTCTAGCATGATTTACCATGATATACCACATTCTAACATGATTTACCATAGTTTATCATGATTTATCATGGTTTACCATGATTTACCCTGTTCTAGCATAGTTTACCATGATTTACCATGTTCTAGCATGATTTACCATGATATGCCACGTTCTAGAATGATTTACCAGGATTCTAGCATGATTTACCATGATTTTCCACATTCTAGCACGATTTACCATAGTTTATCATCATTTACCATGGTTTACCATGATTTACCCTGTTCTAGCATAGTTTACTATGATTTACCATGTTCTAGCATGATTTACTATGATATACCACGTTCTAGAATGATTTACCAGGATTCTAGCATGATTTACCTTGATACACCACATTCTAGTATTATTTACTATGATTTACCATGATTTTATCTTAGTTTACCTTGATTTACCATGTTCTAGCATGATTTACCATGATATAACTCATTCTAGCATGATTTACCATAGTTTATCATGATTTATCATGGTTTACCATGATTTACCCTGTTCTAGCAGTTTACCATGATTTTATCTTAGTTTACCTTGATTTACCATGTTCTAGGATGATTTACCATGATATACCACATTCTAACATGATTTACCATAGTTTATCATGATTTATCATGGTTTACCATGATTTACCCTGTTTTAGCATAGTTTACCATGATTTACCATGTTCTAGCATGATTTACCATCATATACCACGTTCTAGAATGATTTGCCAGGATTCTAGCATGATTTACCTTGATACACCATATTCTAGTATTATTTACTCTGATTTACCATGTTTCTAGCGTGATTTACCATGATTTACCACATTACTAGCAATTATGTGAAGTGTCAGTGCAAATGAAGTGATAAACACTGACAAAATCTGATTGTGTTATAATAGTTATTGTTATATAAATGATTTTTAGAGTCTAAATATGAATGTGAGCACATGTGAAAAGACTTCATTAATAAGTAGAATGGCCAGCAGAGGGCAGTAGAAGACCACTTATTGGCTCACTTTCACTTTAAACTTCATGTTTTTCACCAGTTTTCTGCACTAAAGCAAACCAGTTTTTCCATGTTAACTCAATAATGCATGCTTACACACACCCACACACACACACACACACAAATAAACATACACAAATACAAATATGTTTTTAATGTTTTGGGATATGTTTTTGAGAAAATATATTTATTGGTCTATAGGAATTCCTTTGTGATCTAATAATATAAAAAAGAAAAGAAAAAAGATTGCTTTTTAAAGCATTTGTTTGTTTGCTAATACTGAAAACTAATGAAAAGGTCATGTGTAATCCTGCTGCTCCCTCTAGTGGACAGTGGTATTACAGCTTCCATCTTACAGTTGAAGTGATTGAATGAATTAATGAATGGGAATTTGGTTTTTCACTTTATATCTCTGGAACCAGAAGGCGAAAAATTCTGAAACTCAGAGCATAGATAGTGCTTGAGGAGACCTGTTGAATGAGACCATCACGGTGTTTTTGGGCGATTGGGGCCGGGAGTTATGACCGTTCAAAGGCATATCTTTTGGGGCTTTTATCTCTGGAATGCCCAGGGCAAATTACACCACATTTGAATCGAAGCTAGCCAAGGACGGGCCCTTTCCAACGAGCTCTCACACAAGGTTCGGGGTGGTCTGGGTCGGGAGTTACGGCCGTTTAAAGTCGGGGGTCCTGCGGACTAGCGATCCGCGGGGGGCGCGCTCCCAAGGCCCGCGACGACACGTTTCGATAAAGAGCCTGGAGAGGACCTTACCATCAAAATTTGAGCGCGCAACGACTTTCCGTTTTCGAGTTATGAATGAATTTGTATTCTTTGTATTGTATTTGTATGCTTAAATGCCGTTTTACTTTCGTTTTCCATTTCCATATCTCAGTGTGACACAATTGTCAATAGTAATACTCCAATAGATGAGTTTTGACAAAATGTGATTGTAAATGTTAAAATAATGATTTTATAAAGTCTAAACATGAATTATATAACAATATCAGAATCAGAATCAGAATCAGAAAGAGCTTTATTGCCAAGTGTGCTTGCACCCACAAGGAATTTTTCTTGGTACTGAAGCTTCCAGTGCACATATACAAATACAAATACAACAAGAACATAGTAATACAAATTCTAAGAATGAAAATATATAAAAAATAAATAAAAATAGTATAAAAGTAAAAAAATAGGGTCACAGTTGGGTTTAGTCTGAATAACATTTACAGATTATAAACATATTTACAGTATTTTGAGTAGTATGAATAATATAGATATAAATATCACCTGAGTTTATTGCACTAGACAGTGGGAGTATTGCACTTACAGGCATATGCTTTGGGGGGCATGTTAAGTGTTCAGAAGGGAAATGGCCTGTGGAAAGAAACTGTTCCTGTGCCTGGAAGTTCTTGTGGCCAGTGATCTGTGTCGCCGTCCTGACGGTAACAGTTCAAACAGGGGGTGTCCAGGGTGAGTGGAGTCTGTGATGATTTTACCTGCTCTCTTCCTCACTCTGGAAGAGTACAGGTCCTGGAGGGTTGGCAGGGGGGCACCAATAATCCTCTCTGCAGTCCGGACTGTCCGTTGTAGTCTCCTGATGTCCGATTTGGTAGCTGAACCAAACCAGACAGTGATGGAAGTGCTTAAGACAGACTCAATGACGGCTGAGTAGAACTGGATCAGCAGCTCCTGTGGCAGATTGAACTTCTTCAGCTGGCGAAGGAAGTACAGTCTCTGCTGGGCCTTTTTCACAATGGAGTCAATGTGATTTGCCCACTTCAGGTCCTGGGAGATGGTAGAGCCCAGGAACCTGAATGACTCCACTGCTTCCACAGTGCTGTTCATGATGGTGAGAGGGGGGAGTGCTGGGGTGTTTCTCCTGAAGTCCACGATCATCTCCACTGTTTTGAGCGTGTTCAGCTCAAGGTTGTTATAACTGCACCAGACAGCCAGCTGTTCAACCCCCAGTCTGTAAGCAGACTCGTCACCATTTTGGATGAGACCGATGACAGTGGTGTCGTCTGCAAATTTCAGGAGCTTGACAGAGGGGTCTTTAGAAGTGCAGTCATTAGTGTACAGGGAGAAGAGCAGTGGGGAGAGAACGCACCCTTGGGGGGCGCCAGTGCTGATGGTGAGGGTCCTGGATGTGAGTTTCCCCAGTCTCACTAGCTGCTGCCGGTCCGTCAGGAAGCTGGAGATCCACTGACAGATTGTGGATGGCATGGAGAGCTGAGTCAGTTTGGCTGTGAGAAGATCAGGGATGATGGTATTGAAGGCCGAACTGAAGTCCACAAATAGGATCCGTGCATAAGTCCCAGGTCTGTCAAGATGTTGCAGGATATAGTGCAGTCCCATGTTGACTGCATCATCCACAGACCTGTTTGCTCTGTAAGCAAACTGAAGGGGATCCATCAGGGGTCCGGTGATGTCCTTCAGATAGGCCAACACCAGTCTTTCAAACGACTTCATGACCACAGACGTGAGAGCGACAGGTCTGTAGTCGTTAAGTCCAGTGATTTTAGTTTTTTTGGGAACCGGAATGATAGTGGAGCGTTTGAAGCAGCAGGGAACTTCACACTGCTCCAATGATCTGTTGAAGATCTGCGTGAAGACTGGGGCCAGTTGGTCAGCACAGGCTTTTAGACAAGCAGATGAGATGCCGTCTGGGCCTGAAGCTTTCCTAGTCTTCTGTTTTTTGAAGACTCTGCTCACGTCCTCCACACAGACCTTAAGCTCAGGTTGGATGGCAGAAGGGGGGAGGAGAGGGGTTGCAGGAGGTGATGGTGGATGTGTGAAGTGCACATCAGGGCGGGTGTGAGGTGTGAGTCTGGGCTTCTCAAACCTGCAATAGAATGCATTGAGAGTGTCAGCCAGTTGTTGATTCTCCACAGATGGGGGGGATGGTGATTTGTAGTTGGTGATGTTCCTCAGGCCTCTCCAGACTGATGCCGGGTCGTTGGCCGAAAACTGGTTTTTCAGCTTTTCAGAGTAGCTTCTTTTAGCAACTCTGATCTCCTTTGTCAGTTTGTTTCTGGCCTGGTTATACAAGATTTTATCCCCACTTCTGTAAGCATCCTCTTTGGCATGACGAAGCTGTTTGAGTTTCCCAGTAAACCATGGTTTATCATTAGTGAATGATAAGAATGTCCTGGTAGGAATGCATGTATCCTCACAGAAACTGATATATGATGTTACAGTATCTGTGAGCTCATCCAAATCGGTGGCTGCATCTTCAAAAACAGTCCAATCAGTGCAATCGAAGCAGGCCTGTAGATCCTGCTCTGCTTCGTTGGTCCATCTTTTTACAGTCCTTAATACAGGTTTAGCTGATTTCAGTTTCTGCCTGTAGGTCGGTATAAGATGAACCAAACAGTGATCAGAGAGCCCCAAAGCTGCCCGTGGGACGGAGTGATACGCATTCTTTATCGTGGTGTAACAGTGGTCCAATATATTACTGTCTCTGGTAGGACATGTAACATGCTGTCTGTATTTTGGCAGTTCACGGGAGAGATTTGCTTTGTTAAAATCCCCAAGAATGATTAAAAGAGAGTCTGGGTACCTTTGTTCCATTTCAGCTATATGTTCAGCCAGCTGTTGTAGCGCCGCGCTCACACACGCGTCTGGAGGAATGTAAACATTCGCGAGAATGAATGAGGAAAACTCCCGCGGCGAGTAGAAAGGTTTACAGTTTATGAAATGAGCCTCTAAATTAGGAGAGCACATCTTCTTCAGTGTTGTTACATCTGAACACCAACTTTCGTTAATGTAGAAACACAATCCACCACCTCTCGTTTTCCCCGTTAGTTCCGCGATGCGATCCGCTCGGAACAGCTGGAAGCCCGGCAGATGTAGTGCGTTGTCCGGTATGGCTTCACTCAGCCAGGTTTCAGTGAAGCACAGAGCAGCGGAGTTTAAAAAATCCTTGTTAGTGCATGTGAGGAGAAGAAGTTCGTCCATTTTGTTAGGAAGAGATCGGAGATTCGCAAGATGAATACTGGGTAGTGCAGTGCGGAGGCCGCGCTCGCGGAGTTTAACCAGCGCGCCGGCGCGCTTCCCGCGTTTGCGTCTGACCGCGCGTTTTAACAACACCGCTGCGCCTCCAACGAGAATGTCCAGTAAAACGTCTGAGTAATCAAAATCTGTAAAAAACTTGTCTGGTGTGTGTTTCCTAATGTCCAGAAGTTCGTCTTTGGTGAAACTGATAGGAAAAGAATGACTAAACGCAGAACAAACGAACAAAAACAACACAATGACTGGAGAGCTCCACACCGAGGCAGCCATCCGCGGCGCCATCTTGATGAATTTAGGGAGTAGTATGATGAAATGACAGCAGGGGGCAGTAACATACCACTTATTGGCTTAATATGCCATGTTATTAATTTTCACATTTTTTACCTGTTATAGAGGCAAATTTTGTCCAATCTGTCTGAAATTTCCCATGCTTGTTAAGAGTCACATGTTCTGATTATTATGTGAACATTATATGATCATAGATAGAAAACACCATCTACAGCCAATACAGGCAATTTACCATAGGAAATATATGGTTTTAAAGTGTTTTAACAGCTATAGCGCCACCTATGGTCCGATCTCCATAAAAATTTCCATGCTTCTTTATCATGTTATGTCACATATGCTCACCAATTTTTGTGAAGTTCTGACTTTTTATTTAGGATTTATAGACGTTTGAGTATTTTGACACGCCCATTTTCTAAACACCCCTGTTATAGCCATCCAAATGCAAAAGTTCAACTTTTTTTTGATAATTATTGATCTAGAGAGTCCAGAGAATTGTACTACACTGGTCTGGTTCCGATCGGGCAAAAAACCTAGGACTAGTTCGCAAAAGTAGGTTTTTAACATGTTCGAGAATATTTAATGAACGGTTTGATTGACAGCAATGGTTCTTGAGGCAAAGTTGTTTAGCATGAGCAGATCTATCAAATGATATGCATTTTGTGATGATAAGTGTAACACCACGTGATTACAAAGCCATAAAACTTGTTAGCACCAACTAGTGGCCGATTTCTTTCAAAATTCTTACAGACCTCTAGGGCCATGAGTCGAACATGCCCACTGAGTTTCGTTCCGATCGGTCTCTGTTAACCGTGTCTAATAGGTGCTCAAACTTCATTGGCCAAAGGCGGCCATGTTTTTTGAGATACGCCAATGTCCTCATAGATATCCATGGCAACTTGGACCAAGACACTGGATACCAATCGGACTAATGGTCAGGTGGTTATAACCCTTTTCATGGTTTTTTCATGTTATAGCGCCACCTAGAGTGCAATCGTCGCGATTTTTTTACTGTGACCTCAGATTGAACTCATACACATGTGTACCAAGTTTGGTGAAGATATCTCATTTACTTCTCGAGTTATAGCCATTTTAGTAAAATAGGCTCCTCCCACAACGTTTATTTTGCACCCACTAGCGACCATGAATCGAAATTTCAATATTTTTTCAATAATTATTGATGATCAGACTCCAAAGAACATTTCTGCACTGGTTTGGTTCCGATCGGCCGAAAAACCTAGGACTAGTTCGCAAAAGTAGGTTTTTGAAAAAATTCAAAATGGCGGAAAATTTTCCCAGGCGGAAATGAAATCGGAGATATATGCCACCTATTGGCCAATCGGAGTCATAATTTGATAACCTCTCCTCGATTTTTGTACTACCATCTGGCAAAGTTTCAAGTCTCCAGCACTTACGGTTTGGGCTGCATGATGCGTTTTACGGCAGAAGAAAAATAATAAAAATCAGGACAATTACAATAGGGTTTCAGCACTTCGTGCTTGAACCCCTAATAAAAATCAGTACAATTACAATAGGGTTTCAGCACTTTGTGCTTGAACCCCTAAAAATCAGCACAATTACAATACGGTTTCAGCACTTCGTGCTTGAACCCCTAATCAGGATAATTACAATAGGGTTTCAGCACTTCGTGCTTGAACCCCTAATAATAATAATGTGAATGTGTGTTATCCCTGTGATGGACTGTCCATCTGTGCCCATCTAAGTGATTATGGCTGTCAAACATAAGACCACATTTTTTTTATCTCATTAAATTAATAGTAGACTGCTTAATTTCTGCTAACACTTTATTTCGATGCTCCAAACAGACATTCTACTGACTATAATTTACTTTGCAACTACATGTCAACTTCTAATATCCCAACTCCTACACCGAACAGTCTACTAATTCATAACTAATATTCTTATGAGAGTTAGTTGACATGTAGATGCAACGTTACTTATAATCAGCATATCTAAAGAATGTCTAAAAGGGGACCATCAAAATAAAGTGAAACCCAGGGTTCCTACACATTTTCCATTTCAATTCCATACTTCTCCATTCTTAAATTTCCAAACCTATCTGTAGATTTTTCAGATCATATTTAACATAAATGGTTCACACATTATTTTCAGCATTACATTTAGCATATAGTACATCTGTATCCGTACAGTCATCTGTATTTTTATTCTCTTTTTTTTTTCCATCGGTTTTCACAAAGTGATAACATGCGCTTAAATTATGAAAATAACCTAAAACACTTTATAACCTGCATATATATATATATATGATTTAGATCGTTTGTTCCTTTATCTTTTGCTGGTTTGAGTGGCACACACACACACACACACACACACACACACACACACACACACACACACACACACACACACATTAGTTAAGTGAGGTTCAAAAGAGACTCGCTTATGATAAAGACAAACAGTTTTGAAAATAACATTGAATTCATTCAGTCGTGAACAATAACTAAACAATCACTAAACTTTTTCCATGAAAAATTCATGACAAATTCATTTTTAGAACTTTATTATTCAAACTGAATAGGGGCAATAGTCTTGAAACACATTTTCCATACTCTGTTGTCTTTTCCCCATACTTATCCAGACCTGGAAATTACTCAAATCAAATTCCACACTTTTCCAAATTGCGTAGGAACCCTGGAAACAAATATTGTAAATTCTTTGTGCGTCATTTACTTTTTTTTTGTTGCTAGTTTTTTCTTTATTTGCTCAAGCACATCCAAAACTGGAGTTACACACTCTGACTATGTTCAAGTTCACTTGTGCACTGGCATCCTTTTGTGATGCAAAACATTAATGATTTTTTGGAAAAAGGGTTTAATAAACCCAAATGAAAAAAAAAAAAATGCCCTACTATCATATGCCTTTCCAGCAATTGACATATACACTATAGTGCACAAGTCAAAAGGACTTTTGTGTTACATGAAAAATAGCAGCCTTCAGGTTTGGAACAACATGAGGGTAATTAAATAATAACAGAAATTTCATTCTGGGCCGAACTATTTCAGCCTTCCCCAATTTTGGCCAGAGCTTGTGAAACGGACGTTTATTAGTGCCGATGAGAGCTCATCAAATGCCCCATTTGGGCTCCAGCTGCAGTATGATGAGGAAAGATGATTGCATGCTCTCATTTCATTCATCAACATTAACCACAACACTGATCAGATATAACTGAGTTAATATGATGCACCAGCCATGTATCATTTAATAATGCTGAGGGACTGTCAAATAAATCAGGAGATAATGAAAGGAGGAAGAATATAATTGCACAATGCCACGTTTCCACTTGGGAAGTGTTAGACTTCTAAATGACAGTGTGCGATCTATTAATCTTTTTTTCAAAGTCACTTATGCTTACAATACACCTTGAGTCTTTAATATAGACACTGATTGGGCTATTGATTATTGGGCTGGCATATGGTGTGAGTAAAGTGGTCTAAGTTACTTAACCAGTCAATACAGAGAGATCACCAATAACCAGAATCAGTTTTATAATAATAGCCTAGTAGTTCCATAATCTACCTTTATAAGCATAGATACTCAGCACTTACAGGAAACACTATCCACTTTTTAGCCGCCTTATTTTCCATTCCGCTTCTCCAAAGAATTTTTTTTTTCAATATACAGAAATTCTTCAGCAATTTATCCAACCATAACAATTCTAATCATAAAAAGCATTTAAGAATCAAGACATGAATTAAGAAAGAACAAGATATGGTTATAAATTATGGTTGAAGACACTCATTACTCACTCACTACTACTCATTGCGAATGGTATAATTGAATCAGAAATTATGGTCCAATACAAAACTATTGACCACTAACTACTGAGCGAGCTCCTTAACGCATTATAGTCCATCTCGTCTATTGCAATCTCATACCTAGAATATCAAAATCAACTGCAGGCGGTAGATCCTTTTCCTATTTAGCACCTAAACTTTGGAATAGTCTTCCTAACTTTGTTCGAGAAGCAGACACACTGTCAGTTTAAATCTAGACTAAAAACACTCTTTAACCTGGCATATACATAAGATATTATCACATTTCTATAATTCACATCCGTTAAAGGCTGCATAAATTAGGTAAACCGGAACCGCAAACACTTCCTGTAACACCCAATGAACTTGTTACATTGTTAAAAGAATGGCATCTTCGCTAACATTAGTTAGCCTTTTACCCTGAAGTTACCGTAGTCAGATGGATCCAGGCCGTATCCAGATCAGATGGAGGACCTGCGCCTAGACACGACCACAACGCATCCCTGAATGTTAGCAGAAATCCTGTCAACTACCTGTGAAGGCCTCATCGACACGACACATCCTCAGCAAAGACCACAAGATCCAGACAGGTCCTCAGCACAGACCTACAGTATGAGCAGCTTCATCCCCATACAGTAATGAATCCGATCTCCAAGCAAAAGGAACTGGATGAAATATTTTAGTCTACCGATCCACAATCTGATTTCTGACTTGTGATGCAGCCTGAATCCTAATGGCACCGTGTTCATTCATAGGCCAGAGGAGAACTGGACCTCCGACTGAGCCTGGTTTCTTTTTTCTCAATTCTGTCACCTGATGGAGTTCACTGTCGCCTCTGGCTTGCTTAGTTGGGGACACTTAGGGGCGGATTTACTAACAGCTTGCGCCAGCGCAAACCCTCTTTTGGTGTTAAAAAACTACTGTAAGGATTTACTAAAGACACACAAGCCGCATTTCCATTACCCTTCAAATTGCGCAAATTGAAATTGCGAATTGAAAATACGGCTAATGGAAACACGTCAATTTCGCGAAAACTCCCATTTATCGCAAAATTTTTTTTACGCTGGCATGAGGTGGCTTATCAGGCAATTCGAAAAAGAAATATTTCGCAAAACTGCAACTGTACAGGTCACCTGACGTAGATGACGCGGTATGTTTGGACAGAATACGAGACAGAGTTCTTTATTAAATTCATATAAGACAAAATAATTACAGGAATAATGGATTCTAAACCTCAAATAAATGCAACAATCAAGACCTCGAAGCAGATATGAGGGAGAAACACCCAGAAACACCTCATATGTGCTGCTCACAGGTATAATAAGGGTCGTTCCTTACCATTAATGCTAGGAAAACACACATACATCTCCTTCGATTAATGGCTAGTGCAGTGGCTGGGATATAGTACATAAACTACCAACGTCCGTTGCCATGGTTTTTGGAATGATTTTACTTATCGCGAGAGGAAAAAATGTTTTAGTCGCATAACATCAGTTAATGGAAACGCCGCCATTTCGCAATAGTTTTTTGTCGTTTTATGTTTTTTGTTAGAGTAAAATCGCACAAGTTTTGCGCAAATCTGTAATGGAACAGTTGAAAGCCTACAGTGAAAAATTTAAGCTGAAAAGGTGTGGACACAGTTATTTTGGCTGACCTTATTGCATACATGCAGATTCCCTTTCAGATGCAAAATTTATGGGAGGAGAATATTTAAATGAATCACACAAGGTGATTTACTAAGGTTTGCGCTAGTCAATTGACTGGTATTTGCGCCATTATTTATCGCCCAAAAGAAGCATGTTTTAAACCAGACGTTAAGTTGCGCTGCTCTTGGTAGATTGTGTTGGTCATTATGGAAATAATCTGGCTGTGTCTGTGTTCTTTAATTTGCGTCAGTAGATCACGCACTGAACTTTCCTCTTCATTGGTGCTTTTGTGGAATTGCACTCTCACGCTAATTTGCCGTTTATTAAATCTGCCCCTTATATTCAACAGTATTATTTATTTAACTGCACTTACACTATTGGATGAGAACTGAACTGGACGATGAAATAACTTTTTCTGCAGAACTGCTTTATAGATTAAATAAAAAAAATTGAATAATTGGCGATCTTCACAACGAAACTGAACTGAACCCAGCTGAACAATAACACTATTTTCTTTTAGAGCTGATGTACATCTGAAACGAACTGTTTGTATCATTGAATTATTTTCCTGTTTATCACTGTAAAGCTGCTTTTTATTTGTATCGGATATAGCGCTATATAAATAAAGGTGACTTGACTTGAGATAAAGTACAACATATTTAAGGTTTATTGAAAAATGTTCAAACACAGACACATTCTCAACACTGCTGTGTCATTGGCAATGTTTTATGAGAGTTGGCGGTCACACTGAACTCTTTTGATGTGATTCCCATTTTCATGGTAACAACAAATGATTGGTAGATCTCTTCTCAGGATTTTGGGTAGGATATCTCTCCAGGAATTAATTTTTTTCAAAAACTTGGAATCACATTGACATAATCTCTTAATTTCTGATGGCTCATGACAAGGCTGCTAAATATTTACTTTTAAACTCTACTCTGTTGTAGTTAAGTAATTTGCAATGTCATTAACCAATGGTATGTCAGAAACTTGGGATAAGAAACAGAAAATGTCACACTAGCGTTGAAAACAACTGGGAACATTTTATTGCTGGACATAGCTGTCAAGAGTCAAAACAACAACTGATGAACTAAAAACAATAACACAAAATTAAAAAGACTGCAGACAAATCTGAGTGCTGTAATGTGTTGAACAAAAAAAAAAAAAAAAAAGAATAAATATACATGAGCAAAAAAGATGAGGAATTCCACTATTGCCGACACAAATGGTCATAATGCAACAAACCTATAGAACTCAACAGTGCAACATGGTGAAAATCATAAATACACAGAATGAGACAGACAAAAAACAAATAATCATGGACTCCAGAAATGTGGTGGCAGTATGAATCCAATCCATCATCCACCTTTATTATAAGCTCTTGTAAGCTTGTTTAAATAAAAAACAAGAACCAGTAGTAAAATAACCAGTAACATGGAGCATTGTTAATGCGGAGGGTGTTTTCAACCAGTTGACGTCTTCTCGCACATCTGACTCAGTAACACCATTGAGACAGAATAGCATCTTTCATAACACTATGCATATAGAGTGGGGTCCAAACGTCTGAGACCACAGAGTTAAAATGTGTCTGTTTTGCATCTGTTTTTGTCATAATAAAATACACAAGGAATTTGAGTAAAAAGTAGGAATTAGTCAAGAGTTTTTAATTGTCTTTGTTTTTGGTATGTCCCACAAGTTTGACCAGCTGATCCATGTTATCCAGCGCAATTTGTGCACATCAATGGAAGCAATCAGATCCATTGTCAGATTTGGAGTTTTTTTTTCAGATTTGGACAAATTATATATAACTTATATAACGTTTTGAAAGTTTTACAGATTTTCAATGTGGGCTCAGACTTTTGGACTTTACTGTATGAGCTACAATAAACTAGATGTTTGTTCAGTTGGTACAGATAGAGTATGAAAATTTCAAAATCAAATGTTATGTACAATAATGAGCTACAAAGTACCACATCTATGATGTAATAAAATATGTAAACATATTTATTGTTTGACACAGTTGACTGTGACAACATGAAATATACACTCATTCACATTGAATTCATCTTCCGCAAATCATATTTCAGCCCTCCTTCAGACAACAGATTACTTCGCTCACAGTTGCTCCATATTTGAGACGTGTGTAGCAAATGACTTAAGCAGTCAAAACTGAAAGGAGAATCGCAAATTGAATGTAGAATGTCTCGTTTTCCATTTGTAATAGATGGATTTTTTTTCAGTTGAATCTGTTTATACAAGGCAGACCTCAATCAGAGTATGAATATTAAAGCAAGTTAGTACTTGATGGACACTGGAAGAGAAAAGGATGAGAAATAAAAGCAGAAACAAAGGAAAAATGAGTATGCTAAAAAACAACAAAAAAACAACAACATTTGTTTAATGGAACATTTCTTCTCCTGCTTGGGTTAGAAAAGTACTGTTTTATGGCAAATTTTCCCACTTTGCATCTTCAAAACAACATCCTCTAGATCTCCTCTTTGCAAAGATATCAGTACTACATCACACACATCACATGCATGCCCAAAATCATGACCATTACCCATGATCTGCGTTGATTTGTACAGGGTTACAATGGACAAGGGTTGCTTTTTTTTCTCCTTTTGTCTTTTTTTTTTACACCAAGTATTTTGTACCTTAGAAAGTCACTTGAGGGATAACAATGTAACAATGAGATATTTTACACTGGCATTGTCCCACAACCAGACAGAAAATAAGGTATCAAGGTCCCCAGAGTCCTATTTGCCTTCTCCCTATACGCTTACCGTACGCTTAAGTGTGCTTCAGATCACAGAGCTTGGAAATGGGTTCATTTTGACTCAGTGAGTTTGAGTTTTTAAAGGACTTTTTTGTGTGTAAAATCACGGTTTCCTGTTCAAGTTTTTTTTCTTTGTATTTTGTCATTTGGATTTCGTTTTATACATAGTATTCCTTGTCCTTGTCTTTGGGTCTCTTGTTGCTGGCACTCTTAGTGCTGGGCTGTTTGTCTTTCACTACCGTGCCATTATTCTGTGCCGAATTGCTAATGTAGTTCCGTGTTTCATCTACCTGATAGGAGCCCTCGTCCCTGTTCCTGTATTTGTACATGGCATAGAGAAGGATGAGGATGCACAGGGCGGCAGCAGAGATGATCCCGACCACCATGCCCGTAGTGCTGCTGGACTCGCGTATTACCTCCGAGGCACCAGGGGGCACTCTCCTGATACCCGGCTCGGTGGGCAGGGTGCTGGGGATGGTACGCAACATGGGCTGCGTGATGTACGGCCCCTTCGGTTTGGTGCCATCCATGTCCAAAGATGTGGGGAGTGGGAGCAGCACTATGTCCGGTTGGGGTTTGATCTCACGGTTGTTCATTTTCCCGGCGGGGATTTTAGGAGCGGCTTCGGGCATGACGGGGGACGAGCTCCTGAGGTCAGGCAGAGGGGGGATGGCCGTAGTCCTGCCCGCCTCAGAGGCCTTGCTAGGTTTAAAGTCCTTTACTTCCCACTTGGGTGCGAGAGCTTTGTAGCCACCTTCGTAAGTCGACGTGGTCAAGATCTTATCTGTTACCAGGGAGAAGGTGGTGTAAAAATCTTCATCGTCAGTAGGGGGGAGGCTAGAGTCGAAGGCCTCCCCAGAGCCAAACCCCGAAATCACCAAGCCATCACCATCATCATCATCACCATCATCATCATCACAATCATCGCTGCCTTGGTGCGACAAGCAAGGTACCCCCGCCTCGGTGGCAATTGACAGGGACTCTTTTGTGGTCTTAATAATGGTGAGGACGGGGTGAAGGGTCGGGGGAAGGGGGATGAAAGGGGCTCGAGTGGAAACAGGGGGAATGTCTATGGGATCCTCGACTAGAACGGGGATGACTAACTCCCCTCCTGGGAAGCAGAAGAAGAAGAAAGGAAATTAGTGTCCATTCAAGTTCGGCTGCTTACTAAACAGGCAACTGTACATGACCAATTAAAGCAAAGCAAGAATATTTGGAAAGCAATATGACAAAAAACACTCTTGGCCAAAACAAACCAAGAAAGAACAGAAAGAAAGAACAGAAATGTGAAAATGCCAGGTACATTTATCAAAAGGCTTGTAGGGACATGCAGGGTCTTGAGCTTTCTTTATGGTGTATTTAACTGACCTCTACATAACACCTATTACTCACAATTACTGTGCCCCTGCCACTTGGAGCATCCGAAACAAGTTAAACTAATGAACATAGTCTTTAATTTTGCTACATCTTGAGAAGTGTAGAGGTGAAAGTAAAAAACTGAGCTGATCTGACTGCTCACGTTGTAAATTCATTTAGGAAAATTACGTGTAAGCATCATGTTGGATCAACAAACATAAGACCAATGAAGAGCGTAATATATTGAACACTCCCAAAAAATACTATTATTGTATTGAGATTTCTAATTTTCTGAGCGGCTTATCAAGACTAGAGGAAATCACTTTATTACTTTTCTCTTTCAAGTCTGTCACACTTGAGATGAAAGCCAATTGCCTTTTGACAGTTCTTATGAAATTGCCACAATGGCACAAGTCACAAGACAGTTCAACAACACCTGAATGTTTCGTCTCATATGTGAACACTTAATGTCATACTATAGGTTTGATTCACACAATTCACATTGAGGGTGATATTTTAATTGTTGAAAACATTACATACACACATTGGGCTTCATGCAATTTAAAAAAAAAAAAAATAATAATTTAAGTTAAAACGTAAAACCATTCCTAAGTAAACTGACGCATTCAGCTCACGTGGTTAATGGATTTTTTAACAATTTACAATAAGGCCCAGTGTTTTTACAAATAAAACCTGGTTGTTTTTCATGAAGACACATGTTTTTCTATTGTACATTTCTTGAAGATTTTTTCCTTTTTTTATTGTTACAAGGGATACATCCAGATGCTGATTGAATCTGCTCAAACTTACACCAAGGTGGCTTCGCTGATTACAAACATAGGGCACTATAAGGCAACACAGGTCTCAAACAACAGACCAAAAGAAACAAAAGGAAAGGAAAGAAAAATGAAAAGCAATGCAAACAACTGGTTAATGGTTAGAGCAAATCACTAGAAACATTCGCAAACCAAATGCACAGTCAAAGAGAGTAGTAAGCACATAAAAAAGAAAATTATTCTAAAAAATAATAAGCCTATTAAACAATTCATCAAAAGGTGGAAGCATACCAACAGTTCTGTGACTTACATCAACAAATTGCCCGCATGATTTTGGCAGGAAGAAAAAAATTTACAAAAGAAAGTTGTGTAAGAATGCTTGGGAATAAGTATGGTTAATCTTTAAAAATGTAATTAGGCAATCAATTTATCCTCTAATTTTATATATAATATTTTATATTTTAATTTTATATATAATATTCTTAGACAAGATGATACAGGGAGGCAACGACACATACATTCACACCATGACATGAAAAATAACTTCACCATTCTGCTCATTTGTTCTTTCTTTTGATAAATAAATCATTTTCTCTACAAAAGAAAACTGTACATTTTTTTTAAGATAATTTAGCTTTTAAGTATCTACAGATACATATTTTCTTTTTAACATGAATTCTTAAACAATAGAATGACTGTACATACTGTACTGTTGCTATCAGAGGAGAAAGGGAGGGTCGAGAGAGAGAGAGAGAGAGAGAGAGAGAGAGAGAGAGAGAGAGCAAGGGAGGGGCCTATGAACAGACTAGGTAGGAAATGACATAGATGGAAGTGAACGTGTACGTCAGTTGCCATGTCCATGTAAGGGCGGTACGAAGCGGTCGGGCGGCAATAGAGCTTTGGGCTGTAAGGAAGGGATGGGGATATACAAACAATGAGCATATACATGCCCATCTACCAGATCATATAGAACTCAAGACTGACACTCATACTGACCCTAAGCTGCAACTTCTGTCCCATGCAGTTTTAATGTCAGATTTAGATTTAAACAATTTAGGAGTCAGATTTCCACTGGGAAAAATAATGACTACAATTTTAACTGATTTTGAATGTTTGGAGTAGATAGTGGTGAATAAAAATTAGCATCTTTTTTTTTTCTTAATAAAAATTATCTGTATAAATAAATACTTGTATATAAAGCTATCAAAGATATCAAATATTGATCAAGCTAATCAAGAAAAAAAAAAAAAAAAAAAAACTAAACAGGAATCAATATAGAACATATATAAATATACACATATAAATATAAATAATACATATATAAATATAGACAAACCAGACGATATACATGTATACACATGTATACATGTATAAGCAATAAAAATGAATAACTGAAAAAAATTCTCTCACACTATCAAGATTGAAATAATCAGAAAACACATAGTGAAGCCAAACAGAGGAGGGACACTGTACCGTCACCACCTTCACAACTAATAACACCATTATTAGTTTTCTTTTGTAAATCTATTGTTAGTAGTTTGACAGCACAAAGCAGGGGATGGTGTATTTCAGGAAAAGGAGGAAAAACAATTTTTTTGGGGGGGGATTTTCACTGCAAGGTGAAATCATGGTTTTTAACAAGTTGCATTTAGGGAAAGTAGAATCACAGCACTGCAAGCTTGGATCAGGAGGGCTGAGAACAGGGTTACAGGATATTGAGAAATCCATGGGCTAAAGGCTGTGGGATATCAACTCGAATCAACCAAACCTCAATCTCAATACAGAGATAAAGTCCTCGTTGATCTTATGACCACTTGAACATAATGCTAATCCTGAATGCATTCGGCCAATTTAGAACAGAAATATTCTGCAGAAATCATTGCATTAACCAACAGCCGTTCGCTCAACATAAATGACAGTAAAGACTTGGGAATTCCACAAATTAGCATCCTTACAAGACAGAAAACATATCTGTGAGATGTCTCTAACAGATCCATCAAAAAAGAGTGCATTTAAATTTGTATGCATGTAGAACATGAGAGAGATTATTGTATTATGCAGTTAATCAGTATGGGGTTTTTCAATGGTTGATATTGTTACTGATTATCTGGTGAGCAGAGCAATTTAATGACTCAAAACAAGTGGAAATTTTTTACTAAACCTACAAAAACCTTGTATAAATTAGTTTAACAGTTGAAACTAATTTTGCTTTGTTTATCACGTTTCACTGATTCCCTAGTTCGTCCTGAGCTAAATGGGTGAATTTATTGGCTTCAGATGATTTGATCAAGATGAAGGCATCTACTAAAACCACAGGCACATAGATAGCGCCACAGAGGACCCCGACATGTCTCAGTAAATACTTTAATCGCACATTAGCTATGATCATTTTCACAGTGTTTTAATTCAGCTCAAACATTGTGTGCTTGTCTTAGGGGACTGTATTTGTTTTGCAGAGAGGAGATAGGAGGAAATGTTCTTTGGGCTAAGCTCCATTACATAGTAAACACTTCCACACTGCATTAAGCCTCCAGCTCAGCTAGATTGCAGTGTTCTCTGCATTTGCTTACAGGAGTTCATTCTTGTAAACAAATGTGAAGGGCCACCCTCTTTCTCAGCTGTTAATGCTCTCTAAAAATGTCTCCAGCACAAAATTCCACGTTTAGAGCGGAGAGGATGCGAAACGAAAGAAATTAACCATAACAGCTGACATTCACAGTAGTGCTCTCTCTCTTGCGGCCCCAACCAAATCCAAGTGCCCTTGGTCCAGATATCCGTGCCTAAACTCCATGCATCTTGTTTTCGCTGAGTCGAGCCAAACAGCAATGGATGCCGCAGGTGTGTGGGGCTAAACCTGCCTGATCCCCGAAAAGAGGAGTATGTGTGAGCTGGCCCCTGTGGTTCAGTCAAATCCTTTTGTGTCAACCATGCATTGTGCCCAGTCTGCGACTATTGCGGTTTTCCTCTGATAACTCATCAGCAGTATGAGAACTGAAAACCCTGGGAAATGAGAAGGCTGCGTAACTGCTGAGGGGCTGTTTTTATAGATACAAAAACTGACCTTTATGACATTTCCTCAAAGTATCAGATTGCACTGGATTGGGCAAATGAGCCAGCGCTAAGCTCCGCCCTCCTTGGTTAAAGTTAATCCTCTATGAATTGAGATTTCAAACATGGCTATTTTTTAGTAAATTGTGCTCATAAATTGGCAGTTATTTAATAATTATTTAATAAAGAGTTATTTAAAACTTTATCAGTGAATTCAACATTGTACTATGAGCTTTTTACTTTTACTTCATTAATCTGTAAATACATGAATGTTAACATTCAATTACTTAGGAGCAAAAAAAAAAAAAAAATGCAGTGTGTTTTTTTTTCTGTCGTACTTTTAGTAAATACTAGAGGTGTAATGATACCCACAAGTCACAATTCAATATCACGATACTGAACTCATGATACAATATTATTGCGATACTCCAAGACATGATAAAAGGTTTAAAAAAATGCTAAATTTGGTATTATATTGTGTGTGTAAATGAATAGGCTTGGACTTGGTGCTGGAAACCCAATGCACAGGACAACAGTGACACCAGAATAAAAATATTGATGATTCTGAAGCTGAAATACAGAATTATTTTAGACGAATATGTTTGCACTCTGTCACTGTCTAGATATATTTAAATAATGTAGGCCACTTTTTACTGGTAATATAAAACATTTAGCATTATCAGGACCCACAAATATTCCCCCATTGCATTATTATACATTATATTCAACATTATATATTGCAGTTTAATGTAGTACTGACACTAAAACTTGAATTTTTTCTCACACACCTCACACAGTAATTTTTATTCTGGTATCCTAAACCAGAGGCATGCGACCACTGTCTGCTGCACAATGTGTTGTATGGACATTAAACAGCTTTAAACAGTTAACCTTTAATTGAGACCTGCTTCAAAGTGATAGCCGGCCCAACGGGGCCTGACTACACCAAACTTCAGTGACCAGTAACCAAACTGCCAGTGGTTCAGTGACCCGTTCCTTAGGGTCCCATGCTCTCTGTGGACCTCTCCACATGCTCCTGACTGATGTCTTGCTTTGAAGACTGTTTTTCCATCTCAGTAAACTGCGCCGATGACAGCACGATGAAACCTTAGGGACCCTACAGACCCAGCATCAGTTTTACTTTAAAAGACTCTTCCTTCTTGAACTACACTACCCACCCCCAATGTCAGTTGTTTTGTGCATGAGTTTGAGTTTATTTTCAGTCTTTAGGCAAAGTTCACTCCTATAAACTAGTCATCAACATACAGTAGGCTCACTGGAAAAATGTGCCTCTACTCATTTAGACATTTGCAACACATAATCAGCTATATACTGTATGTAAAGCTTTTCTGGCATTGTTAAAACTGTCGGTTAAGTTTAAGGTTTAGGGTCAGTTAGGTTTAGTGTCATTAACCTTGTAGCGCCACTCAGCGGACATTTAATTTTTCAAACTGCCACGATACGTACAAAAACCAATGTACGTTTACGGTAATTTGTTTCATATAGGGTACAACAGGGCTAAAGGCGCCTTTGATTTTATTTTCCTCTTAACAACTTAGATGGCACAAAAATTTGCCACAGCACTTTCCAAAACATCCGCTTTTCAAGATGCACGTGGAAATTTGACTGATCCTTGACGCGATCGGGGGCTGCAATGCAAAGTTGATTCTGCGCTAATTTGATCTAATATTTGATGTTTTTTAAAATGCTGTAGATTTAAGTAGCAAATGAGAATCTCTAAAATTATTGAGTATATTTGAGACAAAAGTCTTTTCATTTTTCAAATTTTCATTTTGGTTCAAGATAATTAAAGCAACAGTTTTTCAACAATGGATTTTTTTATTTTTTTTTAAACGTAAGGTATTTGGGGTAAAAGGCACCCATGCTGTTGGGGCTGAAGGCACAATAATTAACATGATAACCAGCTTAGATATTAAATATCATATATTAAGTTGGGTCTTAGAGATACCCACCATTTTTTATAATGAAACCATCATATTAAAAAATATGATATTAATCATACCATATAATAAAATATATATTGTTACTAAATGATTCATTTCTATACACTGTGTTTTTGTTAAAACACCCTGACAAGCCCCTAACCATTATGCCTATTTTGAAAAACTGATCATTTATATCATCATGCCAAGCCTTGCCTATTTAGAACATTAGAATCACGACAAGATTTTAGAGTTTCCCCCTGTAATTCAAAATGTAACCCCTGTTCATTATATAATGTTTAATTTGCCCTGTTGTGGAATTCCCATCAGTTCAAAAGTGTTCAAGAGTTTCACAGAACACAGTGCAAAAATACAAGAAACAACATCAGCAGGACATCAGACAGATAGAACAGTCAAAGACAAAGACATCAGCACACAGACAGATGATAAGCACGTCAGCACAAACGGTCAGCCCGTTAGCAAACGCATGGGTGGAGAAGCACACAAGATGGAGCCGATAACTTCCATGCAAGAGTCATGATGGATATCTCCCACTGGGGATTGGTTAGTTTGCAATCAATGCATGCCACAAACGCGACTGATCAGATCAGTAGCAACAAATAGAATAGAAAAACAGATATACTTTTGTGGCAATAAAATTCTTTTTATGCCATCTGCATTCAAACAGACATGTCTATGCAGAAAGGCACTGAAATAAAGATGAGATCAAGGATGGGGGGGGGGGGGGTCGGTCATTCTTTCACACACAACTTTCTTGAGACAGAATGGGGTTGCCTGAACAAGGCAAAAATTATAAATAAAATATATGATGGCAAGAAAAGATTTTGTTGCCTTTTATTTCCTGTTGTATAGAATGTGGGGATGTTTAATTTTAAGCCTAATGGCACAAAACATAACAAAAATGAGGAAAAGAATTATTACGGGTTTTTTTTCCAACCACCAAAATTCCATGCGGCACAAGATGAGATGAAACAAGAGGATCATCTTTAATCCTGGAAAATGGAAGGATGAGGACATCAACGAAAAAGCCCCCCAAAAGGGGGAAAAAAAGTGAAAATGCTGGGAAATGCGGCAAATTAACCAAAATCACATAAATGGGATGTCAAAGAGTGGATACAGAAGGAATATGTTTTTCTACATGAAGAAAGGTTTACCAAAACAGAAACAGAACAGAAAAGTATCATGCAAACTGTCCACGAAATCTGAAGCGAAGGTCAGACTGATGATGTGAATTTCTGTGTCAACATGAAATCGTATGAGTGTGGTGGTTTGTGGCTAAGTGTACTCGCATCGAATGTCAGAGGAGAAACGATGAAAGTTAACACTGGTACCGTCCCTAAGCATACTTCCTGTTGCCACTGAATTTGAGAGGACTTGGGGCTGGTATTAGATTTAACGCAGTTAGGGAGAATTTATCTGAAGTGCTGCCATCAGGTTTAAAAACTTGCAGAGAGTAAATCTTTGTATAATGAGCAGAGTGACCTTGTAAGTTTGAGAGAAATACGCTGTAAAATTAACAAACAAATAAATAGGGGCCATCTGTAAAGTCAAAGGTAATGACGGAACCATATGAATTCTAGCCTGCCAGGTAAACAGGTATGACACACTATAAAAACGATTATAACAAAACATTGCTTTTGCTAGAAGTTGTTTTTATGACTGAACAGATAGTGCAAGAACAAACAAACAAAACCTGTTTTAATTGGTATATTTGGAATTGGGGGTTTAAAAAAAAACAAACAAAAAAAACAACGGGCAAAGCAGGACATATGCTTTGTATACTTCAGGGTGTAGTTCGAGGTAAATTTAAGGGCCTTGATTAGTTTTTTCCGAAGGCATTTTGGAGCAATTAAAGGCCCTTCAGTTGAGGGTCACTGTGATTTAAGACATGTTCCTGGATCAACAAATGTGCTGATCCTGGAACAACATTCCTGTCCGAAAACTTGGTCCTAATCTTATACCTACTCCTATTCAGAAACACGCTGTACTAGGTAAAATCACGTTCACCTTCAGTTGAGAGGTACTGTACCAATACATGAATGTGAACGTGAGTTCACCAAGTACAGCATGTTCCTGGATCAACATCTTTGTTAAAGGATTAGTTCACTTCAGAATTAAAATTTCCCGATAATTTACTCAGCCCCACGTCATCCAAGATGTTCTTTCTTCAGTTGAAAAGAAATTAAGGTTTTTGAGGAAAACATTCCAGGATTTTTCTCGATATAGTGGACTTTAACAGTTATCAAAGGGTTGAAGGTCCAAATTGCAGTTTCAGTGCAGCTTCAAATGACTCTATAGGATCCCAATAAATATATAAAAGGTTTTTTTTTTTTTGAAAATGAACGATCGTTTGGCTAGATAAGACCCTTATTTCCCTTTGAAGCTGCATTGAAACTGTAATTTGGACCTTCAACCCATTGATAACTGTTGAAGTCCACTAAGGAGAAAACTCCTGGAATGTCTTCCTCAAAAACCTTAATTTCTTTTCGACTGAAGAAAGACATGAATATATTGGATGACGTGGGGGTGAGTAAATTATCAGGAAATTTTAATTCTGAAGTGAATTAATCCTGGAACAACACTGCAATCAATCAAGTTTAGGTTTACAACCAGGGTTATGTGCTTCTACATCAGTGATATTCACCTATCATTTCCCTCTGATTTTAGGGATAAGTTATGGGTAGGTTTAGGTTATGGATGGGGTTAGGGCAGGAATTCGGACAGGAATGTTGTTCCAGGATCAACAAAATATGTTGATTCAGACCACTGAACTTTCATTAACTAAACAACCCTAACATCCATAATGGCCTTGTAAGCACAAAAATCAACAGCAGGGTTTTTATGTTCTGTGATGGCTGACGGCAGGAGTTTGATGAATCCCAAGTTCTTTAAAAAACGTACAAATTAATACGTCATACTTATACTGCGCAAAACATTTGTTTAACCTTGAGGAAACAGAAGCTATATGTGGAGAAAGGTGAGCACAGAAATTCGAAGATATCTGTTCTCTATTAGATGTTTAAAGGCAAGCCTTCAATGTGAGGAAACAAAGGAACGAACAGGAAGGAGGAGTTGTTTCTGTTGCGGTTAGTCCGATACACATCAGAAATCTCTATGCTGAAAGCATTATTCTTTTTGATTTGTAAACATCTCAAAATGTATCATCTGTCAAAGACGCACACACACACACACACACACACACACACACACACACACACGCACTGCAAGAAATCCATTGTGTACAGGATTGATACATTTTGAAGCATCAGAGTGAACTACATGGAGTTTGATACTAATTTTGTACTTTTGGAATAAAGTTTGGCTCTCTGTTGATTGCTGAGAGGACAAAATTAGTATAAACACAGAACCATGTTAGTGACATTCGGCCCCATAATAAAGTGTAACTCTGAAACAGGCCAATGCTTCCTGACTCTTTTAATTCAATTACAATATCATCTGCATGTGAACTGATTTAGACAAATCAGTCCACAAGCTATTTGGATTCAGTACAACAGTGGTCCCAAAAAGTGTTTGGACACTTAAGTCACACCTTAAAATGTATGAATATCACTGCAAAATAGATTACAAAATATCAAAGCAAGTGACATTTATTTAAAGACCAACACTTTTCAGGCAAACAATAATGTTGTTAAAAATATTCAATAGATATACTGTTCAAAATTTAGAAACCGTAGCACAGCACAGAATAAGCAATGAGCTATTCACACAGAATGCATTCTTGTGTTCAAATACATTTTGTTCTCTGCCAAATTTCTCTTAAATATTTCTCTTAAATATCGTAACTTTAAAGCAAATCTATATACATATATCAGAGTAAAATATTTACAGTATCAATGCAATTCATAGTGATTTATTTGATAAATGAATCAGCATTTTATGTATCATACCAACTATTGAAATAATGATAGCCTCAAGTATAATTAATTAACAGACACTTTCTGAAAGTCAGACATTAGTAGAACATGTCCACAGTTGATGTTTTGGAGTCAAGTGACTTAAAAATGAAAAGTGTCTTAAAAGTTATCACAAAAAGTTTCTCCTAAGAAAAGATCTAGCATAATTTGTTTGCAGATGCCATTTGCTTTGCTATTTTATATTCAAACCAATTCAACATACAAACATTTAATATGACTTAAGTGTCCAAATACATTTTGGGACCACTGAATATCACTATAGATGTATGCTTTTGATTGCTTTTGAGAGTCTTTTAGTGACACTTTTGAAGTTACACTGGGTTCTTATGGGGATGATGCTTTGAGAGGGAGAACTCAAATATAAGAGAGTGAGAGACCAAGTTTAAGCAAGCACAACCATAACACACCCATCCCACCTGTGTGTCCCCCGTCACACTCCTCCAGATCCTCGTCGTCGCTGGAACATTCTGCGGAGGACACAATGTCATCCGTCGTCTGCTGGATCAGCAAGAGGCGTGTGGAGACAAAACAAACAGAACAAACATTTAAGTGAAGCCAAATCTACCAACACAAAAAGGATCATGGAGCAAGCATTATATTCTACTTCTCTCCCCTATTTCTCAAGGGCAGCAGACTGGATGGGGACTGAAATGTCAGGTTTGTTTTTCTCTTTGGGTTTATTTATGGTGGCTGACTCTTCATACTTCGTCTACCATCTCCAGCTTCTCGAGGGCCGTCACAGATAATCACTGTCTCTGGATGCTTCCTTCTGCTGGCCCATCGGCACCTTCCTCTATCCCACAATCCTGATTTATGAACACACTTGTTCCCGCCTTCTTGCTCTCCCCCAGCCCAGGCGCTCTGGCAGTGTTGCATTTCACCCCACATGCACTGTTAATCAGAGTGGATCGGTGCCGCGATAAAATAAGCCCTGTCACAAAGCAAGGGTTATGAAATCATAGCACTGATTGAGTTTGCAGTGCCTGGTGAGAGGACGAGCTTTAACTATTATTGAGTTTGACAGGCTAATGAAACAGAGTTCGGCTGAAGCCAGGAAAAGCGACTACTAGGCGTACTAGGGTGGAGAGGATGCTGTATGGAGAAGGACATTTGTACTAATGTGCTCATAGTTTGAGTGAGATACACTTTCAACAGGATTAGCACAGATTATTATCTCAAACACTCTTCATTGATCTTGTGTTAAGAGTATACAATTATTTAAATAAGTATGGCAGTGAGCCAGGCTGCTAAAAATAGGCCACCAGAATATATTGTTTGGGATGCTGGTATGCTAGTGTCCCCGCCATCTTATCATCTTAACGTAATTTATTCATGTGGTATCACATTACTACCAATGAATCATATTTCAGGGTAAGAATTAGCTTTAAGTTTCTGAACTTTGCATTCTAATCAAAGAACTGTGTGAACACGGTGCTTGTGTGATTTTCCACCTCTCAGAATGTTTTAGATGTCCCTCTAATTAAAACAACTGATCAACTGAACTTAAAGCAAAAGTCAACAAAAGTTGAAAATGTATGAGTCAAAAATCAATGGAGACATCTAAAAAATTCTGGAAGGAGCAATCTCAACTGGAGCTGAGCTGCTCTATGATCTGGGTCTGGATTCACAAAACATTTCTTAAGAACTTTTCTGAAGAACTTGTTATTTTTGTTCTTAACAAGAAAACAATGGGCTTTGCTATTAACTGATTGATGACGGTTCTTACACCTCAAAGACAGTGTTTTGTGCTGACTACAGATAACAATCATAACCATATACAATAAGCATGCACACTTTCTGTTGCGACTGGCTTGACGGGAGTCTGGCACTCGTGTTTTTATCTGTGTGTTCTGTTGAATTAATTTGCTCTCCATCTTTCATATGTTGAATGCTTCTGAACATTGAGTCGTCATTGTAAAATAATAACTGACATCCCTATTTGACAAATTTTTGTAGAATTCAGCAAAAACTCACATCACGCATATTCATGGCCAATCATTGTTCACATTATCGATCATTGGTGTCACTTCAGTTTACTCATGTGCTCATATTTGTAAAATATTAGAATAAATAATCCAATAAATTCATTAATCAAACCTTTGGGGATTGTTGGAGGTTATCCTATCTTTAAGAGATTATTTGTGATTATTTTTAAGAACATTAATTTCAGGAATTCAAAGGTTTTGTCTTTAGGACAATCTTAAGAAAAAAAGATAAGAACATTCTTAGGAAATGTTTTTGGGAATACAAAATATTCTTAACTTTACTCTTAAATTAGAAAACAAGAAGAATATAGCAGTCAAGAATAATTGTATTCTTTAGAATGTTTCATGAATCCGGTCTCAGGATCTGGACTGATCATTGAGATTGGCAGTTTGGACTAGAAATACTATTAAGGGTAGGGGTTCGAATTTAGGGTTGGAGGTTGGGTGAGATTATGTGTAAAGATGAGGGTTAGGATTAGGTTTGAGTTGTTTTAGTGACACACCAAGCCGACAGTTGGCTGTCCGTGAGCGTCTGTCACACTCGTGTTCCACACGTCAGATCTAGTCAGACTCACGTCGATGGGAGTTCGCCCGTTTCAGCATGTTGAATCAGCGTCAGGCTCGTCGGTGAGAGAGGTCACTCTGATTGGCTGTTCATTTAGTGAATGAGTCTAACACGAGAATAAAAGCCAACATGACGAAAGCGAGCATAGAAGTCACTGACTCCATGTAATATGGCACATGGTCTTAGAGCTCAAACATGAATTGGGGCTCAGGTCAGGAAGCAGACAGACTGGCTAAACCGACCGTCTGCTAGCCGTCTCGCGTCACCAAGGTCAGATAAATCCCATCACATAGAGCCTCTTTCACCTAGATATCATCATATAGTGACTGTGTCTATTCCCCCGAATTAGGAAATACAAAAAACTTCCGAACCCATCTAAGGTTAAAAATTTAATTGATGTTCAACAAATAAAAAACAGCTATAATACAGATGAGCAAATGCTAAAGCTTGGGTTGCTGAATATTCGATCGCTTACTTCAAAAGCACTCATTGTTAATGATATTATTTCAGATAATAATCTAGATGTGCTGTGTTTGACAGAAACCTGGCTAAAACCAGATAATTACATTACTTTAAATGAGTCCACCCCGCAAGATTACTGTTATAAACATGAACCTCGTCTGAAAGGCATAGGGCCTCCCCCTGTTGCTGTAATTTATAGTAATATTTTCAAAATGACTAAGAAGTCTAGTTTCAAATATAATTATTTTGAAGTGTTGGTGCTTAATGTAACAATATATAGTGTAAATGATAAATCACGTTTGAGATTTGTGCTGGCTACTGTATACAGGCCACCAGGGTACCATACAGACTTTATCAAAGAATTTGCTGACTTTCTATCAGAGTTTCTTTCTCTATCAGAGAGACTTTCTATACTGGCTGCGGATAAAGTCCTAATTGTTGGTGATTTTAATATACATGTAGATAACGAAAAAGATGCATTGGGATTGGCATTTAAAGACATTCTTAACTCTATTTGAGTTAGACAACCGTGTCAGGACCTACTCATTGTCATAAGCATACTCTAGATCTAATATTATCACATGGAATCAATGTTGATGCCGTTAAAATTCTGCAGCAGAGCGATGACATCTCAGATCATTATCTATTCTCGTGTAAACTTCATTTAGCCAAGGCTGCAAAGCCGACTCCATGTTCGACCTATCACTTCTGCCACTAAAGATTACTTTATTAATAATCTTCCTGATCAGTTTCATCATCTCAGCATCCCAGATAGCTTAGAAGAATTCGATATTGTGACAGAAACTTTTAACTCTCTCTTTTCCAGCACTTTAGACACAGTTGCTCTGTTGCGCTTAACCCTCTGTGGTCGGCAATCATGCCGGCGTGATCTGCTCGCTTTTTTCCTTATCAGTGCAAAGGAGACTCCAAAATAACCTGTTGATTTTGATTTTACATACTTGTATTATACATCAATCGATCCTGTTAAGTGTGTATTATTTTTGTGTATACTCACAATAAAAACAAAGTGTTGTGCTTTTTGCCAAATAAAGAAAAATAAACACGAAGCGAGTTCTGCCTACTCTCTGTCAGTTAAGTCCATTCTGAAACGTGTCTGAAAATGAACCATAACTCAGCGAATACTCAGTCAAACAGGCATACAGACACACAGGCATGAAGCTTGAATTCTCTTCTTTTAAATGAAGTAATTTTTATAAAAAACAAATATTCTCAGTTTATGCAATCTGTATGAAAAGAGAGAGATGTCAGTCGTTCTCATCTCAGCTAATTATTTTTAATTTGACCCCGCCCATGGAGAGTGCGCGCTATTCAAACGCAAATGACTGAGGCAATCCTGCAAACTTGTGAACGCCCCCATATCAGCTCGAGAAAACACATCAAGCTTATTCAGATCATTGTTTACAACGTCTCGCGGCGCTGTGAGGAATAATACTATCGTAATAATAATAATGGAAAATGTACCTCAGAAGTGCTGGTATTTCGAGGAGCAACGGATGAGCTGAGGAATACTGTAGTAAGTTTTGTTTTCATTTTCAAGTGAATCGCGTTTCTGTGTGTGAATGAATGAACGGCAGAGATGCGCGCTGTTTACCACAACTGGCAAAAAGACGTTTTAAATTTGAATCGCGTTTCTGTGTGTGAATGAATGTTTCGCTTTTAGCAAACTGTATTGCTATACTGAGTAAAAATCGACTGAAATATGTTGAAATAAAATGTATTTGTATAAGCAACGTATTAAACTGCAAATTAACATTTATATTTCTTATAATAAAAACGAAAGACCTGTGTTACAGACATATGAAAGACAACATTTCGTTGATTAGTTTTGGATAGATTATACATTTTTACTGTAAAATATCTGCCACCTCAAATAAGCTTTTGTTTGCCAATTTTTGCTCACATGTTAAATATAGTATGTTTTGTCAAAAATAAAGTAATCAAATAATATGTTATAGTGTTTATTCCAATGTAGCCTAGGCTATATTCAAGTAATGAATCCTTAACTTTGAAATATGTATGATAAAATGTATACTTTAGTTTTTACAAAGAAAGATTACACTTGAATTGTTGTTGTAATTGTAACCTTTTTAATAAAAAAATATATATTTACAAGGTAGATGTATATATTTACCTTTTAATAAATATAAGCATTTTCTTTAAATCATTTTTATTGTGTTTTATTAGTGACAAAATTGGGGAGAGGATAAATATTCCAAAACTGAAAATACAGTATGAGAATTAACTGCACAATTACTAGACATGTTTACCTTGGATATTATAGGCCAATTTGCAAGCACAATTTGTGAAAAAAAATAAATAATAAAAATTTAAATGCTTCCAACTGTTGCTCTTGCATTCTTTCTTGTGGCTCAGTGAAACACCTGAATGAATGGCTCATTAAGTATGCGGGCCCCATTATCTCCTCAGGTGTGAATCACTAAATATGCATGATGGTGTTGGATCGTTGACGCCCCCCCTCGCATATTGGCTTTCCAAACAGAAAGTGTTTTGCAAAATTTAAATCAATGTATTGTGTTATGTGAATGATTAGGCAGGATGATTTTCACATCATTTTGAAGAAAAAACTCTAGGCGACAACATCCATTAGTCTTATAAAAGTCTCATTGACACATATTTAGTATGTGTTTTGTGGCCTTATTTCAGAAACTTTAGTTTTTAGTTTTTTCAATAACCATGCATAAACATTATTCTCTCAAAAATGCAAACATGTACATTCATGTTGCTCACATATTATGGTAGCCCTGTTTGTGCTAAATAGAGTGTAATTACAGCTTTGCCATTAATATGTTTATAAGCAACTGAAAAAAGCACAAATGTCAGGGCATGTCAGAACATCTCAAGGACCCCAAAAACACCTCAGACCCCAGAGGGTTAAAGAAGATTAAAGAAAATAGTCCAAAGCTGTGGTACAACGAGCACACTCAGGGCCTTAAGAGAACAGCCAGAAAATTGGAGTGCAACTGGAAGAAAACAAAACTAGAGGTATTTCGCATTTCATGGAAGGAGAGCTCGATTGCATACAGAGAGGCCTTAAAAGCTGCTAGATCTGCTTATTTTTCAACCCAATTAGAAGAAAATAAACAAAACCCTAGGTATTTATTTGAAACAGTGACTAAACTAACGAATAATAAAGCTTCAAGCCCAGAAGTTTCCAAGCAGCACAGCAGTAATGACTTTATGAACTTCACTTATAAAATTGATAATATCAAGGAGAAAATTATAACTATGCAACAGTCTACTACAGTATCGCATCAGGGAGTGCATTGTAGTCTCCCTAAGGAAAAATTTGATTCATTCATTGCTATAGGAGAGGAAGAATTTTCTAAATTCGTTAAATCATCTAAATCGACAACATGTATGTTAGACCCAGGGCTCCAAACTGCGACTAAAATGGTCGCATTTGCGACCAAAAATATTTATTTGCGAGTGAAATTTCTGCCAAGGTCGCCATTGGCGACAATACAAATTTACTCCCTTTGATTGTAAAATTTGCATCCTACATGCATGTTTTATAACCAGCCTATCGTAGGGGTGTGCGATATGACGATTTTTGATCATGGACGATTAAAATGTCTCCACGATCTGCTTTTGAAGAAATATCGTAGAATCGTGCATTCTAGTTGCTGTTCTGGCGCCTCTGTCCCTAGCCTACTGAACAACGCGACGTATATTCACATGAAATGTTAACGCAGCGGAACGGGACACTGCAGTTCACAAAAGTTATTCATTTGCATGTGCTTTAATGCCTTGTCGGTTAAACATTTAATTCGCGTGCTGATGCGCTGTTCTAACGTGTGCGTTTCTCAGCGCGTACATGTGAAGCTCACATGCACTAAAAGCCTGTCTACCAGCGCCTGGATACTGGACTAAGTTATCTTTCGAGTCTTATTGTGCTAATACTGTTAAATACACACAAGGTTTACATAAACAAAGTCGGTTATGTCTAAAGTGAAAGCAAACTTGAGAAAATTGAGAGAAAATCTGCTTGTCAAATGCGTGTACATTAGACGTGTCGCGCTCAGCTCTTAAAGAGACAGTAGCAATAGTAAACACGCTGCCGCTTGTCCTTAAAGGGACAGTTCACCCAAAAATAAAAATTATCTCATTATTTACGCACTCTAATGTTGTTCCAAAACTGTAACGGTAACCAAACAGTAGCTGGTCCCCATTGACTTCCAAAGGAGAAAAATATACTATGGAAGTCACTGGGGACATCAACTGTTTGGTTACCCACATTCGTCCAAATAACTTTTATTTTCAACAGAAGAAAAAAAAAATTATTCAAGTTTAAAACAACTTGAGAGAGTAAATTATGACAATTTGAATTTTTAGAACTATCCCTTTAATGTTAATGAAACAACAAAATGCAAAGAGAAAATTACTCACTGCTCTTGACTGATAACTTTAATAGTAGCTTTGATAAGTATCAATTTATAATTTATACAGTGAAGTCTATGTTTTGTTTTATTTTCATATTTGTTAATTTAATTACTTTCTTCAATGCTACTGTTAAATACACCTACTGTAGCTGAAAACAAAACACTCTTTATTTCATTTGTATATTAAGTTGTGTATGTGTAATGTTTATCTTTGATCTGAATATTTAATAACAAAGAAAATAATGACTAGGCCTACATTTTTTATCTTCGCCCCTTTCTGCCATTCTTTTTTATTTTATATTTTGTTACCTAAGGCTTTGTTTTTAAAATTTGGACATTAGTTTGGCTGTAATGCTCAGTCACAAAATAGTAAAACCAACATAAAAAAGAATCGTGATAAAATCGTGAATTGTGATTTTCCTGAAAAAAATCGTGATATAATATTTTTGCCATATCGCCCACCCCTAGCCTATCGCTTCATTTGTTTTGTTAACGTCATGAAATGAGATGCTTTGCGTGAACGTTTCACTGAGTGAAAGCGCCAAAATATGAACTTATGAAATAGTTCATAAGTCGGAAGTGACATTCAGTTACCAAATAAGCTCCAGTTCCCAGAACATTCACAAGATGAAAATGCTGAAACTGTAAGAAGAGGAGAGACATGCACACAACAGGGTGACTAAAAGTAAGTGCATTGTTATGTGGCTCTTAAAAAAAATATTTGGCGCCTGTTTTTTTCCCCTATAGGAGCCATTGGCTCCTTAATTGATTATTTTGTTTGGAGCCCTGGTTAGACCCTATACCGACTAAACTACTGAAAGAGATGCTTCCAGAGGTCATAGATCCTCTTCTTAATATCATTAATTCATCTTTGTCATTAGGATACGTACCAAAAACGTTTAAGCTGGCTATGATTAAACCGCTTGTTAATAAACACAACTTGATCGTACAGAATTAGTCAATTACAGGCCAATCTCAATCTACCTTTTCTGTCAAAGATACTACAAAAGGCAGTATCCTCACAACAACTATGTTGCTTTTTAGAAAGAAATGATATCTGCGAGGATTTCCAGTCAGGATTTAGACCGTACCATAGTACTGAGACTGCTCTCATTAGAGTTACAAATGATTTGCTCTTATCATCTGATCATGGTTGTATCTCTCTATTAGTGTTACTCGATCTTAGTGCTGCATTTGATACTATTGACCACAACATTCTTTTAAATAGACTCGAAAATGATGTTGACTTTAGTGGAATTGCATTAGCATGGTTTAAATCGTACTTATCTGACCGTTATCAGTTTGTAGCAGTAAATGAAGAGATGTCTCATCGATCACAAGTTCAGTATGGCGTACCACAAGGCTCAGTACTAGGACCATTGCTGTTCACTCTGTACATGCTACCCTTTGGAGATATCATTAGGAAGCATGGCATTAGTTTTCATTGTTATGCTGATGATACTCAGCTCTATATTTCTTCATGCCCTGACGAAACTTACCATTTCACAAAATTAACGGAATGCATAGCTGATATAAAAAATTGCATGACTAGTAATTTCCTACTACTTAATTCTGAATAAAAAAGAGATTCTAATTATTGGACAAAAAACTTCCTCACGTAATAACCTAGAATACTGTCTAACACTTGATGGCTGCTCTGTCAAATCCTCGTCGTTGGTTAGGAACCTGGGTGTGCTCTTTGATACCAATCTTTCATTTGAAAGTCACGTGTTTATTATCTGTAAAACCGCATTTTTCCATCTTAAAAATATATCTAAATTACGTCATATGCTCTCATTGACAAATGCGGAACAGTTAGTTCATGCGTTCATGATATCAAGGCTAGATTATTGTAATGCTATTATGGGTGGTTGCCCTGCATGACTACAGCTGGTCCAAAGCTGTAGATCCTTTTCCTATTTAGCACCAAAACTTTGGAACAGTCTTCCTAACATTGTCCGGTAAGCAGACACACTCTGTCAGTTCAAAGCTAGACTAAATACACATCTCTTTGACCTAGCATACACAAAGCACATTATAGACTTCTATAATTCAATGTTAGGCTGCATAGATTAGATCAGCTGGAACCGGGAACACTTCCCATAAATCCTGATGTACTCATTACATGCGTAGATGCCATTCTTTTTCTGATGTAATGAGTCTCTCTGTTTATCAAAGAGATGTGTCTCTCAAAGAGATGTAATTAGAGATGTACACAAAGAGATGTTAGAATTAGAGATGTCTACAAAGAGATGTAATTAGTCTCTCTGTTTATCCCGAGGTTTACCGCAGTCTGCCGGATCCAGGCCGTATCCAGATCTGATGAAGGACCTGCACCTGGACGCAACGACAATGCAGCCCTGAAGTGTCAACTAGTCTCTCCCCTATGAAGGCCTCCCTCCCCTCCCTTTACCTCTCTACAGATAAAGCGTTGTCGGGATAATTTCGGTTCACGTGGCTACGTGGACGCGATAAAAAATCTGTATTATACATTTTAACCCTCTGAGGTCGACAAACGCGTGGGCGCGTTTTGCTGGATTTTCTCCACATTGTAGCACTATAAACTTATATTACTCCGTCATTTATGGTCATACAGAAAAAAGAAATATAAAAAAAGAATCTGTGATATTTCTCCTTTTGTATGTGTCCACTTACAATCAAATCAAAACATTGTGCTTTTGTAAAATAAAGAAAATAAACAGGGTGTGCGTTCTGCCTCTCCGTCGCGGTGAACTTTTTTTTCTTGAGCACGTCTATAAACTGAAACAAAACTCAGCGAATACTTGTCACACATTTATGAGCCATATACCTTTATAAACATTTAAGTGTGTACTTTTAAATGATCGGATTCAAAACGAAAACAAATATTCTCTGTTTAAGTAATTTGTATAAAACCAACAAGATGTCCAGCTTCTCAAACGCTTGCTCATTACAGTTAATTTGGCCATGCCCACTCGCGCAAAAGATATTCACATGCAGATCTCCACATGGAACGCGGACTCGCTCATTACCTCAACAACAAAACACTTCACTTCACTTTTCGTTGAGTTTGAAAGGCGTGCCTGAGCTTACATTGGATTTAGGCTATCTCAGAAGAAGAAGAACGCGATTTGAAGACAAGAAAGATGTAAGGTAAGAAATTCTTACATATTAGTTTGTTATTGTTGCATAAATGTCACGTTGCAGTTGAACTGTTGCTAGATATATGGGGAATATTATAATATTTAGACCCGTGTTTACTGTTACTGTGTTTGTGGATATCTGCTCAAACGTAGATATGTATATGGTAACCATAATGTTTTATATTTGAGCGCGATCGCGTTTGAATGTATCATGTTTTGGATCGCGATCGTGTTTGAATGTATCATATTTTGCTGCGCGATCGCGTTTGAATGTACTGTATCATATTTTGGATGAAAGCAAAACGCACCAAACGGCTTCATGTTTTTATTATTATCTCAATTCATATCATCATAACGGATGGAAACATTTGAAGTAACATGATAATCAATATATTTTTCTCTAGCTTAGTTGTTACTGAAATCTTTTGGAAGATTTATACTGCTATAGGTTATTTATTGTTATTATTATTTTATCCGGCACTGCGCATATACCTTATGCCTACAAGGCACAACAAACCTGGTGTTCATTATATTATATATTGTTGGAAACATTTGTGTGTGTGTGTGTGTGTGTGTGTGTGTGTGTATTCTGTGAATTTTAAAAAGCAATTTTAACCAGAAAAATCTAATATTTATTTCCAAAATCGTGCAGGCCTTTCTCTTGATATCAGTATGTTCACTTTTTTTTTTTCAGGGCCCAGATGCCACTGAGGACTTCAACATTCACATGAGTCTCTGTACGTGAACACGGTAAAGTGAAAATCTTGGAAATGAAAGGTATGTACAATGTTTTTAGGAATGGCACAAAGGTCTCTGTCTTTGAAGTGCTTTTTTGGCATTTGTTGTGTATCTTTGGATTATGTTGTGTTGTAAATAAATCCAAACAATTTAAAAGCCATTCTTTTTTAAATCTCCTCATTTACAGTATTGTGCAAGGTTGCTCAGAATGACAAGGCCTGATAGCTCCTAATAGGGCCGTTAGGGGAGGTTCTTTGTCTTTCTCAGGTGTGAAAAGCTTACGTATTAATGAGCATAAAGCTTTTTCACACAAAACACGTCGTAAAATTTTTAAATCAATATATTGTCTTATCTGAATGAGCAGTCAGGGTGATTTTCACATAGTTTTGCAGCAAATATTCTAGGCTACGTCATACAATTTTCAAAAGTCTTGTGAAGAAATAATCAGTATGGGTTTCATGGCCTTATTTCAGTGAGAATTTTTTTTTGTATTTTCACAAACCGCATAAATGTCATTATCTCAAAACTACAAACTTTTACATACATGCTGCTGATATATTATTGTAGAAGAGTTTGTGCTGAATACAGTGTAATTAGACTTTAGCCATGAAAATGTCACAAGTAACAGAAATAACCAGAAATGTCAGAGCATGTCAGAACACCTCCAGGGCCCAGAAAACAGCTCAGACCTCAGAGGGTTAAGGCCAGACAAGTAGTTTGTTGAGGGTTGGTTTGTAGGGAAAGACTACACGCCTGCGCACATATATTCAAACGCACATCCCTATAAACTGAACTTGTAATACGCATGTGCACGCCATCAGCGTTCTCACAGGTTCGCGTTTTTAAAGTTTGCATAGAGAGAACTTAAGAGTTTTCTGTTAAAACGGTGTCATGCAAGCGGCCCCTAAGTTAATAACTAATGATCGTTGCGGATCAGTGAGATTCACAAGCTAAAGGCAAAAGATCAGCCATGACAAGGCATTGAAATTCATCCTCAAATAAACTTTCATGGTGGTGTCATAATTGTGCTGGATAACAACAGACCGATCCAGTCAAGCGACAGTTACTGTAATACAGATGTGAGCAGATGTGGCATTGATGTGGCTTTTCCTATTTAGCACCAAAACTTTGGAACAGTCTTCCTACCATTGTCCGGGAAGCAGACACACTCTTGTCAGTTCAAAGCAAGATTAAAGACACATCTCTTTGACCTAGCATTCACATAACACATTATAGACTTCTATAATTCAATGTTAGGCTGCATAGATTAGGTCAGCCGGAACCGGGAACACTTCCCGTAAATCCTGATGTACTCGTTACATCATAAGAAGAATGGCATCTACGCTAATTTTAGTGTCTTTGTTTATCCCGAGGTTTTTCCGCAGCCTGCCGGATCCAGGCCGTATCCAGATCTGACGAAGGGCCTTTCGCCTGGACCCGATGACAACGCAGTGCTAAAGTGCCAACTAGTCTCTCCCTATGGAGGATCCCTTTACCACTCCAGATAAAGCATTTTCGGGAAATTCGTTTCGCGTACCTACCCCGAAGTGATAAAATAAAATAAAATTCTGTATCAAAATTTATAAGGAAAGCCCAGTACTTTGTTTAGGCTTGGTCTGTAGGGAATTCCAAACCTGCGCACATATATTCAAACGCACATAACTATAGAACCAATTATTAATGCGCATATGAACGCCATCAGCGTTTATCACAGGTTCGCATTTAAAGTCTGTGCAGAGAGGATGGTGTCATCTTAGCGGCCCCCTAATTTAATAACAAATGATCGTTGCGACGGAAGCGAATCAATCAAAACTAACTTTAGCTGGAAAATAACTTTATTAAAGAACCGCTATAAAGCCAAAACAATCTCTGTTACCATAAATTATACGTTTATCTCTGTAAAGCTGCTTTGAAACATTCTACATTGTTAAAAGCGCTATATAAATGAAGATGACTTGACTTGACTTGATGGAGCTCCTCAAGACCAGAAGGTTCTCACCCTCTACATTTCTTCAATGCTGTTCACTACAGTTTCCCGGGGTGTGAAATCACAGAAGAGACTTGACAGATGTGTTTGTGCATGACCAGCTGCAGAAGTGGTATCAGAGGACAGGCTAGTCCAGACCATAACAGCTCAGAAATGGTTTTCTGCCAGCACAGAGCACCATAGAGATGCCAGAAATGTCCCATCTACTGTCTGTGACTACAGAGAACTACTATGCTGTAGCACAACAAATCCTATTGAAAGTAAAGTGTATACTTAACAATAATTTATTAAAAACAGTTTTGTATTAATGTTTAAGTCTACAGTTTAGCAGAACAGACGTCTGCATCCTAACTGACATGGTAACATAATAAGTGATTGATCTGAAACATCATCATAAAAATACACATACTGTACTTAATGTATAGAAATAATTACTCAAGTAAACGTAAAAGTAAAAATGCTAATAATTACTTGAGTTAGAGTAAAAAAGTATCCAATGAAAAGTATCTTGCTTCAGTGCAAGCAAGATTATGAAGATGGTGAAGTCAATGAAACATGCATCACAATAGGGTGTTTTTTCCCTTTTATGACCATACGTGAGAGGTGGTGTGTCAAAATTGCGCTATACTTTTTCAAAATAAACAGTACCATGGTACTTAAAGCCTTTAAAGGTATTGATAATGTACATTATAGTGTGTTATATCTATTCATAAATAATTGTAACCAAAGTTAAATAGAATTTTAATATTTGTAGATTCCTTCTTACATCTAAAATTGGTTGTTTGTCATGTTTTAATGCATTTTCCTTTCTAAAGGTATAACAATGAATAGATATGTACTATAATGTATTATAATTATGGTTACAATTATTCATGAGGCCATACAATGCAGCTTGAGGTGCATTACAAGGCATTATACTTAAAGCCTTTATATATAATGCATTTTAATATTACAGATATTACAGATACATATTACCGATTACTGAATCCATGTAAAATGCAAATTTTGCTATTCAAACAGTATATGCAATACTTCATATATAAATAAAATAATACTATACAATAACATAAGATAGTCAGATAGCAGATAGTCCCAATGTCATTACATATCCTAACCTACATTTGGAATAATTAGACAATGTCAAAAGAAAGTAAACCTGCAAAGATTTGAACAAGATTTGAAGTAAAGGGAACGCTTCGTGGACATCAAGCAAACTTAATTCAGACTACCTCCTGAGAACATCTGCAGTGCTCACATTTACAACAAAATTCTTCCAAAATGAAATGGGGAAGGTGTTGGGGAATAACACTGAATTTACAGCATGTTTGACAATGATGAGTCTGTTTTCACAGTGACATCAAATCTACAGTCCCTAGCTGGCGTATTTTACAAAAAACGATTTCACAGCTGGCTAAATCCAATTTTGTCACAAAATCTCCATGCCATACAAAAACTTATTTTGGGAGCAGAATATTCCCTTTCTTGTGTGTAAATGATTCTCCATGCATTTCCCCATTCTCTCGCAGAACTGAGGAAGTCATGAGGGACTAGACTCGAGGTGTTCTAGAACGTTCTGAGCTTGCTGGAGTGATGGAGTTTACGCAACGTCACGGCTAAGAGGTCATGTCATTTCTAATAGCTGTAAAGGCCTGTAATAGGAGGACCATGGTGAGTACAGTGTCATCAGTGTGTCAAAAATATTCAGCTATTTCTTTAACGCCAGTGTCTACTAGAAGCCGAAGCCCAGGATGATGAGTGGGTGGAGGATATAGCAATGTGAAAAGCCAGACATTCTTGTGCCTCGTTTCCTCAACTCATTCAGTCTGTTTCAAATGTTCACTTTTACCTTTTACAATCTGAAAAACTTCCAGAAACAAATATCCATTCTCACTCAACTGCTCTGTCATTTCCAACAAGATAGCAATCTCAGCGCAGGAAACACTTTTTTCGATCGGGTCACTTCTGATCTGCATTATCGTGTCAGATCTTGGCTTTGACAGAGGGACACAAGAAAAGCTTGTATTACAATGAATCGATGGCGTCAGGCTGTATCCCTGTCAAAGGCCTGCCACACGTCTTTCTGCTCAAACGTCTCTTCTGGGACATTCAGAAGAAATAGCAAGATCAGAATGATATGCATTGTTGTCTGGCTAATCTCACCTTCACTGAGTGTCCAACAGGAGTTTGAACACTGTATGGTAGACGTGATGAAGCGTTGTATCGTATCCTTTAGGAGTCTAAGCAATGTTCCCTGGTTTCAACGAAACACTGTCTACTTGATAAAAGAAAATAAATGAAAATAAATCAGGTGCATTGCAGAATTCATTCTTCATTCCTCAACCCTAAACATATTTTGCCTGGATACGATCTAATATTGATATTTGTGGAGTTTGGTCATGATGCATTTGTCTTCAAAAAGTCAGCATTATTTTCTGCTTTCTGGATGGAAGAGCCAGAGAAAAATAATACCTGCAATTTCCAGGTAAAGGCGTTCATGAAATTCCAACTCCAAACCAATCAGATACAATCTGTTATATCAAGATTTTTTCATTCAGAAAAAAACAACATCATCAGAAACAAAACAGCAAAAGATATTATGACTTGTTTTTCAGAAAATACATATTAAAGTAAGCTTTTCTTCTTAACAGAAGAAAAGTGGCCAGTGGTTCTCAAACCTTTTTGGTCACGCCCCCTTTGAACCTTTAAAAAACATCTGGCTCCACACACACCTCTTACAACCAAATAATTTCACTAAAAAAAGATAAAAACGGAAATATTTTTTTTAAATGGAAAACCGTGCAATGAAAAACCCCTGCAATAATTTCACTTTGTAATGTCACTGAATCATTGAGAAATATAACAGTAAGAGAGAATAATAGTAGATCAGAACTTAACTTTTAATTTAAATAAATATATATATTTTTTATATTTCAATGATACTTTGGATGAACAATACATAATTAGTGGCTACAGTGAGCTCTTTTGACAGCGCCTCAGAAGCTCGGCTTCTTCTACATGTCAGTTTTCAGTGTTCACAATAGCAGCGTGTGATTCCGTCCACTGAAGAGGCTTTTCTATGTTGAGCAACTTCTATGTTGGGCTTGTTCAGACGGTGACAAGTCAACGGTCTGAAGAAGAACGATTCAGTGGAATTGGCGTTCGGTACCGCTGTATAAAGGCAGAGCGCCTACTGATATTCGTTCACGCACTTGAATGCCGTAGCAACGGCTGGTTTTTTTTTCTGCTGATCTCAGCACTCCACACTTTTACCCCTTTTCCACCAAGGCAGTGCTGGTGCCGGTTCGGAGCCGGTGCCTACTCGCGAACCAGTTCTTTGTGTTTCGACAGCCAAAGAACCGGTTCTCGGCCAGGAAAATTGGTTCCAAAGCGGCACCAACTCTTTGCTGGACTAGAACCGTTCTTTTACCACGTCATGCTTACGTCGGGGGCTGGGGGCGGGGTTATTGTCAAACTTCTTCTCAAACTTAACCTCCGTCTATAGTAATCCAAACGAGCAGCACAAATGTGTTCTAAACGTCTTCTTCTGACCCCAATATAGGATCGCAAAGCCAGGAGAAACATTTGCAGAAAGTTGTAATTGTTATGCTTGAATGTGGCGCAAGCGTTTCTAGGAAAGGTACGTAGCCTATGGCAACGTACACAGTGACGTAACAACGTTGTTCGCTGGGCTCTCTAGTCAGTGGAAAAACAAACAGGTTCTGAGAAGGTTCGCAAGTTGAACCAACTTTGAACCAGCACCAGTTCCGAACCAGTTCTTTTTTGGTGGAAAAGGGGTATTTGAGAACCACTGCCTTAGGCAAAGAGATTTTTTTTCTCATCTGAATCATTTAAATTAACAAACTAATATGTTCAGTGCTGGAAAATGTACCATTTAAAATAAAAAGCATGAAGAAGCTCCCCAAGTCTCGCATAGCCAGACCATCAGACTGACGACATTCAGTGGCAGCTTTCATTGGTCAAGGATTGCCCAAGAGGACGTCTGACTGACATGTAAAGCAACCAATCACAGTTCGTTTTGTTTCGCATCATGTTTAGGGGCGTGGAAATGTATTGGGGTCTGGAGTCACGGCAGCTTTGTTTCCAGGTTAAAGACCGTTAAAGAACGTGACACAAACGTCTCCTTGGAAATCAATTCAAATTCAGCCAATAAAATGAGGACTTCGAAACTGCTAAAGTTTTTTTTCATTTTTTTTTGCCTTGTGCATTAGACGTTCAGCCAATGGTCCATGGACGTGACTACTGCTCCCCTGACCCCACCTCTAAACCAAAACCTCAGGTCGTACGAAAAAGTGCGAATGAGGGTTTACGAATTCATATGAATTTGCCAAAATGTAATAATTGTAATGAGACTGTGTTGTGCAATGCCTGTGCACTCCAGTGGCGGATACAGAACGTCATTAATAGGTGGGCCTGGTGAATATATGGAGGGGCCTCGGTTTTTTAAGCTTATATACACGCCCAGTGGCATAACTTTGCCAAATCAGATATACTGTATGTACAATAACATTACGATGTCCAGCAACTGATTTAAATAGTAGGCTACATGGGGTTTAATTTGTCGTTTAATGAGATGTAGCCTAATATATGTTGTCAGTGCAGAGAATTTTTGTGTGACTAAATACATAGATTCGCCTATTTGAACAACGTATACCTTAATGGTCCTTTGGTAGAACTTTCGCCAACCGTGTCAGAGGTTCTGGGTTCTAATCCGCACTCGTATAGTTTTTTTTCTCATCAAAACCGATTATGTTCATCAGTGGTTGTATATCAAGCAGGGACACGTTTGTGTGCATTATGTTTTGTGATTTCACCAGAACGAATAGAGAGTATCCGCAACGGATTGAAGGGCGCGTCCGAGTGAAGACAGTGCGGCGTGTGCGCGAGCCACACGAGAAAACACTGTATCCGCACCACTGTATCCGCGCTCGTTGCAGCGGCAACGAGCACTTTGATCACTTGATTTAAAAAACACATTTCAGCGCTAGATTGTCTCTTATTTAAAAAACAAACAAAATTAATTGTTTTTATTAATCTGATTGGGTGGGCCACCGGTCAATCGGCCCACCCATAAATCCGTGCCTGGTGCACTCATGTTCATTGTTTAATTATATAGTCAGGGTATCATTAATTTCACCTAGGTAATAGAGAGCAAAAGAGAAAGAAAAAAAAGATTTGATTTCTAGGGACGTGAAGTGTATCTGTGCACCTTTTTTCATTCACCATTCACAGTACACGCCTGCAACTCCCCTCTAATTGTTCCAAGCCGTTGCGGGCAGTTTCAAACAGGGCCATTTATCTTCCAGGGCAAAGGAAATGGTCTTTGGCCTTGATCTTTAATCACTCCCCTGCCACAGTGTGCAAGGTCATCAGAGAAGTGGTGACAAACAGTCCTACAGAACTGCCCTCGTTGCGCTGAGACTCGCTGACTAAAATTAGAGAGCGACACGAGCCAAACAGGATATTTCAATTACAGCCCGAGATCAGGACAGGAAAAAATTAAGCATCCAGTTACTGTGTGTGGCTCTGTGTGTAATGGAGACGTAAAGGGAAGTCTGGACGGAGACCCACATGACTGAGAGAGGACCGAGAGGGCCAGAGGACACAGAGGATTGGGATCCACAAGGATTATAGTGAAGTCCGTTATCCCAGAAGAAGAGATTTGACCGATTTCTTTGCTAACGCTGAACTCTGGGTGATCAATTTGAGATTTGAGATACAAAATAGAAGGATGAGCAGATGATCATTTGACTGTGAAACACTCAGAGGAAATCAACTGCTAAAGTCATTGTACAGATTACTTTAAATTAATAGTTTACTATTTACTCATATATTCCAAACCCATATTACTTTCTTTTGAGGGACACAAAAGACAAGAAAATGCAGAGTGTCTGAAATGCTCTTTTACAATCAATGAAATGAGCTTTCAATTTTCAAACCATAAAAGTAGACCATGCAAGTCATCTTGTTTTTAGAGCCATAATTTTTTAACCAAAATCTAATCTTCCTTAATTGAGACAAACACCATGTAAATCCGAACATGAACGTAAATGCTCTTTTAGTTGAAAAAAGCATCTCTTTGATTAGCACAAAGAAGCTGACATCCGCGAGATTCCGAACCATTGTCCAGACAGCAGCCGTGTTCAGATAATAAATCACCCTTGAGATGTTTCATTACAGCATCAGAAAGAGACAGCAGTGTGTTTAGCCTTTGCTTATATACTTGCTGTCATCCTCTCACTGGCTAGAGTGGCTAAATGTGAGCAGTGCTGATTTGAATACAGATCTTGCAGGGAGTCTGAGCTCAAAGAGGCTTTTATAGAGCACAAAGTGAGATTCAGCTTTCCACGGCTGACAATCACATTTACTCCAACTGACCCACAAAAAGGCCCATACTGAAACTGAAGGACATTGTCAATATTAAAGGAACACTTCGACTTTTTGGGACTTTAGCTTATTCACCGTATCCCCCAGAGTTAGATAAGTCCATACATACCTTTTTCATCTCCGTGCGTGCTGTAAGTCTGTTTGACGCACCCACCGCTAGCCTAGCTTAGCACAAAGACTGGATCTAAATGGCTACAGCTAGCATACTAATCCCAGTAAGTGACAAAATAACGCCAACATTTTTCTATTTACATGTTGTGATTTGTATAGTCACAGTGTGTACAAATAACAAGGTCAGATGAGACACAGCCATTTTTTAAACGTTTAAATACTGGGAACTATTTTCTCAGAAGGCGAAGCACTGCTACTTGGGCGGAGTGATTAGCGCAGCACCCGAGAAGCGCCGTGGTGAGGAGCAGAGAGTTCGCTCAGAGTTGGAGTAATAGAGTCAGCAATTACTAGATAGTAAATGCAAAGTTTACTATCATGGGTGTTCGCTGTATTGTAAAGAGCTGCGACAATAAACAGGGGAGACCAGGTAATACCATGATGTTTCATAGAATTCCAACCAAAAACGCTGACCTGATGAATCAATGGCTATTTACTCTGGAAATAGATCCAAACACACCTGTAAACATCATCAAGGACTATCGCGTTTACTCAGAACATTTCACTGAGGATGACTATATTGAAAAAATGGAATTTGCCACACGGACCATGAACGTGTGCTGAAGGATACGGCCATCCCATCGATAGTAAAGACAGGACAAAGTGGATCACCTGCGGCCGCGGTAAGTGTTCCGTTATGTTTTTAGATGACTAGCCTACTGTTACAGTGCCATTAGCTAGATGTAATGTAACCTTAGTGACACTATTACATGAATAGTGTGCTCACTACTATTACAGTTGTTCCCGGGCTCCATGTATCCCCTGTAATGTTAGTATTGTGTTGTCATAAACGTGCTCTATCGCCCCAGTAACAAATAAGCGGCACTAAAGGTAACTTTCAGCACTGTAGCCTTCAACTTGCTAATGAATTGGAGGGGGGGATGGGCAGTTTTTATTTTTGAGAAACAGTGACATTGTGTGTGAAATAGTAGGCTAATGTTACTCCCGTTCTGATTCTCCCCTCGACCTCAGTCTGTTCGGCATCTTGTCTATCAGCTTTCAAAGTTTGTAACTCCTCGTCTGTGTATTCTGGCTCAAAACGATATGGTTCTGGATCTTGGTTTGATACCGAATAAAAATCCTCTGACAATTCCTCAAAGTCATCCATGATCACGAATCAAGTTCGCTACTAGCTAGTTAGTCACATTGGTTTTGTTTATGGTCCGGAACGGCGCATCTCGGGTGCTGCGCTACTCACTCCGCCCAAGTAGCAGTGCTTCGCCTTCTGAGAAAATAGTTCCCAGTATTTCAACGTTTAAAAAATGGCTGTGTCTCATATGACCTTGTTATTTGTACACACTGTGACTATACAAATCACATGTAAATAGGAAAATGTTGGCGTTATTTTGTCACTTACTGGGATTAGTATGCTAGCTGTAGCCATTTAGATCCAGTCTTTGTGCTAAGCTAGGTTAGCGGTGGGTGCGTCAAACAGACTTACAGCACGCACGGAGATGAAAAAGGTATGTATGGACTTATCTAACTCTGGGGGATACGGTGAATAAGCTAAAGTCCCAAAAAGTCTAAGTGTTCCTTTAATAATACACCATTTTTGTTGTTAAAGAGGTCGGATAATGCGATTTTAAGTGCATTATTTTGATTATTGGTTGTTATAGAATAGGTTAACATGCTTTAATGTTCAAAAAACACAATATTTTTTCACATACTGAAAATTATTGCTGCTCCTCAATTCCTAGTCTGTCTGAAACGCACTGATTTCTACAAAGCCTCTCCTTCCGAAATACTCAGAGATTGGCCAGCTGACCCAGTGTGTTGTGATTGGCCTAAAACCTCAAGCGTGTGTCGGAAATGTAACACCCCTTTCCATAATCACGAGCTTCAGCTTCCAAGTCTTCTAAACATTTGTGAACTGAAGATATGGATGATCGTGCCAATTGTAAGAAACCATCTTGCAAAACGAAAAGCTGTCCTCTGTAAAATGCGCTTGAAAATCAGCAGTTACACTTTAATTAAGTTACACTTTAATGATGATATAATTATTTATGCTTTGTCAAAAAAACAAACAAAAAAAAAACAAAAAAACAAACACTTTTGTGTGTTTAATTTTTTTGTAATGTAGGATTTTTGTAACAATCCTATCATTCCTATTCAAATTCCAATTCAGCATCTTGTGGGGAATGTGGTCAAATTCAATTTGATGATGAGAGTCAATCCTTATTCAAAGAAAAAAAAAATTCTGACATTACTTTCTAAAATGTGTTAAGCTACAGCTTTATAATTAAACAACAGTAAACAACTATTTTAAAAAGTACATAGCTTCACTATACTGTATCGTAGCTGCTGCAGACAAGAGGCGTTGGATCCAAGTGCAGAATTTTTTTTTATTGAAATAGGACAACTGAAATAACTGTAGACAAGGAACAAGATAAACCCAGGCACATGAACATGAAGCTACAACAAACGCACATGATACAACCATGTATAGGCAACGCTAGACAAAGAACAAGAGCAACACTGGGGTATAAATACACAAAGGGTGATGGGCAAACAAGACACACCTGGGAAACAATCGACTAATCAGGATACTATGGAAACAAGCAAGACAGAAGGCAAACAGGAAATGAAAACAGGAACGGGGGGACAGAAAACACTTCAACATAAAATTCCTTTAGGAAACAGGCTGATATCATGACAGCTACTAGCTACTAAAAAAGTAGATAACTACATTTAAGTTACTTACTTATCTTTTAAAATACATAACTATCCAACAATATTATTACATTCAATTAAATATGAGAACCGTCTCAACTGATTCACTAGAATTTAAATTGATTCACTACTTAAAAAAGGTACAGAATGGATTGTTTAGACAAGCATGTTTGATTTAGCTCTCTGCAGAGCTGGAAGAAAGCTTTTTACAGGAAAAGTTACAGTATCTAGAAAACAGCTGAGCCACTGTCATGACACTGAAACCCCAAAATACACCTGTAAGAGAGTGTGTGAGTGTGTTGTGTTTCCATTTTCACATTACTTTCCCTATTTTTTTCCTTTCCCTCATCTCAACAAATTGCCTCTCTTTTGCTTTTGTCCCATCTTTCTGGCCTTTTCTTCCCCACACTTCAACAGCAAACAACCAAGCTGTATGCAGTTGGCTGCATTAACTACAGTAATTGAGTGTAAGCTGTAGTCTTCCATTCTGTTTGATGGAAATGCGGATTCCCTACTGCTACTCTCTTGTAAGTGCAAGACTTAACAATCAGATAATGACTACAACCCTGATCAAAATCACCTACCTGAGATTTTCTAGTGATCCTGAATACCTTGATTATACCTTTTAATTACCTTGAAATACCTTTAGCTAGCTCAGGTGTGTTTGATCAGGGTTGAAGCTAAACTCTGCAGGGCATTTGACTTCCAGAGCAAAATTTGAGGAATCCTGGACTACATCCTCAACAGGCATGTATTGGATGCAGTGGTGATGGAGTAATCGTGTAGCGCATTTAATGCTGGTGAGGCTTGCAGGTTTATCCATGACTCACACATCGTTAAAACAGCATGTGGCTGAAATCACTAGAATTAGTCATTCAGTTTGGAGGCGGATGATGAGAGGTGACGTAAACAGCTAAACAAATTTAATGCTTAAAGCTGGAATCTGGCATAATGCAACACCAGATAAAGACCATCATGTGTTTCAGAACTGTCTGCAAGTGTCCGACTGCAATGAATAAGGGTGCCTACATGCCACAGATTATGCTGCGTCAGAGAATCCCACAAATCCACTGATTTCAATAAGGACGGTGCACTACAAAGATAACAAAACACAAGGTGTGGCATTCTGATGTTTGCAACTTTCACTTTAACGAACTCATACATAGACATCCATTGATCTCTTTAGTTGAGATTTCGGCAATCCAATTAACTTTTTTCCCCATTTCCACACCCTCAAGATGCATCTTGCTCTTTCATATCCATCAAATGCTCCATTAGAGCTTTCTCTATTCTGTTCAGTATGTGCCCTAACATCTCAGTACCTAAGCAGCATTCATGTTCACACTTGACAAGGGGTCATGTGTCACAAGTGAGCTACTGCACTACAATTGCAGGACAAGGACCGCAATGAAGGAGAGCTAACAGAGGGAATGTGCCCTCTACCTTCAGACAAGTGTGTCCCTGAGACACCCAGGTTGAGAAAAATGCTTACAGCCTAACTACTTCTACAAAAACAGAGTATGCTATAGAACTGCTTGCAGCTATTAGTATTGATGCTCTCATTATTGCTCCGTCAAGGGCGCTGATTGCACCTTCTCTGAAAAAAACAGCTACCACTAATAGACAATGTGTGGTTATGTGTGTCTCTTTTCCCATGCTCAGTGTGGTCTTCAGTTATGTCAGTACTGCTACAATGCCTCTTGCTTCTGTTGTTCCCTAGTGTGTAGAAGCATCATTGAGCAGACAGCAGCCCGGGGCACAGTGAACAGCCCTCGCTGGAGACGAATGGATGCACACCCTCACTAGAGTCGCCCTCCTCTACCAGAGATCAAGTGTGAGGCGAGACCTCTCCCAGGAGTCCCATCATTAATTAAGCGTGATATTGCTCTACCACCCCTGCCTGGATCAGCTCACTCCATCTATGGATAAAATATGATTGCACACCTCTCACTTCTCAGACCCTGGGGTGGCCTGCAAGAGTGGGGAGTCAGAGGGCTGTGCCAATATCGTGCAGGTGCTGGACCCCAAACCACTCAGAACAACCCAACATCGGTCACAGCCTGGGACCCACAGGGAATGGAAATCTGTCAACTTCTGCAGGTACTTCTTTTGCTGTCTATGCTGACAGGCAGCAGGGGAGCACTAAAAGTGAGACTTATGGAAAATTAATTTGTGGGCACAGCATGAATCAAACTGCCTGAGATCCTGAAATTGATCTGGGAGAGCTATTCTTAATAAAAAAAACAACAACAACAAAAAACAACAACACTTACAACAAACCCATGGAGATCTTGTCAGAGAAAGAACATACTTGTAGAGGTATTTTGACTAAATATACTTAAGGATGTTGTGGCTGAGAACTGGATCTCTAATTTTGCCGTTAATGTACAGTAAGAGTGTCTTACAGAATTCATAGTTTAAAGCAGAAAAATAAAGCTCTCATAAAATGTGTGATTTGTTTCATTGAGTTTATGCTAATAGAATGCATTACAGATTAATCCTTTTTCATAAGTGCATTATAGTGCTTTAATTTACCATAATATAGCAAAGTACCATTATATAGCAACATTCCTGACAAATATTCTACTAACCTTAACTCCAACTAATACTAAAATCAAAATGCAATGTTGTTAAAGAATGTTATTACAGTCCCAAAACCCAGTCCTCAATCTAAACCCCAACCTTAGTCCTAAACCCCATTCCAGGAGTAACAAGGACGTTAATCGAGGAACATGCCTTACATGGTGAAAGCACAGACTGTAACCATGTATTAATATCCATCCATTCATCGATTCAATGGGATTCTATCCCAGCATCTCTGACTGAAAGCAGAAAAACACCCTGAACAAGTGGTCAGCCCATTGCAGAGCTAACATACACAGACAGACACACAATAGTCACTCATACCTACTGCAGTCTCTAGTTCACCTAACCTGTAGGATTGTCTGTATGAGGGTCTTTGGTATATGGGGGACACTGGAGTACACAGTGGATCCATGCCAACATGGAGAGAACATGCAGAATCCATAAAAAAATGGCCACCTGACTAAGCTGACACATGGCTCAAATGAGAACCTTCTTGCTATGAGGCAACAGTGCTAATATGATAACACGATAAATAGCATTCGTTCAGGGCTGTGGCCTAGCAGTTAACAAGTTAAGTCATGGTGCTTACCTGATAAGAGTTCACATCCAGCTCCTGTTTCTATTGCAAATATAGATGGCAAAAAGGTCAATAGGTAAAAAAAAACCCCATCAAGCTCTGAAATGGTCTGTTTGAAGGCTCTTATCAATGAGTGGGTTTCCCCCGTACTGATGAAGTCACGTCGCAGTCAGCGCTCGCTGACATGAGAGGTTATTATTTTGCTGGTTGATCTGTTTAAGGGTGAGGAGAGTCTTCTTTGCCTGTCGTTGAGCAGTGCCCTAGGGCGAGTTATGGCTTTAATACGAAGACTGCTGCTTCAATTTTTCCTCTAGCATCAATAAAATGGTCAGCACAATCAGACATTCATTGGCCTCACGTCAGAATGTGTTAAAGAAAGCATTCTGGAAGTCGATAGACGGCACAAGGCATCTAAACAGCACATACAGACAGAAATGCTATGATCACCCCCAGGGAAGAATGTCATCAGTTACTCACCATTATATCGTTCCGACCCTTTATTTTTTCTTCTTCTAAGAAGCACAAAATGAGATATTAGGCAGAACTGAACTCTTTTCCAACACTGGAGTGATTTATAATGCCAAGCTCCAAAATGGAAAAAGAAGTTGCATAAAATGATCAAAAGTATATTCAATATTTTCTAAAACAAAATGATAGCTTTTGTGTGAGGAACAATTAAAAATGTAAGATATTTACTGATAATCTTCCCTGGACTGCACAAATGCTCACTTGTGTGGAGTTTTACCTTTTTACCTACTTTATTTTTACCAAATGCTCACTTGTGTTCAGTACCTTTGAACACACTAGTCACATGAGGTCTGATGTCTTTGATGGCTTTTGTTTTCCTTTTTTTGAGGAAGGGAAGTCCTATATAATTTCTCCCCACTTTTTTACACCTTACTTTAAACATTTTACACATTTGAGGAAAAGGTTTGAATGCTGGATATGGACACTCACTATTTGAAAATTTTAATAGCCTTGAATGTAAAGTATGTAGTTTCTACGACACCAGTGGCACCCAGCAGAATAAAAAAAAATACATATTTTGCAAGCTCCACGAGTCACGCCTCCCCCAGCTCGAACATCATAAATAAAGCTCTTGTGAAGACATGTTTCAACAGGTAAAAGTAGGATACTTTTAATGAAATGTCCAACATTTTAGAAATACTTTTAGCTGTGCTGTTATGTGTCATGAGTAGGCAATTGAGTAGGCTAACACACTGTCTCTAGAGCACACGCGAGAATCTCGCTTATAATAAACCCATCCAAAATATCTTGCACCAGGAGCAATTTTAGATTTTTTGACATTTTTCAACTTTTTGAGGCTTTCTACACTGGACACAAAGTAAACATTACAACCTGGAAAATTTGCCTTTCTAAATGGGTGCATGATGATGTTGTACTAAAGTGTTGTATCACAATGCCCCATTCACTTTGCGTTCAAGACCTGTTTAATCTTTGAAGGTCTAAATGCAGCAAAATTTGGCTTGCATTCCTGTACCCAAAGCTGAATTTCTTTTTCCATGTAAAACATCAGCTACACTACAGCTACAGAAGCTGGCTCGGCCTGCTACAGTAGCCACGACCCAAACTCTCGCTATAGGTTGCGTTGGAAAGAGACAGATCTGAGCAGACCACTCTCAAAATTTAGATGGTTCAATGTTTACACTTTTCGGGGAGATAAACCCATGAATGGCATACTAATAGCAGTCAATGAACAATAATCTGGGTTAACAATAATAATAAAAAAATCTTACATACTTCCACTTTAATACTAAGAGGATAGTAGTTAAAACTTTAGACATGAGATCTGAGGTCTCTTCATTTCTAAAGTTTTAATTTGTTCTAATTTATGGTACCAAGTTGTGGCATAGGGCATCAAGTGGATGATTTCTTTAGACAAAAACATAAATGCACAATAAATGCATACTTGACTAGTTTTAAGATTTTTTTCCCCAGGCTCTGTGAATTCAAGCTATAGCCCTAGTTCAAGGAGACTAAATTGAGAAGATATAAGGATCCTGATTCCTACCTGAATGGTTGGTGGTGAGCGCTGCTTGCGGGTAGTGGTGGTTGACAGTGTGGTGGTGGTCTCGATGAAGGTGGTGGACATCTCCGGGGGCATGGAAGTGGTGGTGCGTGAGGGGCTTCTGCTAGTAGGTACATCTCCCACCAGTCTCACACTGCCATTTATCTTGATATTAACATGACCTTCAGCTGCCATGTTGAGAACCTTCAGGCCATTGTAATAGAGACCAGAGAGCTGGCCTTGATATGGTCGTTTGCGGTCATTACCGCCTATTGAGATGGTGGCTTGGGTGTTAAAAATGGTCAGCTGACGACCTGAGGGGAAGACCAGTGAAGAAGGAAACAGTTAGAATGGTTTATGTCACTTTTTTTTATTTAGCTAATTGATTAACTTTATCGTTAACGCTTGAGCTTTTAAAATCCAAGCATAGCATTAAAATTAATGTTCTTTATTGACTTCACTGTGAGGTGCTTCTCATGCAGATGTTTTGAGGCAAATTCCAAATGGCTTTTCATATGGTTAGAAATAGAAATGCAGGCCAATTAAAGCTATTACACATTTACAATTCTATATTAAAGTGGGCAAAGGAAGAAAGCTCATCTCATACATTTCAAAGGAACATCATGTTGATTCATGCATGTAGAACCACTAATGGGATTTCAAAGTGGCTTTAGACAGTGTTAAAGGGACTTTATAATCATCTTATGTAGTTTAGGCAATGACCTTTAAACGCATTTAATAATCCAAAGGACTTTAATGGTAAATTTGATGAATGGTCACCACCCTTTCATCCTTTTTTTGAATGGAACTGTGAAGAGGTGTCAGTCGATTTCATCAACGGCTACAAACACAAAACTGCGTCAGCAATTGAGTCAGCAAAGTGGCGTTTCACTTATATTTCAGCGCCAATTTGTTTTCTTTAGAAACGTGCTGCATTACGGGTTGGGTTTATGGCCTATTCAACCACTAACACTAGCGCTATGGAAGATCATTCCAATGAAAAGTAAAAAAACAAGTATCATGACTTGTGTTGAGTTCTGGTTTAGATTTAAAGTTGGAGACTAGGAACTATGTACTTCTGCAGTGTTATTCTTGGTTACCAGTCCCTTTAACTGGTCAATGATCTGATGGAAATAACAAAAGAGGATCACAATCCACATAAAAAAAAAACTAATACGAAAATATTACGTAATGGGAAGGGAAGTAAATTATGAACATTTTAGGTTAATTAGTGGCAAAAGGCTGATCAGAACTGGTTGGACAAAAATATAACGAAACGGCATGACAAGGAGCATATGAACGCAAATTAAAATCAACGAAAACAAAAGAAAACACTGAGGGTCTTGTGAAGGTTACCTTTCTCATGTAGCCAATCTTCGACCGGCCGGGTATATTTGAATGGGATTTTCTTATTAGCCATTTGATAACGCTCAATGTCGCTGTTGCCTTTAAAGTTTGAAAGTTTAAAAGACATCTTAGCACATTGCACATTTATACACTGTTTAAGAAGGTTTAGCCGTGTTTAAAATTATTTAGTTCTTGTTTAGGTTTCATTGAAAGGTTAAATTCAGTTTTAAGATTATAAAGCATCTTTATCAAATAACCAACTCATAAACAGTTTAACACATAATTATTTGGAACAAGAATCACGCATCACATTTATACTTTATGGCAAAATACAGACAACTGTGAAAGCGAGACACATACTAACAATTAATTTCAAACAGTATTCTCATCTCCTGCTCAGCAATCCTTAAAATGAGGTGTAACTCTTTTCCCACTGGACATCATATGCTCTTACATTTCAAGGGGCCAAGGAACACTTTACAAACTATTTGTAAGAGAAAGAGTGAATGAGAAAGAGAGAGAAAGAGATAATGTGTAGAAGCTCTAAACCTGCTGGGAAATAAGGCTTGTGATGACACAGATTTGAGGAAGACAGTGCATACAGATGAGATCATTACAGCGTGGTGTGAGGCCCCTGGAAGCCCTCAGAGGAGCTTGAATATTCTGCCATTGGACTTTGTTATATTTCTTTCTCTAAACTGAGTGAAGCGTTAGTGCTGTAAGAGGGAATCTAACATCTGCCATCTTGGTTGTGCTTACGTCATGCCCAGCTGCTCTAAACACATGCTTGCAACCAGCTCATCAAATGTTGGAGAAATGTCAACCAGTTCATCAAATGTCAAATAAACGTAGGAGCTTAAATATTTCAAGCATTTGTTAAATAAAAGTTGGTAATAATGAATGAAACGGCATGTTTTTATTTCAAACTAAAGTATATTGAAAAGATTCTCATCTTTGAAGTTTTCTTCAAAATAAAATAATAAATCCACTGATTACACTTTATTTCATTGGTCCACTTCAATGGTCCACAAGTTGCCAGCCAACTTTTTTCACTAAAGAAGGTTTAATGAAATTGTAATGGCCCCCAGAATATTTTGTTGTGTGGATATCTGAACATGCAATATATCAAAAGAAAGAACAGACCTTCTGCTTTATATAAAAAAACAAAAACAAAAAAAAAAACAGTTTTATTCTAGCTTAATGCATTATTTTTTTTATCAACACTTGATTGTGGGTAATTTTCATAAACATGATCAATTTTGAAAAAAAAGAAATAAAAGTTTTTGTCAAAGACTACATCTGGATCAGATTCAGTACGATGATCAAAACATTGATGGAGTAGATCGAGTCCATCAACACCCCTTTGGGGTTGACCCATTTCCTGGGTCGATATTTCAATCGGTAACATTAGGCTGTTTTGATTTATATGCTGTTTATTGTTGAAAATCACATTATTTTTCATATGCATCTGCTTATGAGAACCCTAGTTTCTGCTTCTTCTTTGCCTGTGTTTTGATCTGGAGAGGCTCCTGTCTGCCTCGCTGCCTGCTGTAAGTGTGTTTGCTTCGGTGCTGTAAGCTCCGTCTTAGCCTCGTATTTCCTTGTTTTGAACCATCATTTACTACAATTTCTAGTTGTTTATACTACTACTAAATACAGCTTACCCAACATCTCAGATTAACCTGACATCGCTAGCTTCCGTTACTACTAGCACAACACGCTAGTAATTCGCTAGCCTGTTAACGCGCCACCCGTGCGCGCAGCTATTTTTATTTATTTATTTTTCTCTCGCGCGCCCGCGCCTTTGAGTTCATAAAAACCTCAGGTGAGTAAGAATCACTCAACAAACACGGTGAGTAATGTCTTGTCCTGTTATTGTCACCTGCACTTCATGTCACATGTTTAGCATAGCCTTCTCTGTTGGCAATATAGGATTTATATGTGATAAATGCAAGGAGACAGGCTAACGGAGAAGATTTCAGAACTAGAGACACGCATCCAAACTTTAATTGAGGATAGTAAGAGTGCTAGAGCTTTAGATGCTTTGGATGTGCCTAGCATAGTGAACTCTTTACATGATTCGGTTCCAGCTGAATTAGTGCCTGCGCAGCCAGTCAAATGGGTGACAGTGAGGGATCGCTCTAGTCGCGGATCAAAAAACCACTCTTCCGTTCCGATTACCATAACAAATCGATTTGCCCCGCTCAGTGAAACACCCACTGAGAGTTCTGTTGATTGTGCCCTAGTTATTGGCGATTATATTACACGGAACGTGAAAATAGAGACACCAGCCACCATAGTCACATGTTTGCCGTGAGCCAGAGCGCCTGACATCAAAGCAAATTTAAAACTGCTGGCAAATGCTAATCGTAAATTCTCTAAGATTATTATTCACGTCGGCACAAATGATGTTCGACTCCGCCAGTCGGAGATCACCAAAATTAATATTAAAGAGGTGTGTGAACTCGCAAGTACGATGTCAAGCAATGTAATTTGCTCTGGCCCCCTTCCTGTTCGCAGGAGTGATGAGATAGTTAGTAGATTGTGTTCTCTTAACGGCTGGCTGTCTAAGTGGTGTCCGCTTAATAATATAGAATTTATAGACAATTGGAAAAGTTTTTGGGGCAAACCTGACCTGTTGAAAAGAGATGGTATTCATCCCTCCTGGGATGGTGCTGCTCTTCTCTCTAGTAATATGGCACATAGTCTTAGAGCTCAAACATGACAATCTGGGGCTCAGGTCAGGAAGCAGACAGACTGGCTAAACCGACTATCTGCTAGCGGCCTCGCGTCACCCAGGTCAGATAAATCCAATCACATAGAGCCTCTTTCACCTAGCTATCATCATATAGAGACTGTGTCTTTTCCCCGAATTTGAAAATCCAAAAACCGTTTAAACCCATCTAAGGTTAAAAATTTAATTGATGTTCAAATGCTAAAGCTTGGGTTGCTGAATATTCGATCGCTTACTTCAAAAGCACTCATTGTTAATGATATGATTTCAGATAATAACCTAGATGTGCTGTGTTTGACAGAAACCTGGCTAAAACCAAACGATTACATTACTTTAAATGAGTCCACCCCGCAAGATTACTGTTATAAACATGAGCCTCGTCTGAAACGCAAAGGGGGAGGAGTTGCTGTAATTTATAGTAATATTTTCAAAACCACTAAGGAATCAAGTTTTAAATATAATTCTTTTGAAGTGTTAGTACTTAATGTAAAAATATATAGTATAAGTATAGTATATATAGTACTGTATACAGGCCACCAGGGCACCATAAAGATTTTATCAAAGAATTTGCGGACTTTCTATCAGAATTAATATTGACTGCAGATAAAGTACTAATTGTTGGTGATTTTAATATACACATAGATAATGAAAAAGATGCATTGGGTTTGGCATTTAAAGACATTGTAAACTCTATTGGAGTTAGACAACACGTGTCAGGACCTACTCATTGTCGTAATCATACTCTAGATCTAATATTATCACATGGAATAGACGTTGAAATTCTGCAGCAGAGCGATGACATCTCAGATCATTATCTAGTCTCGTGTAAACTTCATTTAGCCAAGGCTGCAAAGCCGACTCCGTGTTTCAAATATGTTAGACCTATCACTTCTGCCACTAAAGATTGCTTTATTAATAATCTTCCTAATCAGTTTCATCATCTCAGCATCCCGGATAGCTTAGAAGAACTCGATATTGCAACAGAAACTTTTAACTCTCTCTTTTCCAGCACTTTAGACACAGTTGCTCCGTTGTGCTTAAAGAAGATTAAAGAAAATAGTCCAACACCGTGGTACAACGAGCACACTCGGGCCCTTAAGAGAGCAGCCAGAAAAATGGAGCGCAACTGGAAGAAAACAAAACTAGAGGTATTTCGCATTTCATGGAAAGAGAGCTCGATTGCTTACAGAGAGGCCTTCAAACCTATTAGAAGAAAATAAACATAATCCTAGGTATTTATTTGAAACGGTGGCTAAACTAACGAAAAATAAAGCTTCAAGCACCGAAGTTTCCAAGCAGCACAGCAGTAATGACTTTATGAACTTCTTCACTTATAAGATTGATAATATCAGGGAGAAAATTATAACTATGCAACCGTCTACTACAGTATCGCATCAGGCAGTGCATTGTAGTCTCCCTAAGGAAAAATTTTATTCATTTGTTGCTATAGGAGAGGAAGAATTTACTAAACTCGTTAAATCATCTAAATCTACAACATGTATGTTAGACCCTATACCGACTAAGCTACTGAAAGAAATACGTCCAGAGGTCATAGATCCTCTTCTTAATATCATTAATTCATCTTTGTCTCTAGGATACGTACCAAAAACCTTTAAGCTGGCTATGATTAAACCGCTTGTTAAAAAAATGCAACTTGATCCTACAGAATTAGTCAATTACAGGCCGATCTCGAATCTACCTTATCTGTCAAAGATATTAGAAAAAGCAGTGTCTTCACAACTGTGTTCCTTTCTTGAAAGAAATGATATCTGCGAGGATTTCCAGTCCGGATTTAGACCGTACCATAGTACCGAGACAGCTCTCATTAGAGTCACAAATGATTTGCTCTTATCATCCGATCGTGGTTGTGTCTCTCTATTAGTGTTACTCGATCTTAGTGCTGCATTTGACACTATCGACCACAACATTCTTTTAAATAGACTCGAAAATTATGTTGGCATTAGTGGAATTGCACTTATACTTATCTGACCGTTATCAGTTTGTAGCAGTAAATGAAGAGTTCAGTATGGCGTACCACAAGGCTCATTACTAGGACTGCTGCTGTTCACTCTGTACATGCTACCATTAGGAGATATCATTAGGAAACATGGAATTAGCTTTCATGTTATGCCGACGATACTCAGCTGTATATTTCTTCAAAACCAAACGAAACCTACCAATTCACAAAATTAACGGAATGCATAGCTGATATAAACAATTGGATGACTCATTTCCTACTTCTAAATTCTGAAAAAACAGAGATTCTAATTATTGGACAAAAAACTCCCACACGTAATAACCTAGAATACTGTCTAACACTTGATGGCTGCTCTGTTAAGTCTTCATCGTCGGTTAGGAACCTGGGTGTGCTCTTTGATACCAATCTTTCATTTGAAAGTCATGTGTCTAGTATCTGTAAAACTGCATTTTTACATCTTAAAAATATATCTAAATTACGTCATATGCTCTCATTGACAAATGCGGAACAATTAGTTCATGCGTTCATGACCTCAAGGTTAGATTATTGTAATGCTCTACTGGGTGGCTTAATAAACAAACTACAGCTAGTTCAAAACGCAGCAGCTCGAGTTCTTACCAGAACCAGGAAGTATGACCATATTAGCCCGGTTCTGTCAAAACTGCACTGGCTCCCTATTAAACATCGCATCAATTTTAAAATATTGCTGATCACTTACAAAGCACTAAATGGTTTAGCTCCGCAGTACTTGAGCGAGCTCTTAACGCATTATAGTCCTTCACGTCTATTGTGATCTCAAAATTCCGGCCAGTTGGTAATACCTAGAATATCAAAATCGACTGCTGGTGGTAGATCCTTCTCCTATTTAGCACAAAAACTTTGGAACAGTCTTCCTAACATTGTCCGGGAAGCAGACACAGTCTGTCAGTTCAAAGCTAGATCTCTTTGATCTAGCATTCACATAATACATTATAGACTTCTATAATTCAGTGTTAGGCTGCATAGATTAGGTCAGCTGGAACCGGGAACACTTCCCATAAATCCTGATGTACTCGTTACATCATAAGAAGAATGGCATCTACGCTAATTTTAGTGTCTTTTGTTTATCCCGAGGTTTTCCCGCAGCCTGCCGGATCCAGGCCGTATCCAGATCTGATGAAGGACCTGCGCCTGAACCCGATGACAACGCAGTGCTGAAGTGCCAACTAGTCTCTCCCTATGGAGAATCCCTTTACCACTCTACAGATAAAGCGTCGTCGGGAAACTCAATTCGCGTATCTACCCCGAATTGATAAAATAAAATAAAATAAAATTCTGTATCAAAAATTATAAGGAAACACCAGTACTTTGTTTAGGCTTGGTTTGTAGGGAATTCCAAACCTGCGCACATATATTCAAACGCACATAACTATAGAACCAATTCTTAATGCGCATGTGACCGCCATCAGCGTTTCTCACAGGTTCGCGTTTAAAGTCTGTGTAGAGAGAATGGTGTCGTCTTAGCGGCCCCTAATTTAATAACAAATGATTGTTGCGACGGAAGCGAATCAATCAAAACTAACTTTAGCTGGAAAATAACTTTATTAAAGAACCGCTATAAAGCCAAAACAATCTCTGTTACCTTAAATTATACGTTTGTCTCTGTAAAGCTGCTTTGAAGCAATCTACATTGTTAAAAGCACTATATAAATGAAGATGACTTGACTTGACTCGACTTGAGACTGTACTCGTCAAAAACGGAAAAACGTAAAATCTTGTTAATGGCAGAGAAGTGTTTTCTCATGTCAACTAACTCTCAGAGTATTAGTAGACTGTAGAAGACTGTTAGGTTAGGGTTATCTGTAAGGGTTAGGGTTAGTAGAATAAGTTGACGTAGTTGCAAAGTTACTTATAGTCAGTAGAATGTCTGTTGGTGGAGCATCAAAATAAAGTGTTAGGAGATATTAAGCAGACAGTCTACTAATACTCTAGTGAGAGTTAGTTGACATGTAGTTGAAAAGTTACTTATAGTTAGAAGAATGTCTAAAGTGGACCATAGAAATAAAGATTTTTCTAAACTTGTAAAGATTTGTAAATTTGTTTTACAAATACACTTCTTCTGTGATTTGCCTTTGACATTTTAATATAACAGGGAATATCATTACAGGAAAATCCCCCCCACCCCCCTTGCTATTCTTTTCCATACTTTAAACTATAGAACAATAATACGGTGGACAAGTCATATGGAGCATTTTTATGTTTTTATGGTGCTTTTTTGTCATTTTGAAAACTCAACAGCATCTGTACCCACTTACTCACATTGTATGAACAAAGCTGCATGAACATTCTTCAAAAACAGTAATATATGATAGAATTTTCATTTTTGAGTTCCTATGCCTTTTTTTCCTCATACATCTAACATAAGAAAAAAATATACTTTACAGCAATTCTCTGGAGATGTTGTAATGGGAGAAAAGAAAGAAAGAAAGAAAAAACACCACAGCCTAAGGAAAAAAAAATGCAAAAAGGATTTGAAAAGAGCAAAGTTACTCAACACATCTCACTTAGCTAAAGCTACTGAGCGCTGAGTCACAGCGTACCTTCTTAGAACTTCACAAAGAGAAAAAGGTGCATAGAATAGGAGTGCTATTCAGAAACACAAAGGTTCTACAGTGACAGGGATGAGAAATGGATGTGGCTGGTAGCGATTGAAAACGCCCTGCTTTTCTTGTGCTCTCTTTTTAAAATAGGCAAAAAAGGGTCTTCAAAGTGAGCTGGTGACTGCTGGCGGAGCAGGGGGGATATGGGCGAGGTAAAGGGGTGAGGGTGGGGGGTAATAAGTAGCTTCCAGGACTGCCGATGCCTTTGATCCAGACGGGCAGTGCATGCGAGCCCGGGGCTGGAGTGGCTTTCCTGGATGAAGGCCTGCATGCTGGAGAGATCTAGAAGAGCTTGAGGGTTTGGACATTCATTTCAGAAAACAGACGCTCCGCCAGAACTTGCTATCTCTCATGTTAATGTGAATACATATTATGATGATCTCTGCAGCGCTTTCTAACCCCCAAACAATGTTCAATGAAAATCACTATACTCTGTCTATACTCGACACCACCTGATATACTTCAAGTGAACTGGCGTTTGGTGTTCGAAACAACTTGCCAAAGCGAACTTTCTGGAAAAGGTAAACCCTTCTGAACTACCACTGGTCCATGGAGATTTCGTAATAGGAAGATGTGCTCTGAGGCTCCACCTTCTCTGACGTGGAAATCTTCCCCGGTTTATTTCTTCTGTTCAGTCCGTTGAAGTCAGAATTACGTAAGTAAAAACATGAACATACTGGAGAGCTGCTTTATAGTAGAAAGTGAAGTTTTTTGAAAAAAGCATTTACCGTTTTAAAAAAAGTTGCCAGCCACCGCCAGCATTTTTGATCATTTTCACCAAAGTTTCATGGTCCCCAGAATATTTTGTAGTATGAATATTTGAACATGCAATATATGAAAAGAAAGAACAGACCCTCTGCTTTTAAACAACAACAAAAACGTTTTATTCTAGCTTAATGATTTTTTTTTTTTATCAACACTTGAATATGGGGTTAGGGTTAGGGTTAGGCTTCTCCTGTGTTTTGATCAGGAGATTCAGTACTCTTTTAGAAGTTGTTTAACAGCGCCCCCTACTTTACAACAGTGAAAACACGGAAAGCCGGAAGTTTCTGTTAACGTTTTCTCACAAATTATGGAATTTTCTGTGAAAAGTGGGAAAAGATTTAAACAATCTGTGTGCTAAATAAATAAATGTGACGTGACTTTACTGGAGTGCCAAATTGGTAGTGCAAACATATCCACATCGCTGTGATCAGATGCTTTCTTGGGCTTCTTCGTAAAATAGTCACACTTAGCTTCCTCCCGCCCGAAAACGGGCGAAGCCTTAAAATTTTACTTTACTTTTTCCCAGGATAACCAATCAAATATATTTTTGTTCTATAATGTTTTCTGATTATTATTTAGAATTTTTAGAATTTTTTATGATACTTTGCATTAATTATATTATTTTATGAGCTATTTTTTCCATTAGAATTAATATATATATTTTTATTTTATTTTATTTTTCAATAAATGCAACATTTCACATCAAAATAGAGTGCAGGCCTAAAAAAAAAAAAATTTCAAGTGAGAAGAGCGCCATCTAGTGGCTTCAAAATGTATTAATTTGTGTCATGTCCTATAACCGCCTATAGGCGGCCTATAGCTTTTTTATTTATTTATTTGATTTATTCCCATTCGGAAAGAAAAAAAATTATTACTAAGCAACCACTGAATGGAACAACACAAATTATATATCATTTTAAAGCTTAGGATCTCAGCTTTTTAATGCATCTAATTACATTTATTAACTCCTAACGACTGCTGAGTAATCCCTCTAAAACCGAGTGTACCGCCAGCAGGCGCCACCTAGCTGCGAAAATATTCTTTACCATATTTTAAAAAAATCTTGCCTTGATTAACACAAAGTTGATGTCATTTGAAAGCTTAGAGTCTGAACTTTACAGTGAATGTATCCACTCTGAAAAACTCTTAAGTTGAGTTATTTGCTGATAAATAGAATTCTTTTTTTTCATAATCTATAAAATAATGTACTGCAATGTGTCAAAAACATCATACAGCTCATGAAACATTCTCAGATAATTGAAAATGGCACTTCATTTTTTACAGCATATTATTACAATTAAAATGAGCCCAAAATTAACATAATCTATTGCTTTTATGACAAGATATTCTTCATGGAGAAAAAATTGCCCATGAGGGGGTGTCAAAGACTGTACAAAAAGGCTGTCTCTTTTCCAAATGCTGTAACTTTTGATTCCTTGATCAAAAATTATTATTATTTTATCCAGATGCAGCTAACATGTAGGGGGACTTCACTAAAAAAGAATTTTCCTCCTACCTTATTTCCTTCCTGAGTTATTCCATGACAAATAAGAAAGATATGCAAAATCATAATAAAAATTATATATATATATATTGTCTTTTATCCGCTGTTTCTTGGCAGGACAATGTCCAAATGTAATGTAATTTATATTTTCAAAAAATGTAAAAAGAGTTCTTTTAAACGATACCTACCTTTTGACTCTCCTTGCTATAGTTTTGGAGTTATTATGATTATATAATTTTTATATAGTTTGGGGCAAAATTAGCTGTTTCAGTCTTACCAGTTCATTTCTCTTTGTGTGTGTGTGTGTTTGTGTGTGTGGGGGTGTGTGTGTGTGGGGGGGAGGGTGTCTTATTTGCACTCTTGATGTTTTAGAGTGTCACCCCTTCATTGCTGTACACTTTTTTTCAGCACAGTGGCTGATCTGTAGCTTGTACCACCAAAAGTTTCTCTGAGTTTTCCTATTTTTTCGTATTTCCCATTCATTTCCTATGTCGCCCGTTTTCGGGCGGGAGGAAGCTAAGTGTGACTTTTTTTTTTACGACCCTTTAACATATCAGAATCATCTCCTTGATTTTTTTGTGTGTTCATATAGGTAATAAAACAAAAGTCACCAAGTTTCACCCCCATCCGATGAAGCAAAAAAATTTAAAAATTCGAAACGTTCAAGTTTTCGCCCGTTTTAGGGCGAAGAAGCCCAGAGGGTTAACAAATGTTTTCTCACCGCTGTAATTTTTGTTGTGTTTATTTTGTTAAAGAGAGGAAAGCGTGTTATTAATCTACATATTAATCTAAACAGCGCTCTCAGCAGTGTGAGCAGCGTCAGGATGTTCACTAACAGTATATTCCAGTATAAGCGTTTATATACCTTTACAACACAATCCTGGAGTGTCACATTTCCTCTTCCATAAGAGCTCAGAGCAAAAGAAGAGCTCATATCTGTGAGAGATGTCTCTGTTTCCTCCCCTCCATCAGCAGATTTGTGTAGGTTTCCCGCTAGAACAATATCTGAATCACTCCCTTCAGATGGAAGCGCTTTAATCAAAACAAATGCTGGCATTGTGTCAGTACATCCCCTTTCAGTGCCAGAGATTTGCGGTAGGGGGCCGTCAGCAGATGCTGTAAGCATACAAACATGTGTGAATGAATTCTGTTGCCAGCTCCTCATGACCCATACTGGTGAAGAAGTGAGAAGAGTCTGTTCTTCATTGGAACGCAGTCGAACCTTGGCTATGAAGGTCTCGCTGAACACATGTCAGAATAATGTGTGTTCTGCTGGGAAGTGCTGTGCTGTTCACAGGACGCATCTCTGTCTCCATTGAATGGCTAAAGGAAGTTCTCTTTTCATTTATATCTATACTTAGTTTGTTTAGGCCACTGATGTTCATAAAAAATACCCTACTTTTATAACTAAACCATAATGGTTTTTTTTTTCAGTCAAATTGACATGTCAGTTACAAGGCGAGGCGCTGCCCCTTTTGCTGGCGACTCGGCCACCTGTGTGCAGAGTGTTTGTTCATTGTGTTTTATGTATTTTTAAATAACTTTTTTAATTATTGGATGCTTAATTTTAAACTGGACTGAATTCGGACGACGCTACTATGGCGATATTAAATATTCGCAAGTTGTTTTGCCTTCTCTGGCTATGGGGAATAGTGTTTTGGAGAGTTACTCAAACACTGGGCCCGCAGGATGGAAGTGAACCCGGACTAGGACTGTCCTTCATCACCTATAGCCGGCTGGAGCTCTTGGGTTGGCGGGTCTCAGCTTCTGGTGGATTTGTTCCTGACTTCGATCTGTCGGAAATCACCTTAAAGACCAGGAAGAGAGGCCGCAGAGGAGGAGTTCGAGTTAGGAACAGTCGGCGGAGATATAAACCGGTGTTACCCGCAGTGATTATGGGGAACGTCCGCTCGTTGGTAAATAAAGTGGATGAATTGTCTGCTCTTGTGCGCTACGATCGCCTTTTTCGACAGAGCAGCCTACTGTGTTTTACGGAGACTAAAGTGGATGAATTGTCTGCTCTTGTGCGCTACGATCGCCTTTTTCGACAGAGCAGCCTACTGTGTTTTACGGAGACTTGGTTGTCCAATAAGATACCAGAGTCTCATGTTAAAATGGAAGGATTTTCACTCCTCAGACTGGATAGAGATCCGGAGAGGACTGGTAAAAAATTAGGAGGAGGTGTTTGCCTCTATGTGAACGATCAGTGGTGCCATCCTAGCCATGTTACGGTGAAAGAGAAAATTTGTGACCAGAACATTGAACTGCTTGCGGTAAGTTGCCGACCTTATTACTTGCCCAGAGAACTTTCTCATGTTATTGTACAAGTGGTCTACATTCCTCCATCGGGAAATGGAAGGCTGGCCACGGAAACAATTTCGAGAGTTACTTATGATATGCAACGCGCTTCCCCGGATGCATTGTTTATAGTAAATGGGGATTTTAACCACAGTACTCTCTCTGCTACCTTACCCTCCTTTAAGCAAATGGTGACATGTCCTACTAGGGATGGTAAAATCATTGACTTATTCTACACGAACGTTAAGGAGAGTTATGGTGCAAAGAGGCTCCCACCACTGGGGAAATCTGATCATAATTTAATATCTTTGACATCCAGATTCTCCCCTGTAATCTGAAATCAGCCCATTGGCTATAAGACTGTGTGTGTGTGTGGTCGGATGATGCCTGTGAAAGGTTAAGAGGATGTTTTGATTGTACAGACGATGTTTTTGACGATGATGATTTGGACAGTATTTCTGACAAAGTCACCTGTTATATAAATTACTGCGTCGAGTCTGTCATTCCACGTAAACAAATTAAAATGTTTCCTAATAATAAACCATGGGTTACTAGGGAGGTTAAAGCAGCTATTAATAGGAAAAAAGCAGCTTTTTTTAGTGGTGATAGAGATCAGATTAAAACTGTGCAAAAGGAACTGAAGAGTTATTAAACAGAGTAAAGTTAAATATAAGGAAAGAGTTGAAGAACAAATGTCTAATTGTAACACATGGGGCCTTTGGAATGGTTTGAAATCTGTTGCTGGTTATGGAACCAAAAATAACAGTGCTTGCTGGTCAGGACTGAATGTAAATGAGGTAAATACGTTTTTTGCAAGGTTTGAAGACTTTGATTTTTCTGCCTCTCATGATATGATTTTAGAATCTCTTGTACAGGGTGATAATGTGGACTGTAGTCCAGCAATTGTTATTAATGAAAATGATGTTCGTCGGCAGTTAAACCCCTGGTTTCACAGACAGGGCTTAAGACTAGTCCTAGACTAAAATGTAAGTCTGAGCTGTTTCCACTGAAATAAACTTGCACTGACTGATCTTAAAAATATATCAGTGCCTTTTTAGTTTTAAGATGCACATCGGTAATGTTTTTTTCTAAGCATGTTTATAAAAATTACTTAAATGTCCTAATTGATATATGGTCTAATCCTGGCTTAGTCTAAGCCCTGTCTGTGAAACCGGGCCAAAGTGTCTTAAGACCAACAAAGCTTGAAAGTTTGTGCTGATCAGTTGTGCTCAGTTTTTCACTCAATTTTTTCTTTGTCTTTGTTTTCATCGAAAATACCTGATATGTGGAAAACATTGTGTCTTGTCCCAATCCCAAAACATGGTAATGTGGGTTGTAGTTTAAACAATTTGAGACCCATTGCTTTGACATCACAAATAATGAAATGTTTTGAGAGGATTATCCTTGGTTATTTGGGTAGTCAGTTGTCAGATTTTCAAGATCCGTTACAGTTTGCATACCGAAAAGGTGTGAGAGTAGATGATGCCATACTCTTTATGTTGCATAATATTTATAATCATTTGGAAACAACTTCCAGCTCTGTTAGGATTATGTTTTTTTGATTTTTCTAGTGCTTTTAATTCAATTCAACCACATGTTTTAGCTGATAAATTACTGCGTTGTAACCTCCATAGTAAAACTATTATGTGGGTATTGAATTATCTTATACGTTGACCCCAGTTTGTTAGGCTGGGAGATAAAATTTCTGACATTATTTTTACTAAAACAGGAGCCCCTCAAGGCACAGTTTTATCACCATTTCTTTTTTCATTGTACAGATGGTACCCAACCAGAATGCCTATTACCGCCGCGCCAGCCGCCGTGGCGAAATCACCGCGGCGAAAATAAACCAGCCGCATTTCAAAGTCGTTCCCGAAATGACCGCCAGGTGGCGCAAAGGGACATTGTGCAAAACAGCAGCAATAGCCGTATTTTAAAATGTAAGTGGGTTAAATATAAAACCCTAAGCCTGATAGGCATATTTTTCATATATATAAATAGGCCTATTAGGCTACAACAGAATAGAACCAAAGATAGAATCAATTTTAGAACTGAAAAAATAGAATCAAAAGTTAAAAATAGAGACGATATTAGGAGCAATGACGCTGAATATTTTTACTATTCTATTGAGGAATTAGATAAATGAAGAGCTCCCGTGAGCGATACAATTGCATAGTAATTTATAGTGATTTCAAAAGCAGTCCTTAAAAAAAAATACATGGAGTAGTGTGGTATAATTTTTCAGAGATTACGCGGAACGGGTTTTAGTTAAGATCATGGTTTCAATGCCCTTAATGTATAGGCTAGGCTACTGCTTTAAAAAAATGTCACAACGCGTTTTGAGATTGTTTTGAATTAAACATTGAAGTTTAAAATGTAGTGTTTTGGCACACCAGGCCGAGTGGCATTACGCATTGTTCAAAAATCAAGTTTTATTCTGACATGTTGAATTGGCGTTAGAATTTTTTTTTTAGATTTATTAGATTTAGATTTTAGATTTCGTTAATTTATTTTTCTCATAACAGCTAAAATAACTTAATATATGCCTTGTCTTAATATGACCTACTTAATATAGGCAATAGGCATATACTAGCCTATATGATAGCCTAAATTAGCAAAACTTGGCCACTAAATATTTAATTTTCAATTATTTTAATTATCACAATTAAAGTTTTAATTTTATTAAATTGAACAAGCGCAACAATTAGCATTTAATCAAATATTCTAAAAGATGTATTATTAATAATAATGTTATTTCAACATAATATTTCGTTTTTTCGACATAATATGTGTGCGTGCAACAAGCAAGATGTGTATTTGTAAATCCGGTGATGCGTGCATTGATTTTTATCAATAAACTAGTGTTTTCTGACACTGAAATTACATCCCTACAAATTTATTTGGCCCTACTGAAAATAAATGTATCGAATTTAAGCAAAGTAGCCTAAATATTAAGACTATAAGCCCTTTGCTTTTTACTTAGCCTATAAAGGACTCTTGTAGCCGAATTTGTGTTAATTTAATTTGTAGAGGATTTTTTTAACTCAAACATTAACACTGAAATAAATTAAACTAAACTATTGTAATTTTTTTGGCACAAGACGACGAGTGGCGCTATGCATTGTTCCAAAGCCAGGTTTTTTTCTGGCATGTTGAATTAGTGTTCGACAAACGCGGCGGCGCGTTCATTTGAATGAAGACACACTGGAACGTTAGGCCATGTCGCAACGAGTGAATCGTGGCCGAGTGGTTGAACTTACGTTACGATCATTTAGATGACACGGTTTCGAATCCCGAACTAACTTGGACTACTGATATTTTTATATTAGCCTATTAATGCATTTTATAGTCTATTGTTGATGCAGAGAGATTTGTCTAGTTCTAAAACATAGTTTTTTGCTTATAGCCTATTTACAAAATAAAATCACCATGCATTTCCATTTTACAATAAGCAACAAATAGCCTATTATACAATGACTTTACTTCTGTAACCTATAATGATTCCAATCGTAATTTCAAAAGCAGTTCTGTTAATATATATATATATATATATATATATATATATATATATATATATATATATATATATATATATATATATATATATGACTTTTAAACGACAAACAATAAAATCAGAACCAGTATTTGCGTTCATGGTTCCAGTGGCAGTAATGCATCCACGGCTTTTCAAAATGTCACAAAGCGTTTTGAGATTGTTTTGAATGAAATATTGAAGTTTATAATGAAGTGTTTTGGCAAACCACGACGAGTGGCAAACTCTTTGTTTTGTTTTGCAAACTCAGCTAGCCTGTGGGGGGTTTGGAGAAGGCAATAGTTGCTTTATCGTGGGGGTGCAGGACAGAGGTGTTAATGTTCCGTCTTTCATATGGAGAGTGTCGGAGCCAGCCTGATGAGCAGGCAAAGGCAAAATTATTTTAAGGATTAATCTCAAAATCTCCAAAAGTCCATAGCCTATGTACAGTAGGCCCTATATCTTATTAAATTATATATTGTAGTTTTATTGATTGTATTTAAAGGTTTTCCACACACAATTTCAATTTAGCAGATACAGAGCTCTTTAATTCGCGACCCACCTCGTTTTATTGTGAGGTGAATTCAGCAAGGCATGTTGTATCTTTGAAGGAACAAAAGCTATTTGTTACAGTTTTTTCTTTCGTGATTTGTGTGGATGACACACAGCGACATATACAGTATTATCAGCTGTATGGTGTTTTTTTACGCTGAAAGACCCGCCGCGTGCAGTGAGGGAGACCAAACTTACTAAAAAAATATCCAGAGAGAGACAAAGAAAAACGCCTGTTCTTAATTTATGTTGCTTTGAACTTTTTTCGTTTTGTACCGTTTTATTTTTTTAATTTAGCTGCAATTTCTTTGACAATAGAAATTTAAAATGTTGCAAGAATAAGATTGTGTTTCTTATTTTGCATCACAAAGGGAATAAACTCTATCGATGCAACCCTGTTTAAATAAATAAACTGTTCCGACACTTTATTCATACCTTGAAATGTGCGATGGGTTTTCAAACTTAATTAATTTTCTTTTTCTTTTACATTTTCATTGTTTATTTTTTAATTGAAAGCAATACTGTATTGAAAGTATTTTTCTGATTTGTTCGATCTGTTTTGAAAAATGTCTTCCGTTGCTATGGCCGGGTATCACTGTCAGTCATCTCAATCTCGTGAATGATTCACACACAAATTTCTTTTTAGCAGATTAAAGACGAGCTTCATCATCTTAATTTTCTGGTGCAATCGGCTGACAGTCTTCCTCATCAGATGTGTCGTCTTTGCAGCGGCTCAACTGGAATGTAGCAAATTTATGTTGTAAATTGATAATTAAACAAGATGATTGACTTTAATAAACAGATGCATATTTAAGCATCAAGAATGGAAAAACACAAACACTGTCGGCTACACTGAGATTCGATCTCAGATCGTTTGAAGCTCTGAGAGGCTATTGTTAATGCATTGACCACAGAGCTATCGTCTGAATAGCCTAGGTCTACTATTTTCTCTGTTTTAAAAGTTTGTTATATTCTTTTTTTATTTGCTTATGTTTTTTAACATTAGCAATTTACTGTCTCGAAATTATGTGTCGAAAAAATGATAAAAAAAGTGTTTTTACAAGACCTTGTGCTGTTTATTTATTATTATTATTATTATTATTATTATTATGCAGATGTTAATTCAGCCATTCTGTTGGATAAAAATTGTCCCTAATGTAAAATGGAAATTAATGGTAATTTTATTTTATAAATATAAAATATTTAATATAGGCTATAGGAGAAAAAAACAATATGGTGTAGCAATATTTTAGAACTATCAAATCTCTCTGCATTAATAATAAAAAAGTAGCCCATGTTTGTTCGGGATTAGAACCCATGTCATCTGAATTATTGAAACGTAAGTTATAGCCTACCACTCGGCCACGAATTTGTTTTGTTTTAGTTTGTTTGAAATGTATTTTTACATATTTTGCTTTCGTTAATGTTAACCAATTCTGTTGTAGCATAATAGGCCTATATTTTTTCCCTAAAAGTTTGTTTTATTCTCTGCTTTGTTTGTTTATATTTTTACAAATTCAATCAGTCTCATTTTTGTTCAAATAATGAAAAACGGTTGTTGTTTTTTTACAAGATCTTGCGCCAAGGTTTTTTTTTTTTTTTTTTTTTTTTTTTTTTTTTTTTAAATAAACAGATAGGAAATTTACCTTTTAAAATGCCGCAGTTGCTGCTGTTTTGCCCTGTCACTTGCGGCACCCGGTATAGCCTAGTCATTTCGCGAACGACTTTGAAATTCGACTGGTTTATTTTTGCTGCGGCAGTAATAGGCATTGTGGTTGATTATTTATTAAAGAATTCAATTGATACAACATGTAAGCCTATTTAATTCTGAATATAACAAAGAATGCTTAAACCGACTAACATCGGTTAGTAACTGCAAGTCCTGAAAATGTTTTAATTTTACGGTAAATTATTTTAATTTATTTCACTGTTATGTTTCAGTTAATAAATCTACAAACACATTAAAATAACACAAAGTAAATGACAAGTAACCTATTGACATAACCTTTCTAAATTATAGAAAAACTGGGCACACAATGTTACCGTGTGTCTACTTTGTTTAAATTTAATGAATTTGAATTCGTTTAACCACAATATTTATCTTGAATTTATCTGTGACCTCAGCTCAGATTACTGCCGCGGCAGATTACGTCATAAAGAGAATAAACTGACACTTTTCAAAGTCTGTGATTACAGCGCCACTCAGCGGTAAAAGGCAGCAAATACACATCCCAATTTTGCCGCCGCGGGAACGGCGGCGGTAAAAGTCTCATTCTGGTTGGGCACCATCTGTATACAGCTGACTACAGGCACACTCAGACTTCATGTTGCATACAAAAGTTTTCAGACGATACTGCTCTTGTGGGTTTAATTAATCAAGGCAATGACGTGGATTATAGAAGAGAGGTTGAGTTATTTGTTAGATGGTGTGATGAAAATTTCCTAAATTTGAATGTGGAGAAGACTAAGGAATTGATAATTGATTTTAGAAGAAAAAAAGAAGTCATAGTACCAGTGATAATTAAAGGTCAGAAAGTAGAGATTGTTCAGTCTTATAAATATCTTGGTGTCCATTTGGACAGTAAACTGAACTGGAAGAAGAATAGTGAGGCTGTTTTTAAGAAGGCACAATCAAGACTATTCTTTTTGAGGAAGTTGAGTTCTGTTGGTGTAAGTAGGAAGCTTCTTTATGTTTTTTTATCAGGGAATCATGGCTAGTGTTTTGTTTTATGCAGTGCTCTGTTGGGGATGTAGTATCACTGTAGATGATAAAAATAGGATTAATAAATTGATTAGAAAGGCTGGATCGGTTATTGGCCTTAATCCTGATTCACTTGAGGTTACTGTGGAGAAGAGAACAAGGGCAAAATAATGATATAAAAATAATGATGTGTTACAAAGGTCATCCACTACATTGTATTTTTAGTGGACTTAAAAGTTCATTTAGTGGAAGATTAGTAATGCCTCTGTGTTCTACAGAGCGATTTAGGTCTTTTACTCCGAATGCAGTTAGGTTTTTTAATGAAGTTGTGTAATTTTTTGTATGTGTTGATTGTTGTTGTTTCTTAATGTTTATTTGTCTGTAATGTGCAATGGTGGCGAACGAGTTTCCCCTCACAGGGATTAATAAAGTTTTTCTAATCTAATCTAATCTAATCTAATCTAATCTAATCTAATCTAATCTAATCTAATCTAATGTCATGTGTGGTTTTTCTTGTGGTTACCATGATTTACAAATGTAAGAACAATGGTGAAATTTAATGAGCAAATACAAAGTAAAAGTCAAGGGCTGTATTAATATGTCTTAACAAGGTCGCTTCATGTCATAAGGTTAAATTTGTAAAACACAGAAAAGTAGTAAAGCAGAGTGTACCTTTATCGATTGTAGCATCACCTTTTAAATCTACCGCCAAGGAATTACTGATAGTCTGCCTTGTTGGGAAGGTAATGGAGTTATTGAAGAAGGGAAAAAGTTCCCAACTTCTCCCAGGAGAGCTTGAGCCTGTTGCTGCCCTTCAATTATCTCTTCTGCCATCTGTTTCTTCCAAGTAAACACACACACACAATGGCCATAGTCCATCAACTGAAGCCACATTTTCCACCCTGCAATGCCAGCAGCTAAAGAATGTTATTCTGAAATCACATGAATGGAAAATGCTAATCTCACTCAAATACACTCTGCAGTGAGTATGACTGACTTGTAAAATTACACCCATCTTTTAAGTAAACACTGTTGTTGTCCTGATCTCATATATCAGCCTACAAAATCTGGTAAAATACTGTTCATTTTATTTATTTATTTATTTTTTGGATATGGTTAACCACTGATTGTGATTATTGTGAATGAAGGTTTAAATCAAACTTACCATGGAAAGGTTTAAGGTTTGACTGGTTATCACAGGAAGTTAAGGCCTATTTATACTTCTGCGTTGAAGTCACGCCGTAGCTACGTCGTAGTCTGTGTGTAGCGCGCGTACCCTTCGGCGTACCCTGACGTGCACCTCTCCAAAAATGTAACAACGCGTCAACTCTACGCGGACGCAAGCGCTGTGATTGGTCTGCTAGGACCGCTCCCTCGGGTTTCACATGCTTCCTCTGCAAGTGTAATTGCGCGTCGACGCAGAAGTATAAATGAAAACCAACGCATTGCCTACAGCATAGAGGCTCCGGCGTAGGTCCGACGCAGAAGTATAATGAGGCCTTTAGTCCCTGTCGGTCGATGCCTTAACTAGACTATTGTAGGGGCAAAAGCATCATTCTTCATTAACGGCCATTCAAAAGTAGTCTGTATTCTGACAAAATTGTGAATGAAAAAGCAGAAACAAGCAATAGAAGCATTGCTTATGTATATATGTAAGCTAACGCAATCATCAAACATTCAAACGCATGCAAATCAAAACTGGCAGATGTTACTGAATGAAATGTCGACCCAGGAAGAGGTATAGGACTGTGCAAGCTTTCGGAATGTTGATGGAATGGATTTACTCCATCTATGTTTTGATCATCATTCTGAGTCTTTGACAAAAATGGGATTTTCGCAGCTTTCTGTAAAAAAAAAGAAAAAAAGAAGCTAGACTAAAAAGTTTTTTTTTTTGTTTTTTTTTTGTTTGTTTAAAAGCAGAGGTTCTGTTCTTTCTTTTGATATATTGTATGTTCTGATATTCCAACACAATCTCATAGCAATTCGTAACTATTTTATTGTATATTTCCGTACTATCTGATTAAACCCCAGTGATGGGTAAGTTTAGGGGCGGGGTTAGAGTTTCTTCATAGAACAAAATATTTTGGGGGTATGAAAGTTTTTTGAAAATTATAAACATTTAACTGGTGGGGAAAGAGTTAAATTTCTTCAGCATTGAAAAATGCTTTGCCCATCATGCTTGGTTAAAACATATGAATAAGCTCAGAGATTACGGGTACCCTGGATATTCTCACACCATGCCATGGCAACACAGCTGTGAGGATCTGGTAAAAGTTTATTGAGCGAGACAGGAACGCAGAGCATCACTGACGTGAAGGATTTCAAGTGCTATTCAGTAGATGAGTCTGAATCCTAGACCGTAATTACTCAAGAGATGGCACAGCCTTTAACAGAAGAATTGAAATCAATAATTGTCAAATTAAAAACATTGAATGTCCTGCATAATACCAGTGTTTCAATGTGTGTATGCATATAAAAAAGAGACAGTGAATTACCAAATATGCAATTGAATGATGGATGGAGGGAGTCAAGGAGTTAAATGTCATCAGAGGCAAAGCTTTACTGAAATTTAATATCGAGTACTTGTCTGATTCAAAGCTGTGGGGTTTTAATCGAGGCCAATATGTAACATCATTGATTTAATTCAGGGGAGCAATAGGTCTTGATGATCAGCGTAACTTAGCTGCACTGTACTGCTTTTTTTTTTTTAACCAGAATTCCACTGCACATGACACGTGGTTAATTCTACACAAAGATAAAGAAATAATGAAATAAATAAATAAATAAATAAAGAACTTGGATTTATGGAATAACTGAATGGGCACATACATGTGAAACCTTATATAACTCAACAAAAATGCATGGAATAATATATCCAGCAATACAGTGCACTCAAATTGATGGTCCATTTTAACAATGACTTTCCTGGACTAAAAATAATTTAAGAATATTTTTTTATGGTATGGTACCTAGATAAACTGAGCTACTGGATAATATATGCAGGCTGAATTACATACATCATAGTGATGTCAACAATGTAGCATACTAGATAGCTTACTAGAAGTATAGATGTAATATGGGTGGAAGGAACACAAACACAAACATACAGATGAATTAAAAAGACAAATTGTTCAGATTCTACCCTTTAACTTTTTTTCTGTTTGATGAGTTATGTTAATATGGCAGTCTATCCTCATTAATTTCTTATTTGATACATGGTTCACAGAACATTCTTATTTCAGCAAGGTTATGAAAAATTTGTGGTTTACACTACACTAAGTAAACACCAGTTCTCAAAGCGATTCTGTAGAGATCCTGTGTAAAAATATCCCATCATTTAAAATACTGCTAGATGCCACGAGGAATGTCTACTGAATGAATGTTTCACATAGACTACATCATTATATCATTACATCATGTCTCTGAGGCTAATTTGAGACTGAATGATGCAAGAGCTTCAACAGAAGCCACTACACACCTCCAGACGCTGTAAAGGTTTATTTATTCATGTACACAAACTACATGTATTGAGTTTGACCATTTAGGACATTTCAGGCATTATATTTAGCTTTAAGTGTGGCTAATAGTCTGTTAGGAAAATGGCATCCTATCTCTGGCTCTTTGTCAGTGTCCATAACAGATCCAGCTTGAATAGTGAGCTAATGCTGTAGCAGAATTAGCCTGTGTCCTTTTTCCTGCCCCCTCCGCCTGTATGTTGGCCATTTTAAGGCTATCTCTCTTTAGAAAGACCTGCCATTGAATACAGCTTGAGTAACCCTGACGAGAGCTGCTCTCTAATTGGACGAGAAGTGCAGGGGCCAGATATCCCACGGAGGGTGCCGAAGCAACAGAGACATCAAAGTGGAGGACACAGAACACAAATTAATTGAGTGTGAAGGGTCTTCGAGAGTTTTTTTTTTTGATAGCGTTTGAGGGCAGTATTACAGCATGCCCTATTTCTCCATGTAGCTTGAGCTTCTATAACAAACCTCTGCTGTATTTGATGAACTCATTTGTATTCATCCATCATTGCTTGCTTCCTAAGTCTGAGAGTCACAGATACACAGAGGTCTGGGGATCATTCTCCCACAGCTGCTGTATCTGCCACAATACTGCCTTAAACCTGCGCCCTACTCTTCCCTCTGCCTTTCAAAACCTCTCAAAAGTAGCTGGCCAGATGTCATGGTGCTAATCGCAGGGACAAAGGCAACGGCTTGGCCTGCCATTGTGCACAGGCCAGGTGCCCAGGCTTGATTACTTCCACATATGGATATTTCTGAGGACAATTAAGAAAGAAACGCAAGCCAAGTCGATCGAGTTAAGTGGCATTTGCTTTATTCTTTGCAGTGTCCTTTCTTTTCTATGCCTTTCTCTCAGCAGAATGGAGATCAGTGTTATAATTATGAACACCTGTTCCCATTTCTGAAAATTTGCATGCCTTGAAACTAAATTAAACGGGCATGAAAATATGTTGTCCTTTGCCTAACACGCCTTGATTTTCTTGAGAGCACATGATATCCAGTGGGTTTAACAGTAAAAACTAATTTCTCTTGAAGAAACTTCACTTTGGTTAGTAAGCAGGTGTTACCTGATGGAAAGTGCTCGTTGATCGGCCAGTTGTCCACCTGTAAGGTGGCGTTTCCCCCATTCCTTGTGAAGCGCACCACATGATATTTCCCGTCATTGACATCTGTAGTCAACTCTTTGACGCTGATGTCCACTGTACCGATGTTGAACGTTACGCCCACCTTTCCTTCTTCCTGGAACAGAAACAACACAATCTTGTCAGTCTAGCAATACCAAACGGCTGATTTAACTTAGCGCAAAGGGATTAGGGATACAGTACATTGATCCGATACAGAGTCTCGATATTTGTCTGATACAGACCTTTTTGATGGATCAGGTATCAGTTAGATAGAACTGATCCAAAATCAGATACTGTGCATTAGCCATAGTTGTTACTCTAAAAAAAAAAAAGCTACTCAGATAGATGGTTTAGTGTATTATATTTCAAATCTTCTGAAGCCATTAAATCAGTTTATTTAAGGAACAGACAACATATTAAGCGGTTAAATTTAACCCTCTAATGCATGCATTTTGATGGCACATGATAAAAATTATTCCACATCATTTCTTGGCTCATTTGGGAACATTTTATTATTTCCCTCCCTCAACCCCCCCACCCCAAAATATTTTTTTGTTGCCTGAGGGCAACGTGGTGCAACAATGGTAAAGAATCATAGAGAAAATTATCATTATACAATTCTCAGAGAGCAATACAAAAATTAGAAAATAAATTAAAAAAAGTCAAGAAATCATTTAGGTAAAAAGGAAAAAACACTTGAAACACATCAATATATTTGATTTGATACAGACATAGGTTTGTATCATGTAGTGCGTCATGTCATATCATGTACTTCATGTATCCTAATCATCCCCATATACACTACTGTATATTGACAAAAGTATTGGGACACCCCTCCAAATCATTGAATTCAGGTGTTCCAATCACTTCCATGGCCACAGTTGTATAAAATCAAGAACCTAGGCATACAGACGCTTCTACACACACTCTCAGGAGCTAAGTGAATTCAAGCGCGGTGATAGGTTGCCACCTGTGCAATAAGTCCATTCGTGAAATTTCCTCACTACAAAATATTCCACGGTCAACTGTTAGTGGTATTATAACAAAGTGGAAGCAATTGGGAACAACAGCAACTAGGCCACAGATTGGGGTCAGTACATGCTGAGGCGCACAGAAGTCGCCAACTTTCTGCAGAGTCAATAGCTACAGACCTCCAAACTTTGTAGAGAGCTTCATGGAATGGGATTCCATGGCTGAGCAGCTGCTTCCAAGCCTTACATGACCAAGTGCAATGCAAAGCGTGGGATGCAGTGGTGTAAAGCACGCCGCCACTGGACTCTGGAGTGACCAATCACGCTTCTCTGACTGGCAATCCAATGGACGAGTCTGGGTTTGGTGGTTGCCAGGAAAACGGTACTTGCCTGACTGCATTGTGCCAAGTGTAAAGTTTTGTAGAGGGGGGATTATGGTGTGGGGTTGTTTGGTGGAGGGGGGGATTATGGTGTGGGGTTTTTTTTCAGGGGTTGGGCTTTGCCCCTTTGGTCCATTGAAAGGAACTCCTAATGCTTTAGCATACCAAGACAATTTGGACAGTTTCATGCTCCCAACTTTGTGGGAACAGTTTGTAGATGGCCCCTTTCTGTTCTAACATGACTGCGCACCAGTCCTGACCTCAACCTGATAGAACACCTTTGGGATGAATTAGAGCAGAGACTGCGAGCCATCTATCACTCTGTCTCCTCTCCACCAATAAGCTGGTGTGTTGTGGGCATTCTGGCGCAATATGGTTGCCTTCGCATCATCCAGGTGGATGCTGCACATTGGTGTCACTTTGGTGACTTTGGGTGTTCCTGTGCACCCAGGAACCTTACATCTTCCCTACTTGTAACACATTATTTGCCATTGTGAGGTATTGTCCAAGACATCCTTGAAAAGTACCCCTTATCGCACAACGTTGCCCTGAGGCAACAAAAAGAAAAACTGAATTTGTGAACATGCAAAATAAAAAAAAAATCACAAAACCTGCCAAAAGGCTTCTCTACACCTTCATACACACACACACATATTTTTTTATGTACAGTTCATGTCATTTTAAATAAGATTACTAAAGCAAATAATCTTGCTTTCATCTCACACCATGTGCTCCAGTGACCATGTGTCAGAAAAGGACGTCCCGCCTTCAAATGGTGCTTGATAGTGACTCCCAAACCTTATTGGACTGTTCTTTGATATTTTTTCAAACATTCTAATTGGTTGCAATCATTTAAAGAAAAATGTACTGAACATAGGGCTTAAGAAAACTTTCCGTTGCCTGGAGGCAACGCTATGCAGTAGAGGGTTAAGTTCACGGAAACTCTTTTCCATTCAGCATCTTCAAACAGCATGTCACATTAATTTACATGTTAGCATGCAAAACACTCTCCAATGTTTCCATTATTATACATAATCTGAACATAAATGTTTAAAAGGACTGTATTTTGCTGGAGTTGTGGTACTTGATACCAAGTGTCTGTTAGATTAGACCACTGACGTATAGGACTCAAATATGCACTTTTGTGCCGGTCTGTATTTGAGAATCTGTGTTTGTGTGTATTTCTTATTTTTTACAATGAATTATTGTGTAGCTAGTGAGGTACAGCACTTTTAAAATAATCAAGAAAAACAGTACTGATTTTGGATGGTCCTCTGTATCTGCAGATACTCAAGACTACGATATCGGTATCAGAAACACACACACACACACACACACACACACACACACACACACACACACACACACACACACACACACACACACACAGACACACACACACACACACACAAACGCAAAAATTATATCAAGCATCCCTAAAAATGATGAAGGTGCTAGCTTAATTAACAGGAAACATTTGCATGTTAAAGTGATCCACTTTTAGAAACCTCCTCAAAGATGCTGCCAATGAGAGCACGCAAATGGATTTGGATGCCAAGGCTGCTGTATTTTTTCTTAAATCCAGTAGATAAGAATGAGCTGCCAACAGGAATGTGGGGCATGCACGTAACGATGACTAATGCACTTCGTACCGACCTACTGCAAATTCACAAACATATGCTCTTCCACCTTTCTCATATGTATCCCACATGGTTCTTGTTTGGGGACTCTTCATAACTCCCCGATGGACAACCTTTCCCCATTGTCTTTTGCAGTTTACTGGCACTATCTGCAATGTCAGTTTCACTGTTCTGAATTCATGTTCACATAGCCATCACAAAAGGGTTTCAAGGCATGCCAGACAAGATGGAGTGCATTTCCTTTCTTATGTCATTTGTTTTAATCCCCACCAGGACTTTTGAAGGTGTAATTACCTGTCCTCAAGGCTTGGCGCAGAGGAAGCCATTTTTCAAACAAAAACGAAGGTAAATAAATACATGGATGTGCTGTACTGAAGTGTGTGATAAATTAATCTGCCACCACACGCTTCAGCGTTCACTGTTCCCCAATGTTTTCTGAGCGCCTCAAGACTCCCAGCATGCTCCACTTTCAACGAATGTAACCTAAGACCTGCTGACGAGGGCTCAATCGACAATTAACATCGAAGTGCATGGAATGATTTTAATGAGAGGTGTACCATGAGTGTTAATTTAGTGAATCCAGACCAAAAGCCGAAGAATGATTCATTAATATGCGCTCTCCATTAGAGCCAAGAAAAGCAGTGCAGTACACAGCAACCTGATCTAAGAGTCTGTTTAAGCTCTCTGATTGCAAATGCACTATGCCTGGCACAAATTATGCACATTCTCATAGAGTAACAGCTGGATGGGCAGGACCATCTGATTATTAGATATCCTAGATCAGACAGTTTCTGTTGTGAGGGCTGAAATGATAACAAATGGAAGTGAGTCAGGAGGCTTCACTACAGATTGCTCTGAAGACAGGCATCTCTTTCTAGCTCACCGATTCTGTCTCGACCGCAAGCAACATTTGCTCAGTTTAAAAAACCCAGAGAGCTGACTACCAGGCATAAGCACACTCTAGACGAAAATGAAAGAAATGTAATAATGCTGCCTCCTTAGAAACCTCGTATTGGTAAATTCTAAGGCAGCCTATACTGCATCCTTTGCGAAGAAATTCATTGTGGTGATTTCTATGAAAAAAAAAGAAAAATCCAAGATGGCAGGTAAGACCTATATTTATATTTATTATCTCAATATTACAAGTTTGGTACTATGGTACTTTTTAATGGTTTTACTTTTACTTTTTAATGTCATGTTAGCTGACACCTTGGTCTGGTTGTATTGTGTTAGTTTAGCAAAATCATCAGCTGAAGTGTATTGCAGATGTTGATATTTATACATGAGTGTAACTATGGTTGCAGACACTCAGTCAACTTCTTCTCGAGTATTCACGAACCGGCTTTGATTGTTCCAATATGGCGGACAGCTTTCATATAGCTTTTAAAACCCATTGAAACAGCCACTGATGAATCATTAATGTATTGGTATCTATGGGTAAGACTATACAAATGTAAATAAGTTAATGAATAAACATATGATACAGGTTTCATCCAAAGCACTACCATAGTGTTTGCATTATTATTAAAGTAATTTGAATTCTAAGCAGGTCCTCAACCCAAGCACATGCTCTATACTTCACCACATGGTAACCCCCCAAAACACTAACATAACAGAAACTTTTAAATACCAACATAATAGAACATTAAACATTAACAAGTCTCTCCATTTTCTTATCTTACTAAAAAAAACATTATCAAGCTTAAAATAACACTTTATTTCAACATTTACTCTTACAATTCAGCCCCTTTGCAAAGCATGATGGGAAGTGAAAGTCCTGTTTGAATGGGTTACTTGATTGAAACATGTTATTTCAAAATGAAAACATCAAGTTAAGTCAAAGAGTAACTGTTTCAAATCAATTTAATATGATGTAATCACATTTGAAACAGAAACCTGATACAAAGGCATTAAATTATTGATTTTTTTTGAGTGCGTGCTAACTGCAAGTTGAGTCTACCAGAGCTATTTGGCAAGTGGAGTTTCTGCATTAGTTGAAGTGCTCCAAATCAGTCACTCAGTCACAGTAGGCAGCTCACTAAGTTTTGGTTCCCCACTTACATTTCCAGACTGGCGTGATTGACATTTCCAATTACACTGCAATGGCCCACAACATTTCATTGTCTTTTCAAAGAATGGGATGGTAAAGGTAAATTTTATTTTAACGAAAATAAAACCATTCACAATGATGATAACAATAATGACTGGATATTGTTACACACTACTATAGTCAATTTCAATTTCAATATTCAAGCTATTGAGCATTCAACTATTAACACATCATGGTAAGACAGCACACACTATATTGCTTTTTTCATTCGAAAGGGACCAGCACACAAGACTGATGCTTGTTGATTTTTGCACTTTCTCTGATATAATACCTGATGTCTCACAGATGGTGGCAAACATTTAGAAGGTTATTGCAGAATTTCACTGCGACCAAGAGCATAATGTCTGGTGTTTCTCCGCCGTGGGTGGTACCAGGGTAGCCAAGAGTGATAAAAGTAATTTGAGTTGCAGCAGGAGCCTGCACTGATAAAGAAGTGCTCTATCTCTCCCCCATGTAATGTTCACTGACACCAGTAATAAGCTACACAATCCAATTCTGTCTCTCCGATCAATGGCTCCAACAAAAAGTCAGCCCCAGGCATCAAATCTCTCCCTGAAAGCCTCTATCGCTGTGGCAGCCTGCAGACAGGAGCGAAGTACCTTGATCTCTTGGCAAGGGACTGAACCATATGCAACCACCATCATCAGTGTAAAGAAAACAGAGGGCAAACAATAGCCTTCAAACTTTATACAGCAAATGTTTATGTTATAATTAGAACTCTTTCAATTGCTCTGTCCGAATCCCAGTACGATTCCCCCTGCAGTTCTGCATTCACACTGAATCATTTTGCTCAGAGCCGTGGGACGTTTGCAACATCAATGTTCTAGTGCAGTTTTGTGCCAGCTGTTGACCACTGTAGCTAGATAACAACTCAGGAATAGATGCCAGTTTCACAAGTTTGTTTCTCCTCTCCCCCTTTTTTTGTAATAAAACAATTTTATTACAAAGTCTTGACATACACAGATCAGCACTTATGTCTGTCTGCCAAAGGTACAAAGAATGCAAAGAATGCAAGGCTCGCCAAAGGTAATTTCTGCAGAGACAAGCACCAGTGAGCAATGCATTATGCTGTAATAGGCAAATTAACTGTAATCAATACATTTTCATTTCAGCAAGTAATTCTGGAATGAAAGCAATGCAACCTTTGTTGGTGCGCACCTGAAAAAAAAAGAAAAAAATAGCATTTACTCCAACCAAACTTCGATGTCAAACAGACTGGAGCAAAAACTGTTGTCTGAAAGCAGAATGTTCTATTCCAGAATGATCATAGGTACTTTGAAATAATATGGGATACCAGACCAATCTCACATAAGGCCAAAGGGTGTCCTTCAATAAACATACATAATTTGCATGTGAGATCTGCGTACAAACGTTTAAAAAATTTTTTTGGAACAACCAAAACCACACATACAAAAAATAATACATATATACACCAGTTAGTTCCAGTCTTTGAATCTGATTGGCTGAGAAGCCTTCTGGGAGTGCTGATATTTCACCAGTATCAGCCAGGGCTGCCCCCGATTAAAGATTTTCCAAGTCGACTGATAGTCGTTCATTTAAGCCATTAGTCGATTAGTTGGGGGAGAAATACTAAACTGTAATAATGAGCATTTAAAATATAAATGAAGTGCTCAAGCGTGCCTCAGCAAACATTGCATGAACTTTTCTGAGAACCTCATTCAGTCGACCACTAAGGGACAGTCCTAGTATATCAGCACTGGGAACGTTAGGGGTTGTTTACATGACACCTTTGTCAACTAAAAACTGAAAACTTTTTATCCGTTTTGGTCATTCATTTCCATGTCAACGGCGTTATGGGGGCCTAAAAAACTCAAACTTTTGGAAACGGGATTGAAAGTGTAAGTTTTAGAAAACAAAACCGTTATTGTCCCCATGTAAACTACAAAAACATGAATTTGTGAAAATGGTGAAGTCATGGGCATGTCTATTACGTGTTCAGTCTATAGATGCGTAGAGTTTCTTTACAAAGTGACATCGCCAACTACTGGCCTGGTATGCATAATACAGCGTTTTTAGTCATTTTCACGGACCTGTGTAAAGGGGATTATTTTGACAACCTTGTCGTCTGTTTCCATTTTTAGTACATCATTGTGGTGTAAACCCTTAGAGGTTAAACACAAGATATAATTTGTTTTGGAATATTACTGGCAATTTTGGTTTAATTAATATATTATTCATTACTAGGCAAATCGTTATAACTGAGGGCAAAGTTCCGTTTTATAACTTCATATTTTTATTTAACTTTAATGATGTCCAAGAGTTTGCTTGTCTATGTCCTCCTGTACAAACTTCTATACTTGCATAATGGCTATTATTGTTCATTAAATAGTATTGTTCAATAAATGCATTGGCCAGTGCTGACACCCATCATGTGAAATCCACCACTGAAAGGATGCTATTTCATCCGCAGACACAGACATGGCAAACTCAGTTACTTTCATGAATTTATGACTTGACCTAGAGAATGAAAGCTCTAACAAAGGCAGGTAATTGCACACGTTCTCTCTCATAATCCTCTACTCAATAATACTAACACTAATAACTTCACTGGAGCAGCCCATGCCATTGTTGCTAGTTCTAAAGTGATGTTTTAGAATTTGTAACGGAGGCTTGGGCCGATCTGTTTGACTCTCAACAAGAGGGTTTTTAAGACACTCTGCAATTATTTCGGTCTACTTGTGCCATCGAACTGTTGTATATAAGCAATATCACACTTGCAGTCATGTGATATGAATCTATATCAGTATGGCTGTGATTCGGTCATAGACAATCGTACAAACTCTAACGTAATAAAACGTTACCATAATCACGTTCATCAGTTCCGAAAAAAAAACTAAACACGCTTTTAGCGTCACTCACTGGATATTTCACTTTGAAACTGTCGCGAAATGTGCATGACGCAACACATTTTGTGTTTTGCAAAATGATGCCACATGTACGTTTTTCCAATGAGCCTGGGCTGAAGGAAACATTTTCTTTGCGTAAGGGAAACAACCATGCAACCTTTGATGAGGGCATCCAGTATCAAATACATAACTAATCCTTGTGTATAGATTTACATAGGCTATCTACATGACCTAAGGGGTAAATTTAGCATGAGGTTAGAGCTCATCAAAACGATATCACTGCACATGCAGGAGATGAATCGATTGAATGAGATTAATGGCCTCTCGTTTGAGTCAGGGCCAAAGAACTGAGGGCCCTTTCCGCCAGTCGGCCGTGAAACACTAGAGTGATTTTGTGATATTTGAAGGGTGGCAGGAACATTTGTAGCATTTATTTGGAAGTCTAGAGGGTCCCCATCATTAGGGAAAGTGATGACCCTGTCAAGACCCTCCTGCACACTTAATTCCAACATTAAAGTGATAGTTCACCCGAAAATTTAAATTCTGTCATTAATTAATTAAGTCTTACGGGTTTGGAACGACATGAGGGTGAGTAATTAATGACAGATTTTCATTTTTGGAGGAACTATCCCTTGAATATTACAGCGTGAATGGAATAGCAACATGCCTGCATAGTTAAAGCAGAGACTTTTGCATAAACGTCGATATTGAGTATAAATGTGTCTCACAGCAGAGTGAGGATTTCAGTATATTTCAATGGATTTCAGTATATTTTTGAATGCCATTTTATTCTTATAAAACAAAGAAGAAATACACGAGACAGGGGTTTTGTAACATGGGTTGACACTGTCATTTTAAATACATAAATTAGGTACTGAGATGAAATCTGTAATGATATTGCAGACGTTAAGGGATCCATTTGTAGCTTTTTATTAGAATGGTCAACAGGCAGGGTAAATCAACAGCAGACAGAACAACGGAGAGAACACAGAGCAGATCGGGGTCACAGGCAGAAGTCGGGGCAGGCAGCAAAAGGCAAAGTCCAATAAGCAATCCGGGTCAAGGCAGGCGGAGAACGATCAGAGGTCGGGATACACAGTCCAAGGTCAGTAATCAGATCAGCAAACACAGAGATAAACGCTTGGAATTGAAAGCCGGTGGTGGAGAGGAGGCGGTACGGGAGCCTGCTCCGTTACAGAGCCCTCCCCCTGCGAGCGGCTCCTGACGCGAGGAGGCAAATGACGCCGGGGTCTTCCACGAGGTCGAGGGGCCAGTTTTTCCGGGTGCATCCGGTGAAACTCCTCAGCTAGAGTGGGGTCAAGGATATCTCCAGAGTTGACCCAGGATCTCTCCCCTCCCAGAACCCCTCCCAGTCGACCAGATACTGGAGAACGTTGCCTCAGCGTCTGGAGTCAAGCAACTCGTGCACACGATATGCCTCCACGCCGTCGACCAGGATGGGTGGGGGAGTCTGAGATGTGGCTCCCTCCGCCGGCTCTCTTCTCGGACCACCGGCAGGTTTCAGAAGAGATACATGGAACGTGGAAGAAATACGATAATTAGCCGACAGGTCTAAGCGAAATGATACCGGAGAAATTTGTCTTACAATTTGAAACGGACCAACATACCTGGGACTGAGTTTGCGGCATGGAAGTCGGAGTCTTAGGTCTCTGGTGGACAGCCAAACCCACTGGCCGGCGCTATACTCAGGGGCCGGACGACGGTGACGTTTAGCCTGCTGCTCTTGTCGTCTGACTGCATGAAGTAGGTGAGTGTGAGCCTGATCCCAAACCTCCTAGCTCTTGTGCAGCCACTCAGTGACGGATGGTAGTTCAGTGGGTTTACCTGACCAGGGGAACATAGGAGGTTGAAAGCCCAGGATACATTTAAAGGGAGTAATGCCCGTGGCGGGTTTGACCAGTGAATTCTGGGCGTATTCGGCCCAAAACAAATATCTACTCCATTCTGCTTGTTGTCTTTGACAGTAGGAACGAAGGAAGCGAGTGACGTCCTGATTCAGACGCTCGGTTTGCCCGTTGGATTGGGGGTGGTACCCGGAGGTGAGACTGATGTTGATATTGAGATGTTTGAAGAATGCGGTCCAAACCCTGGAGGTGAACTGAGGTCCCCGGTCTGAAACTATATCTTCGGGCAAGCCATAAAAGCGGAATACTTGGTTGCAGAGGAGTTCGGCTGTTTCGAGTGCGGTGGGAAGTTTGGGTAGGGGTATTAGACGGCAGGCCTTGGAGAATCGATCAACGATGATGAGTATGGTAGTGTGTCCTTTGGAGTTGGGCAGGTCGGTGATTAAGTCAATGGTGATGTGGGACCAGGGGCGCTGTGGTGTCGGCAGTGGTGTTAAGAGTCCAGCAGGCAATTGTCTGAGTGATTTGGATGTGTTGCAGTTGGTGCAGCCCTGAACGTATTTGGGGGTATCAGTCAGAAAAGTTGGCCACCAGAAGCCATTTTGGAGCAAGTGGGTGGTAGCGGTGATCCCGGGTGACCAGAACTGGGTGTGGAGTGAACTTGATTGAGGAGTCGAGGACGAAGAGAATCTGGAACGAAACTGTCTCTTCTGTTTGACGTGAGAGAGTGTCGGCTTTGGTGTTCTTGGTGCCAGGTCGATACGTCACAGTGAAATGAAATTCACGATTACCCACATCGTAGTTACGTTCGGCCGGGGTAAGTTTGCGGGAGAAGTAAGCACAAGGGTACATTTTTGCTGGATTGCCTTGTCGTTGAGATAATACTGCCCCGACCCCTGTGTTGGAGGCATCTACTTCCACAATGAATGGGCATTCTGGATCTGGATGATGGAGAATGGGTGCGGACGTGAAACGAGTCTTCAGTTCCTGGAATGCTTGATGTGCTTCTGTTGACCAATTCAGACGAGCAGTGTGACGCTTGGTCATAGTGGCTAATGGAGCGGCAGTAATGCTGACATTTCTTATAAGCCTCCTGTAGAAGTTGGCGAAGCCCAAGAACCGTTGAAGTTCCTTGACGGTTTGGGGAAAGGGCCAATCCAGAACCCCCTTGACCTTCCTCTCATCCATGGCTACCCCCTCCTGGCTGATGATGTATCCCAGAAATTATGTGCTTGTTTGATGAAACTCGCATTTTTCAGCTTTGGCGTAGAGTTGGTATTGAATCAGACGTTCCAAGACCAACCTGACCTGTTGGATGTGCTCCTCCATAGAGTTTGAGTAAATTAGGATGTCATCGATGTATACAATCACCCATTTATCCAGCATGTCCCGAAAGATGTCGTTCATGAAAGACTGGAACACTGAAGGACTGTTTGACAGACCGAATGGCATGACCAAGTACTTGTAGTGCCCACTAGTGGTGGAGAAGGCAGTCTTCCACTCATCCCCATCACGGATGCGAATCAGATTATAAGCGTTGCGCAGATCTAGTTTGGTAAAATACTTGGCTTGGCGGAGCTGTTCTAGGGCGGCAGGAACAAGAGGCAAGGGATACCTGAACTTCACGGTGTTGTCGTTCAACCCTCGGTAGTCGATACAGGGTCGTAACCCCCTGTCTTTCTTTTTCACGAAGAAGAATCTGGCGGCTGCCGGTGAGGTTGAGGGTCTGAAACCTTTGGCTAGCTCCTAGTCAATGTAGCGTTTCATGGCTTCGGATTCAGGCCGGGACAGAGGAAATATCCTTCCCCGAGGAGGAGAAGCACCGGGAAGGAGGTCTATGACACAGTCACTTGGGCGATGTTCAGGAAGTTGAGAGGCTTTTTTCTTACTGAAGGCTTCGATGAGGTCTGCATAATCTGGTGGTATTTTCGGTTCTTCTGGGTCTGACGTGGGGGTATCCGGACTTTGAGAGGAAACACGAGTGACTCTGGATAGACAGCGATTTTGGCAGGTAGTGTCCCATTGAGTGATCTGACGCTCCCTCCAGGAGATGTGCGGATTGTGGCTGCGTAACCAGGGGAGACCTAGGATGACGGAGTGATGAGGGGACTGGATGACGTAGAATCTGATAGTTTGTAGTGTAGTGTAGTGATCCGATGTGCAGTTTGACTTCTTCGGTGGTGCTGTGAATTTTCCCCTCTCCGAGGGGTCGACCATCTAGCGCCTCCACTGACAAAGAAGAATGACAAGGATTTCATTTGAGTTTGCACTGCACAGCGAACTTGTGAGAAATGAAGTTCCCAGCAGCTCCTGAGTCTATCAGAGCGGTGGTACTGATAACTTCATTCCGAATAACTAGACGAACTGGTAGAGTGAAACTGGATGCAGTTGTGTGGGCTTTAGCACGGGAACTCACAGATTGAGAGTTAGAAGAGGGGCGAGTTGGGCAGGCGAACTTCATGTGTCCGGACTGACCGCAATACAGGCATAAACGGTTCTGCATCCTGCGATCTCGTTCCTCGGGTGTGAGGTGTGTGAATCCGATTTGCATGGGTTCGTGCACGGTGGCCGTTTCCTGAAGATAGCACAGTGGGGCTCGAGCTGAGCGTCTGGAACGGATTAGGTTATCAACTTGGATGGCTAGGTCGATGTATTCGTTCAGGTTTTTCCCCTCATCCCGGCAGGCTAACTTAGACTGGAGTTCAGCGGTTAATCCCTTCCTGAAGAGAGTTTTCAAGGTATCTTCTACCCAGTTGGTTTGAGCAGCGAGTGTACGAAAGGTGAGTGCATATTCAGCCGTCGTTCTTCTTCCCTGAGAGAGAGTTAACAGTTGTTCTCCAGCACCTCCTCCTTCAGTGGGATGTTCGAAAACGTGACGAAACTGCTGGAGGAATTCCCCGAAGGAGGGGAATGATGACCCGTCTGGTCTCCAGACCGTGGTAGCCCATTCCAATGCTCGACCCGTGAGCAATGAGCAGACGAACGCTATACGGCTCGTGTTAGTGGCATAGAGTGAGGGTTGCTGATCAACGAAGAGGGTGCATTGAAGCAGGAAGCCTTTGCATTTCGCTGGGTTACCGTCAAATTTCTCAGGGAAAGCAAGCCGAGGATTGACTGAAGGGCTCGTGGCTGGTGGAGAAACATCTTGCGGTGGTGCGGCGGGAGCAGTGGGAGCGTTCCCAACCACCGTACAAAGGTCTTGCAGACCCTGTACAAGTTTCTCCGTGAGTGAAGTCAGATGGCTCAGCTGATGATGATGCAAATCAAGACGTGAGGCTTGGGTCGAAAGTTCCGTGGACAACTGCATGACCGCTGCTGGATCGGTGGGCGGCGAAGTATTCTGTAATGATGTCGCAGATGCTGAGGGATTCACTTGCAGCTTTTTATTAGAATGGTCAACAGGCAGGGTAAATTAACAGCAGACAGAACAACGGAGAGAACACAGAGCAGATCGGGGTCACAGGCAGAAGTCGGGGCAGGCAGCAAAAGGCAAAGTCCAATAAGCAATCCGGGTCAAGGCAGGCGGAGAACGATCAGAGGTCGGGATACACAGTCCAAGGTTAGTAATCAGATCAGCAAACACAGAGATAAACGCTTGGAATTGAAAGCCGGGGCAATGCAATACTTCGCAGAGAAGTGGAGTGTGGAAGTGGCTTTTATGTGTGTGTGAATGAGGTGCAGGTGTGTGCGCAATCAGTGCAGTGCAGCTGTATTGTGCAATAAGTCCCAGGTGAGAGGCATGATGGGATATTGAGTTCATGAGGGTGTTTAATATTCCGGAGACGGATCCCTCCGGTGGTGGAGAGGAGGCGGTACGGGAGCCTGCTCCGTTACAAAATCCCTATCATACATGACCATCATCCTTCTGAGGTGACCATAGAAGTTGGACATTTCTGTGTACAAATATAAAGGATTTTATATTTACACAATTAAAAAAATATTTTGAGGTAGAAAAATCTATATTTTTACCTGTTACAATTCAAAGATAAAAGATAACTTTCAAAACAATGTTTATTAGCAGATTCATTTTGTAAAATTATGTTTAAGTTTGTAGTAAATAATACCAATGCATGTCTTTTTAAATATAACCTAGCAATAAGCTAATTAAGTAATACAATTATATGAAACTACTTTCCTCTCCATTCATTATACACTTCCTCAAACTTCCTCATCCTCCAACAGTCTGTGTGATCTCTGTACTACTAATTTCAGGAGAAGTGCTGCAAGGCAGATTCTCCATACCATATACTCTGAGTCATGCTAAGCAGAACAAAAAGTCAATACATATTCATACAGGGCCTTCGTTAAACCAAACCCAAAACGAGTGGAGACACACATAGAAATATTTCTGCAGAGTCTGTCTGAATGTCGACAGCAACCCTTCAATCCTTATTGTAATGGGGTGACCCTTCTAGGGTTTTCCGTTCTGTGTAGGTGGATGGAGCTGGGCAGAAGTTAAGCTCACGGCCCCTTTAAAAACGCGGAGATTTCCTTTTACTTCCGTTTTCCTTTCGGCATGGTACGCAGGCTGCATTCTTTTGTGTCGCAAGAGCAATCTATTATGCATCAAGCATTGAGTGCGTATTAAGTGTTGTAGACCTGCATAAGTTGGAAATCCCTTTTTTAACTTTTGCCGTGGGCCTGTGGATGTTCAATTGCATTAACATATATCAAGGTATGTTACTGCATTGATATGTTGCTGCAATTATTCTTTAATAGCGCCGTTTTTAATGATGACTTGTTTATATAGTGTGATCGAGGCAGTATTGGTGGTTTGTTCACCGTTCTCACCGAGGGCCAGTCAATTGTGCTGCAGAAATCTGCCCGCTGTTGTTTTGCTGCTATGTGGCGGCTCGTTACTGCGACCCGTGGTGCTGTGCTGCGAAGACTGAAGAGGGTGTGCGCTTAAGTCCCACCACGGACTACTGTGATTTAGAAGCGCACGTGTGTGTTGATACGAACGTGTGTTTGTGCGAGCGCACGGTTGTGTGAGCGGGGTTTTATGTGTGTGTGTGTTGATGCGAGCGTGTGTTCGTGCGAACACGTTTGATGTGAACGAGTCTTTATTTGAGTGTGTGTTGAGGCGAGCGCGTATTGAGTGAGCTCGGTGTGAACGCGTGTTTGTGGTGGCGTTTGTGTGTATGGAAGTGTGTGCGTGTGCTGAGATGATTAGGTATTGAATTATTTATTTGTTATATTGGTTGATTTAATTGTATTTTCTTTAATTTGATATTTATCTTTTTGTTTCTTTTTTTTGTGGCTAATTGTGTTCTTGAGTAGGCTACTGTGGGTGGTTATTGCCACCGCTCTTATCTACTGTCAATTCCGCTATTAGCTGCTGGGATTGGGAGGATTTATTTAATCCATTTATACTTTGTTGTTTATTGTGTGGATTGTGATTTTTGGTTATACATTTGCATGAAGGTGTGAATTGAGGTGGTTTGAATTTAATTTATTTGGATATTTTGTTTTCATTTTTCTTGCTCTTTCCCAAATGTGACTTATCCCAAGGGATATTGATATTGATATTGACTGTCCAAGATCCAATTTTACAGGTGGCCACTTTATGACTTATTCTTTTATTTTGTGTGAATGTTGTTGTATTTGTAACTTGTGTATTTTTTTTCTATAATTTTTGTATGATTATCCTTTTACTACTTTGGTGTCAAATAAAGATTGTACGCATCTCTGCTTGTTTTTTCCATTTATTTGGAAACCCTGTAGTTGGGAGCATTTACAAAACATATTCTATATCTTAGGTGGCAATAGCCTCCGCTCACATTATCATAATAGAGACTCTACAAAAATGGGATTTAAAGGCACTTTCACTTCAGTGTGAAAACAACCTTGCTTAAATAAATGTAATTTATAGGATATATATATGAAGAGTTCAGATGCAAAAGCCTCTAAGTGCCATCTGAAATTTTCTTCTAGAATGATCATTTTTATTAAGCTTGTATATTTAAGTTAAGTAATTTCACTTAAATGACAATTAATATGTAGTTTGCATTGCCATTTAAGTGAAATTATTGAACTTAAATTTACAAGCTTGATAAAAATGATCATTGTAGAAGAAAATTTCAGATGGCACTTAGAGGCTTTTGCATCTGAACTCTTCATATATATATATATATATATATATATATATATATATATATATAACATGCCTTACAAAATTAGCCTCCAACTCTTTGCATGACGAAAAGAGGAGCAGATGCAAACTGATTATGGAGAGTAAAGGCTTAGACTCACTCTTTGCTCAAAGTCAAACATCCAATCTTCACTTTGATCTTTATTTTTCAGAGTTATTAAATATTTACCTTGCACTGCCTGTTGTTCCTTCTGCATGCAAACAGGAAGACTTCTGGAAACGTTTCTTATTTTTAGCATGCTGCAAAGCTAACCAGGGTATTGCTTTCATCTTTTTCTTGCTTAAAGACACTATAAGATGATGACTGCAGACTCTTTCCAGCCGTAACATATTTCTTATTGAAACAGGAAATATACAGGACAATACAACATAAACAAAAATCAGTGAGTTAACTATTAAGTCTGTCATACATAAGGCCCTATCATACACTTGGCGCAATGCAGAGCCAGGTGCGACGCAAGTGTTTTTTGCTAGTTTCAGCCTAACGCAGTTATCATTTAGTCCTGCGCCACGTTGTTTAAATAGCAAATGCATTTGCACCCATTTGTGCGGCCATGGGCGTGCTGGTCTGAAAACGAGGTTCAGGCACATTGTTGACACGTTGCTATTTTGAGACAACTGAAATAGATGAAATTGTATTTTTTTTGTTATTTAAAGAGCGTGTTAGTAATGTGCGCCTATAGGTGGGTCCACAATGCGTGTACACTCTGCTTATTACACACACAGGGCAGCACACAAACATGCCAAATATTAAAAATAAAAGGATTACAATGTAAAAGATTAATATTGTATCCATAAAGATATGTTGGAATCCGGCTTGTCCAGTAGATCTAAGACTTTAACCTCACGCACGAGCAGATCCGTTTCCTATCTAGAGAAGCGTTCAGTTTTTCCGCTTGCAAATTCCACCTTGTTAATAGTGAATCCGCCATAGCGCAAATGCAACTGGCTTTTAAAGGGAATGGGAGATTCTAATTGTTTTTTTTGCACGTTACACCCAAAACACACCCATTACTCATTAAGAGAATAGGGACAACCCTTTTAGACCATGCGCCAGGCGCGCCGACCATTTTCGCCATCGTTAAACTAGCAAAAGTGGATTCGGACACGCCCAAAGTGCACTTGCGCCATGCACTTTAGACAATGTGCTTAGATCGTTAAAATAGTGCCCATAGATTTCAAAAAGTATCTTAATAAATTATAAACTTATCATTCAAATGATTGGCTTATAAAAAACTATCCACAGAAATTTCCAGAATTTGCAGCTAATGCTAACAGATAGCCCTGTCCAGACCTCCTGGGAAGTAATCACTAGTGTATACTAATGTCACCAGCACCTCCACGGTTGATAAGGAAACACTAGATTCTGTATTACAGCTTCTCTGCAGTACAACTAACACACTGATGCCCTCTGCTTTCTCTAGGGACATAGCAGTAATTTCAATTACTCTCTCAAACAAATCAAGCCATGTATGCAGCAATGATTTATGAGCTGCCTGTAACACACTTAAGTGTGAATAGGCTATGATTTGGCTTCCTACTGAGGGCCACAGCAGTGGAGCAGTCGTGACTTTGAGCGAGGTTTTAGTTGACATGGTCTTTGTCTCTGTCTCTCTCAATACAAATCAATCACTGTAATGTCAACAACCCGGTCACTTTCAAAGCTGACAGCATTGTAGGCACTTCATATTCTATTGCATGCTGACTAGAGGATAATGAAAAAAAGATAACTGTTACATGAAAAATTAATATGGCAAGAGGTTAAAATCTTTACTGTGGCTGGAAACTGAGTGTCATTTTTGGAACAGTTTCTAAGAGCAACTGGATTTTGTCTGAAATACAAGGCTGCTTAATGGGAAAAACATACTTGTTTTCCAGTAAACATATCTAAACAGGATACACTACTATAGATAAAATGTGTTTGATAAGAAAATATTATATTGAATAAAGATTTTTCTCAACATATTGAATTGTTTTAAGCATAAACCTTATTACATTTTGTTAGATTAATGTTTAAACAAGAAAAAGTCCTGCTCAGATGGCTTTCGTTAAAAAAAAAAGAAAAAGTAAATGGGAAATTCACTGGGTAATACAGTGCTGTGAAAGTCTATCAGGGATTTAGTTAATGAAATTGAAACAGCTTCATAATCAAAATGGAATCCTTGCTGTAAATATTTAATTTAAATGTGCTTGCCAATTAAAGTAATTTCAATCTGGTCTAGAGTGAAAACTGTACTAAATAAACTGATCAGACAAAAATCAATTCTTGTTTCTTTTTTTCATTTTCCCCAAATGAGGGGTAAACATACCAGTAAAGTGTTTTTAAAGCAGAAACTTGCAATGAATTGTAGTTATAATGGATTTTTGAAAGCATACTACTGTAAGCCTCAAACAACTGAAAGTCTCACAATAATATGGGAGTGGCAGATATTCATGCTTGAAAAACCAGTCTAGGCTTTTAACTGGTGTCAGCTGGTTAAGCGGAGGCAAGTCTGACCAGCTGACAAGTGCCCAAAACCTCACTAAAACCAGCTAACCAGAACAGACATGACCATGCAGACCAGCTTATGCTTTTATGTTTTTTCAAGCATAGACTGTAAAAAAAAGATGAACGACGCATCTCCACTTCCTTCCACTGTAGAAAAATTAAGCAGAGTCTGCACAGAAGTCAAAGTCCCTGTCAAGGAAAGTCTGGCGGCCATATTTCACTCGGCAACAGCATTCTAAAGATGGCTGCCCGCTTGTTTCTCTGGTCTAGGTCTACACTCTTTGGCAGTAGTTATCCTGAGATGGAGCCGTGAAGGTCCCGTTCACACTCCCGCTCCCTCAATCGCTAGCACAGCCTGTTTTTATACACAAACTTATTGGAAAAGTGAACACTGGAACATATGTCAGCATGATAAGAACTACCTAAAATGACAAAAACCTTCAGAAAAAAAAAAAAGTCTAATTTAATTTTCTAGTTTGGCTCACGTTCGATTTCTATTATATGGAGGGGGTGGAGTTTATGACCTATACTGCAGCCATGTTTTAGAGCTCTACATTTTGCCAGATTTACTAAAATGTTTTACTACCAAAACAGATTTACTACCTGATCTTGAAACTTAAATGAGCAATATCACATAAGTATTAAGAGTAAATCTGCAGGTTTTTTAGACTTTCAGCAGCAACTTTCTACAGCGACAGAAAAGAGGTGATATAGAGGCGGTGACAGGCAAAACAGAAAGAAAGGAAAGATAGATGGTCGTTAGACTTCAAGCAATTCCTTCACTTTAATACAATGACCCAAGAACACTACTTTTCATCTCACCTCAAATGTCCTATATATCAGTAAAAGAGTAACAAGTAAGCTTAATTTCCATGAATCAGATCAAACTATCTGTTTCAATGAATTAATTAATGAACCCTTTATGTAATTTTCCAAAAAACAAATAAATATGTACATACATATGAACTATATATACTGTATATATATATATATATATATATATATATATATATATATATATATATATATATATATGTAGCAGGGTGACTAAACCCACTTATGAGGATCTCATTCACCTGTGCTTAGTTTAAGCCCCCGCCCCTTTCTTATTTGATATGTCCGCTAAACACATTCTATAAATAGCCCCAACTTGCCGTCGGGGTTCCAGACTTCGAATAAATGGTATAATTTTGCGACCTTTTCAACTAAACGTTTGAACTTTTGCCTCAACAAAATGACCCAACTCTCTTTGATTCTACGCTGTCATTTGCGCTGCGTATGAGAAACATCAAATGGCAAACGCTCAAAAAGCAGAACAAAACTTGTTTGATCTGAGCAGCGCATTATTAGCTCGGCCCAAAAACTACTCGGTTACTATCATAACCTCAGTTCCCTGAGATAGGGAACGAGTATTGCGTAGCTATACGCAGTGGGGAAACTCCTTTTCCTCGATTTACTGAAGCTTTTATGTAAAACGCATTTGCAGCTGCACAGCTAGCACATTGAGCGTCTGGCTTGCTCATAGGCTGTGCTGCAGCAACTGCACATCCAATGGCGCGGGCGCCTCTGACGTGTAACCAATGAGCATCATCACACGTCAGAGCTCCCCAAGGGGGCGTGGCCTTAGCCTATAATAGCCCCCCGAATTCGCCATTATAGCAGGTTTCACGACTGAAGCGACAACTCACCAGGTTACTATAGTGCGGCCGGCTACGCAATACTCGTTCCCTATCTCAGGGAACTGAGGTTACGATAGTAACCGAGTAGTTCCCTTTCGAACGGTCACTTCGTATTGCATAGCTATACGCAGTGGGGACGCCATGCAAAACGCCGCACCAGAAGTAACTGGTTGCCACTGAACTCAGGACCCCTGAGCCAATAGACAAGCCCGAAACCATTATATATATCAGACCGGACACCGTCGGGTCTTATAAATATATATGTGTCAGTAACAATACCAACATAATATACTAATGAACCCAGACACCGTCGGGGGCTATCAGCATAATACAATATAACCAGCAAGCGGGTTTTATATGTGTATGAATGGTTATGCACAGTAACAATGTAGACAAGACCAGACACCGTCGGGCCTTTATCATACCGAAAATACCTTCGCTTGTAGAGAAGGCACTTTCATGTTATAAAATTTCATAAATGTGGAAGGCGAGGACCAGCCGGCCGCATCACAAATATCTTGAATGGGAAAGCCAGATGACCAAGCCCACGACGAAGCCATGCCTCTAGTCGAATGGGCCTTAATACCTATGGGGCAAACTTGACCCACCGAGGCATAAGCCATAGATATGGCGTCCACAATTCATCTAGACAGTCTTTGCTTAGTGACTGGATCACCCTTGGATTGGCCACCCAAGCAGACAAAAAGCTGTTCTGACTGTCTAAAAGACGCAGAACGCTCCAGATAGATTCTCAGCGCTCTGACAGGGCAGAGAAAATTAACCTCCCCATCCTCAGCAGAAGGGGGAAGAGCTAATAATGTAATGACCTATGCTCTGAACGGCGTTGAGAGCACTTTGGGTACATAACCATGCCCAGGTTTGAGGATGACCTTAGTGTCACCTGGACCAAACTCCAAACATGAAGGGCTCACTGAGAGAGCCTGCAGATCTCCTACTCGCTTGATAGATGCCAGTGCCAACAGGAGAGCAGTCTTTAGCGAGAGAGGTTTAAGATCAACCGACTGGAGCGGTTCAAACGGCGGGCCCTTTAAAGCCCCCAGGACCATGGAGAGGTCCCAAAGGGGCACAGAAGGGGGTCTGGAGGGGTTGATTCTCCTAGCACCCTTCAGAAACCGCACCACCAAATCATTTCTTCCTATTGATTGGCCAGCCACCCGAGCATGATGCGTTGCAATAGCTGCCACATTTACTTTGAGCATGGATGGGGAGTGGCCCGCGTCCAACAGCTCCTGCAGGAAGGAGAGTACCACAGATACCTCACATGACTCTGGGTTCACACAGTTTTTCAAGCACCAGCTGGAAAAACCTGACCATTTCAAAGCATATAGGCGCCGAGTAGATGGGGCCCTGGCTTCAGAGATAGCATTTAGGACCTTCCCAGGAAGGTCCCTGGGTACCCGTTTAGGGGCCATACATGGAGGGCCCATAAGACGGGTCGAGGGTGCCATATCGTCTCTTTGGCCTGAGAGAGGAGGTCTTTCCTCATCGGAACAGGCCAAGGGACTGTGTCTGATAGCTGAAACAGCTCCGGAAACCACGGTCTGGATCTCCAGAGAGGGGCCACCAGCAGGACTGGGCACCCGCTCTCCCTGATCCGTTTGATAACTTGTGGAATCATCGAGATAGGGGGAAAAACGTAAAGGGGATGGTTGGGCCAGTGATGGGTCAACACATCCCTGCTTTTCGAGAAGAACATTTTGCAATGGGTGTTGGATCTCGAGGCAAAAAGGTCTATTTCGGCCTCTCCGAACCCACTCCATATCAGACGGACCGTCTGTGAGTACAGGGACCACTCGCCTAGGGGAGTGTTGCCCCGTGAGAGCATATCCGCGCCCAGATTCTGAACGCCTGGGATATGCATTGCCACTGCCTGACTGCCATGCATGGGTTGGCACCCGGCGTTTCAGCCAGTGCTGCAGCGGGCGCATGCGCAGTAGTCCCATACAGAGTACTGACAATGCCGCTGCCATGAGACCGAGAAGTTTCTGAAATTCTCAGGGGCGCGCGCTCTGAACAAGGCTGCTAGCGTCTGCACTGAGAGCGCGCGCTCTCATGTGAGCCGCGCTGTCATCGCCACAGAGTCTAGAACTGTGCCCGGAAAGACTACGCTCTGGCTGGGGGTCAGTTTGCTCTTGGTGACATTGATTGTGAGACCCAGGCATTTCAAATGGCCGAGAATCAAATCTCTATGAGCTATTAGCTCAGTTCTCGACTGTGCCAGCACTAGCCAATCGTCGTGATAATTCAACACGCGCACTCCCTGATGTCTCAGGGGAGAAAGCACTGTATCCATGCACTTTGTGAATGTACGGGGTGATAGGGATAGGCCGAAAGGCAGAACTGTGTATTGATAAGCTTGACCCTCGAAGGCGAATCTCAAGAATGGCCTGTGATGAGGGTTTATCTGAATATGAAAGTATGCATCTTTCAGATCCCTCGTGACAAACCAGTCCCCCAGGCGAATTTGCGCGAGGATGTGTTTGATAGTCAACATTTTGAACGGCCGTCTCATGAGAGCTTTGTTCAAATGCCTCAATCTAGTATGGGTCTGAGACCGCCGTCTTTTTTTCGGAATTAGAAAATAACGGCTGTAGAACCCCGAGTGTGTTTGCGCGGGGGGATTAATTTTATCGCCCCTTTTGCTAACAAATTCTGTACTTCGGCGCGAAGCACGTGACCCACGTTGCTTCTCACTGAAGACTCGACAACCGCCTGAAACTTTGGGGGTCTGTGAGCGAATTGGAGTGAGTAGCCTCGCTTTATAATGTTTATGACCCGACTCGACACATCGGGGATGGCTTGCCAGGCCCACGCCCGTGTGGCTAGGGTTTGATACACAGTTTGGGATGGGCCGCCTAACACAGGGGGACCTGATACCCTTACATTGTGATTTGTGCACATACTGAGTGTTGGGACTGACTGTACAGGCTTTTGTCTGTGGAAAAGTCAGTGTAACAACTGGGAGGGGGCCGCCTAGTGAAGGGGGACCGTGAACCCGTGTGTTGTGATTGTGAAACATACTCTTTTTCTGCTTTACGTGGGTCGCCGTGAAACGGCGTTTGTTTGTAGAGGCACGCGCAGTGCAGTGGGCCTGTTGACAATAATAAAATCTCCAGCTGCCTGAATTAGACAGGGAGCTGTGAGAAGTGTCATGGGATTTTGAGCAGTGACTATCTGTGGCGGCGCCCGCTTCATAGCGGGCGCGCTGACTGCAGTGATAGTGTGCGGCATGAGTGACGCGCTTGTAACGGGCCTAATGACTGATTTGAGAATGTTCCCAGCTACCTGTGAGCGGGGCTGTGGGGGAACATTTATTTCTCACTCTGTTTGAGCTGCTGTGAGAACAGCAATAGTTTGCAGCGGTGCACGGTTTAACGGGCCCCTAGACTGCAGCTATAGCTCTGTTAGAATTGTGATTTAACATGACTAGCTGGCCATGCTTCGTCCAATTGCACTCCTGCTGGGTTTAGATGGGGGGCGGGGTCAACGTTGAGCCCGACCAACCCCTTTCCCGGACGTTGTCAAAGAGGGTGAGTCACGCGGGGGCGGAGCCGGCGTGAACTCGTTCGATTTGGTGAAAAGATTTAGTCCAGCCGAGAAGCGTGAGAGTCTCAGAATCCACCACTGACAGAGGGGGATTGACAGAGAAGAACTCTTATAACACTTAGAATGGCAGCTTGTTCTTGCAGTGAGAGAGAACGGTTTCAGCGTGGTTGATTCCAGGCATGAAAACCGCACTGTTTTGTCTGAATCACGGAGAAGTTTCTGCATGATGAACAGAATGTAAGGGAGCGGTAGCTCTCTTGTGTCGTAAAGAGAGATAGCCGCGTGCACATCTGACCACGTGCTTCTTCCGTTGCTGCTCAACGAGGGAAGGAAGCGGGCAAGCGCATGAGAGAGCATTTTCAGAGAAAACATGCTTCTGTGTGACGTGCAAAACAGAGGGCGGGGTAGCTCTCTTGTGTCGTAAAGAGAGTTAGCCGCGCAAACATCTACCCGCGCGCTTCTTCTGTCGAGGCTCGACGAGGGAAGAAACGGAGGGAGCGCGAGAGGTGGTTTGCCGTCCCAAAGGAAAGCTACCCGCGAGCGCATGATGTAATAAGCCGATCCGCACATCTGACCGCGCGCTTCTTCCGTCGCTGCTCAATGAGGGAAGGAAGCGGGCAAGCGCATGAGAGAGCATTTCAGAGAAAACGCGCTTCTGTGTGACGTGCAAGACAGAGGGCGGGGTAGCTCTCCTGTGTCATAAAGAGAGCTAGCCGCTCAAACATCTACCCACACGCTTCTTCCGTCGAGGCTCGACGAGGGAAGAAAACGGGGGAAGCGCGAGAGGCGGTTTGCCGTCCAAAAGGAGAGCTAGCCGCGAGCGCATGATGTAATAAGCCCGTAGGCCTCATGCAGATGCATCCGCACGTGGCACACATCTGCCGGCAGAGAGTGCATTTTACGTGGAGAACTCCCAGGCACGAAATGCAGCTCGCGTGTCCATCAGCCTCGTGCAGCTTACCTCCGCATGTGGCACAAGATGAACCAGGCATATTAGAAACACTAAATTTGCTAGTAAAAAGGATATGTATCGGCGTCGCCGGATAGCCACAGGTGAGACGGCGTCAGGGGAAAATGGCAGAAAGGGCGTAGTCAGCTGAAATAGATGCTCGCTCAGGCTGAAGGGCTTGTTCAACGGCGGAGCTCAGTAAAACAGTCAGAGACATGAAGTTGTCGCTGAAGGAGTGATATCTGCTATAATGGCGAATTCGGGGGGCTATTATAGGCTAAGGCCACGCCCCCTTGGGGAGCTCTGACGTGTGATGATGCTCATTGGTTACACGTCAGAGGCGCCCGCGCCATTGGATGTGCAGTTGCTGCAGCACAGCCTATGAGCAAGCCAGACGCTCAATGTGCTAGCTGTGCAGCTGCAAATGCGTTTTACATAAAAGCTTCAGTAAATCGAGGAAAAGGAGTTTCCCCACTGCGTATAGCTACGCAATACGAAGTGACCGTTCGAAACGGAAACAGCGATCGCGGACAAAGCAGCTGTGCGGGCTGATCTCGATCACGCGAACATTAGTCTATTACACAGAGCTGCGCGATCCACTGAGAAGCATTTAAATTCAGCGCAGAATTCTCTATCTCTATTATAAACCCACAAATGACTATGTGATTTAAGCTTGTAAAAAGCCAGTTGAAACAGCGCTGATATTCTCAACATATTGACGCAAAAAAAAAAAAAAAAACCGGCGAAACATTGTTCCGAGAACAAACCAGCTAGAAGACATTTCACACCAAACCTTATGAATTAACTTTAGTAAAACAAACTTTTTTGGCAGAAATGTGCTTGTATTCATATTTAAAATGCTGTTATATTAATATAGTCATGTATAAATGTATTAAATGTAGGCCTAATGCAGTAATGTTTTGTTTAGAAGTTATGGCAGTTTTTTTTTTTTTTTTTTTTTCATTTATATTTATACTAAATGTTTGGGCTACTGTTTTTGATAACACATATAATAGGTTTAGAAAATCAACAAAAAAATCAATAAATATTTTCATACTTTTTTAAGGAATTTTTTTTTTTTTTTTAAACGCTTGTAAGTCTGAACCAGAATATCAAGATATTATATTATTTCCCATATGATGGTGAAAAGTAAAAAAGCTTCACCATGTTATGTATAATAAATATTGGAGTATAACAAATAAAAATTCCTTCTAGATTATTTTATCCCTTGAGGTAGCCCTCGCACACAAAAAGGTTGGAGACCCCTGGTATAGTAACTATATGTTTTATAATTACAAGTTTGTGTAATTTGGGGTTTCTGTAGCCAGTGACATTTCATTATTTGTATTTTATGGCATTGTACATTTTTTGCTTTTATTTGAAGGCTGAGGCTTCATTAATAAACACAACCCCAATAATCATCATTGGTTTTGAGATGTTACTTGCTGTGAATACCTTGTCTGATAGGCTACAGTATTGTGGCATATAGTATCAGGACATCCTGGCTAGTGTCTGTCGCACACGGCTAGGCGAATGGCCGGATGATGGGCCTATTTGTGAGAAAGTCCAGGGCTGTTTTTTAGCCCCAGTCCGTCCCTAAATATAAGGGATGTGTGGTTGCCACATGGCATGCGTCTTGGTATCGCCCTTGTTGTGACGTCATCCGTGGTTGGCGCAGGTATGTGATTTGTTTGGGGTGAACCCGTGCTTCTCGTGCTGTGCAAGCGGTTGATGTGAATTTCTTTCATTGTCAGGCTTAGACTGTAAGCTGGCTTCATCGTCTGTTGTGTGTTGGCTGCCCACGCCTCACAGGTATGAGTAGCCGTTTTATATAACAAGAAGAAATTGAACGCGGCTGGTTATTTACGATTTACGTTTTGTTTTCGGTGGCATTGATAGCATGTCATTGATAGCATGTGTTCTGACTAAGCTGCTGTACTGCAATATGGTGCGCGACTGCGAAGCGGTTTGTGTGCCGGGATCATCCCGCGGTACGTAGGATTATAGTTTTGTGTATTAATTTGTTTTCTCTTTTTAATTTTACCTTTATGCTCGGCAGGTCCCCCTGCGTAACTGAGGGTCTCTTGGGCTAATTATGGGAATTAAGCATCAACACTGAACTTTGTTTGCGTATAAGTGCGACTATGTCGCTGTTTTGCCTCGACGTTCATCACGATAGCAACCACTGGCCACTGTGATTCTGTCGCTATTGAGTATTGCGCATTCACCTGACTGTGCGGGCTGACTATTTTCTCTGGCCGCCGCCTATCGACTTCCATTAGTTTGAAGCATCTTGTATGTATGTATTTATGAATGTATGTTTAACTGTGGGTAATGCATGGTTTTATGTTTTATTATTTGGTTTTGTTCATTGTCTTATTTTGGATCACTGCGAACCAGAGGGAACTTGGTTTATTTCAATGTTAACTTGTTTTCATGTGGTACTGTGAGTCCTAATTATGTCAAGTGGTTTAGATTGTTTAATTACTTGACTTTTCTTGTTTTTTTGGATTGTTTTCATATGTTTTGTGTGTTTCCCATTTTTTTTCTTTGTTGCAGGAGCTGGGGGTTTCTGGAGGGTGAAGGTGAAGCTGCCATTCGTGTGGTGTTCACACCTAGTGCTGTGTCTTCTGGCATTTAACCCTTCACCTGTGCGTTTGGGTATTTGTAGTGGATTAGTTGTAGTGGGGGGGGGGGGGGGTTTGCTTTCCAATTTGGCAGCTGGCCTGGGCCTCCAGATACCTCTGCTCTTGGTTAATTTGTTTTCTTTAAATTGAGTTTATTTATTGTGTGTGTATGAGTAGATGCAAATACATGGTATTCATCATTTATTATAATGCCAATGTGAGTTTTTAACTCTGAAATATTTAGCTATTTATTATTCAACATTGACGAGCAAAATAAAACTTTTCTATTTTTCTATATGTCTTATGTCTTCTCACCCACCCACTCAAACGAACCTGTGTGGTCTTAGGGCTATTTCCCTGGTTTTCCGGGTTGGCGTAGTCGATCATATATTGCCATTTCTGTTAAAAGTGTGGTAAACCTTTCTCAATTCTCTTACACTCGCACCACAACGCTATATATATATATATATATATATATATATATATATATATATATATATATATATATATATATATATATATATATATATATACATATGATTATGAATAGTCTTTTACTATGGAGTTTATTGTTCCCATTCTGTTTATTGTCTCAATTGTATTGTGGTGCTAACTGCCCCATTCAGTTTCAGTCCCCCCCTACACACATTCACACCTCTTCTGCTGGGATACTATTCTTTTGTATTTAATATATTTACTCACACCTTTCTATTCACAGTTTTAATCCCTCATTTCTTTGATCAAGCTTCTCATTTCACCTTCTTTGACATTGTATCAATTGCCTGTCTTACAAAAGAAACATTCCAATGATCTTTACTTTTCACACTTAGTTATAAAACATTATTGCTTCTGGTAGGTTTACTAAAGACCTAACTAGCATGTTAGCTTAACATAGCATCAAAATATGACAATTTAGATTAAAGAAAATGTAGAGATTAAAACCAAGTTTTTGTAACTCATAATGTTACTCGAGCGTTTGAAATAGCTTCTGTGATCCCATATGGCTTCTTATCACAGAACGAGACAGAAAATATATATTTTATAGTATTCTATAATGTATGTTGTGATAAGGCTATGTTGATTAACATTGCATTATAAATACTAAACTTTACTCCTATGAAAATACCAAAGAAGTCTTGAAGAACACTGATAGTCCTACCCGATACTTCTACTCAGGTAAGAAGAAAAATCCAAGCACAGTGTGTGATGTTTCGATCTCTTCTAAACTTTAAAAGCTCCAGTTTCTCTAGCTGAGGAGAAAAATATGAGCACAGTGTGTGATAATGAGATATAAAACTTTAAAAGAGACCATTGTGAGAGTGTTAAAGTTTTTGTCTCAGGAGACAAGTGCGAGAAGTCAGAGACTCAAACCAAAGTCTCCATTTGATGTTAAAGTAACCTCATTTTTGTATAGGAAAACATTTGAGATGTTAAAGAGATCTCATTTTAGATTTTTCTTTCCTCTGGGAATATCCCTAAACTCTTAAATCTTTATTTAGTCTACTTCTACGTGGATGAGACCATTGTTCCAGTCACACAGAGATAAATCAACTGATACCAAACATCTGAAAATCACTTGCATTCACACGCAACATTGAATTTTGCACATAACCATTTTGAGTGAACTGAGTAAAGGGAAGGAAGTGGAGGGGAAGGAACAAATGTGAAGGAAGGAGAGGAGAGAAAGAAGCTTCCCTGCATCTTCACTCTGCAGGGTGTGGAGACAGATGCCTGTATTTTATTTCATACATTGTGTTGGATTGTTTGTATCTCAGGAGATCAGAGTATCTGATGTTCTTTCAGAAAGCATAGAGCAACATAAGCTGGTTAGTGTGGGTCTGGTGCTTGTCTAGCCGGTAAGCCATCAAGACCAACGTCAAACCATCTTGACCCAGCATGGAAATTCATTCAGTCTTAAAAATCCTGTTCAGCAGAGCATAGCAAAATTTCAGTCCAAAAATGAGGCAGATCCTTGGCAGGAGAGTACCTGAAACCTGCCGTTGCATTGTAAGAATGTTTTCCAGCTATGCAGTCTTACTAAAACGTCAGGCGTGCTCACAGGCGTAATTTCCTATGGGGACAGGGGGACATGACAGCAGTCACTAATTCTCTCTGTCAGTAAAGTTAACCAAAGAACAAAGGGGAACAGAGAAAATTACTAACTGCTCTTGACTAAATAATGCTTGTAGCTTTAATAAAGATTAATCTATATTTAATTTATAATTTATGCAGTGCAGACTGTTTTATAACCTTCTTCAATTTCTGTATATTTCATACCTGTTAGACAGGAAAGGCACAGGTAAATATGACATTTATTATGGGTTTATGTGAGAAGTTCACTTAAATTAAAAGTTATATTTTTTGAAGCCTAATAAATGTTTAAAATTTTGGGAAAAATCATTTTCATCGAGACATCAGTAGCTATATTAATATCCGTGATACTGGCCTTCATTCATAAAAAGAAGCCATTAAACAATTATTTTAAATATACTGTCCTTATGTTGTTTCTACATTACAGTGGAAATTGAGTCTTACATTATTTAAATTTTATTTACACACAAAACATTAATGGCTAACATTTTTGACTTGAAAATAAAATGATTCTCTCAAGTCTTGGCGATCGACCCCTATTAAACAATAAAGAAAGACATCTTTTTCTTATACATAGTTTAGTAGCCTTCTATTCTTTTTGGCAGAATTTATCATTATAATCAAAATATTTCCTGGATTTTGTATCACCATAGTCAATAAATGTATGTAAATACAGGAAATGGGATTCAAATCGAAAACATTTTCCCCCATTTTGTGTCCCCCCAACTTCTCAAACCAAAGTTACACCCTTGTGCTGATGAGGCACAAAACGAAGCCTTTTCACGCTTCCTAACAGTCCAAGATTTGCTTGCCAAAGCATCAAAAGACTGCAGACACAGGCAGCTGTCTGGCCAGCACTAATCTGAATTAAACTCCAGTGAAATAAACAAATCTTAGAGAAGGGCAGTAATGTAATGGTGAAAGTGCTGTGAAAACCAGTCTTCGAGATAAATGGCTCCTTGCTGTCTAAACAAGATGAGAAAATCTTTCATGGAGAAGTCCTCCTGTGATTTGTGATGGTCTCTTTGTCTCGGGTCATAGCACACTAATGCACATTTATTTCTCACATCAGAGTCTCTAGAGCATGCCCACATCAAAAAAGTTCTCGCAGTAAGAGACCATTACCATATGAAGACCTCATCTTGCTCTGCGTGTAACCGGCCTCCTGCTGCGTTGATGAGCATTGCCAATATGTCTCACACTAATCAATGAATCCTTGTCCAGTTTTAAACAATGATCAATGGCAAAAGATGAAAATTAATTCTAAATGAAGCAATGATTAAAATCCAAGGTTACAGACAGAAACCATCTGAACCCCCCTCCTCCTCCCCCCAAAAAACGGTTGACTATTTGTAATGTGGAAGGAACCCATGCTGTGAAACAGCCTAGAACAATTTTTAATGCAGTCCACCCTAAAAAAACACCCCCGGCACTGCATCAGAGGAGACAGGACGTGACATGTGACCAACCAGCCATATGTTCTCTCCATGAGATGGATTTAGAAAGATCTCTCCGATAGAAAAGAGGGAGAACAAAACTGGGTAAAATGGCGGGATAAATAGCGAATCAAATCTAGGTCGCCTGTCTCCTGGTTGGAATAGCATTACGCATGATCATTGTGAGTGACCTAGTTCTTTGTGGCGCTGGACATTTCAAAAGCAAGCTGTCTTAGACACTTGACTTGCAAATTAGGAGCACGCACATACCTCCAGCCATCCAATGACCATGAAGACAGAAGATCAGAGAGCATCAAAGAGCGACCCAATGGAAATGACTGTCGACTGTTCTACTGTAGGCCGACACAGTTAAAAGCACCTTTTGTGCATGTGAGAGCTTATTGTCATTCCTCTTCGTAATCCCCTTAATAGACCCGGACACGTTTTTAAAACAAAATCAGTGAGTGAACACTTTTTTTATGATCAATCCCCCTTGATCAATATGTCATAAATATTCAAACACTGTGTTTATTTGGATTCCTGCAATGACCCATAACCCTAACCCAGCATATAACTGTAACTGTTGTAGCAGAAAATGCAAATCATGTGATTTCATGCCATGTCATAATTACAGTAATTACGAGATTTCAACTGCTTTCACGTCCTCTTAGAGCTTGTAATTACAATTTGAAAGCTGGGAATTTTCTGAGAGCTCCTACTTGTACCATGTGACCGCTGTACCACCTGACCGCATCACTTTCATTTAGGCGTTAATAGTGTTAGGCGTTAATGGTAATTTCAACATGGCATAAACGCAGATATATATATATATATATATATATATATATATGTGTATGTATATATATATATATATATATATATATATGCTTCTTCTAATGCTGATAGGATAGACATGGTAATTGCTGATGACAATTTGATTGGATAGATTATTTGAACATGCTCCTCCCGAACTTTGTTAATAAAACATAATTTCATTTGAACTTAGTTCTAGGAACTAGCCACCAGGGTGGTTCCCCGATAAATAAATGTTCCTCTAGGGCCATTTCCTGGTTGCATTCGCACCGCCATAGGAACTCTGAAATGACGTGAGCCGCGCTTGTTGTTGTGACTTTTAATTTGACGGTGCGGTGGACATTTATTTTGACCGCGCTGAGAACAACGAAGCCTCATATGTTTAACAGTCCTGTCTAATACATTATTAGATAGAACTGTTATACATATAAATTAGACACTGTATTAAAAAGTATTAGCGTTTGCCGTGTGGTTGATGTAAGTGTCGATAGCTGAGCATAAATACATAATCATGTTTCACTTGGTCCCCTAAAAGTTGCGTTGGATTCTCTCCTTAGCGTAAAGGTTGAGAGGTCTATCTATCACTGTTCCCTTTCGAAGGGAACTCGACACTACGTCATTGACGCTTTGGGGAACGCCTCAGGCATGACAGGTGTCTGAAATCAATATCAACTCACGGCAATCATGTTGACCGGCGACAGCCCGTGAATCTTTAGCGTGAATGATTAATGCGCGACCTGGATGTATATAAGGGCGCCTTGCAAACATGACAATATCTTTTCGTCTTCAGGGACTGTTTTGTCTGGTTTAATGTCAAGTTAATGGCAATTAAGAGAAAATGAAGCGCACACAAAAGGTAAATAATTTCCCCAAGGTTTTTGTCGCCGGATGACACACATGAAATTTGCGTTTTCTGTCTGGGTTCGAGGGAGCGTCCTGTGCAAACTGTGAGCGTTTCTCTATGAGAACGCTCCGTTCTCGTCTGGCTCTTTTCTCGAGGGAAGAGAGCTCAGCATCTGGACCTCGTGGTTCGGGTCCCGCTCGTGCCGAGGCAGAGCGGCGACTCGCTTCATGGGGCTCCCAGATGGAGCTCGTTGACAGTCTTGATAGGTGTATAAACCTCTCAGACGCGTCATCGGCTGGCGAGAGCGAGCTGCAGGTGGATGACGGAGACGATTCTCCTACTGGTACTGCATCGAGTGCTTTTCAGGACGGGCAAGAGATGGCTGATGAGGATGAATTAGATCCAGAGCCTCGTCAGCCATCCTGCCCCGTGTATGCTGAGCTGGTGGACGTTATGGGGCGCGCCGCCGACAAACTTCAGTTGCCATGGCAGCGCGCTCGGGGGGAGATCGCTCGCGGCAGGCTTGACGATCGTTTTCTCCCTGAACATAGGCCACCAGCTCAGGTGAACCTTCCATTCCTTCCTGATCTCCACACTGAGATCGAGAGAACTTGGAAGAACCCATACTCTGCCCATATTCACCGACATCAGCGGGGTAATTGATGTTGTTGAGGGGATCGGGGAGCATGGGTATGTGTCGATACCGCCGATTGACGAGACGTTTGCAGACTATCTTGTGTCTGGGCGGGTGTCGACACTAAAAGCTCCAACCCTGCCATCCAAACCGCTCAAAGTAACAGCTCGTTTGAATGGCAGAGCATACACGGCAGCAGGTCAGGCCGGCGCTGCTCTCCATACCATGGCAGTGCTGCAAGCATACCAGGCCGACCTGCTGCGGGATCTCGACCAGGGGGTGGGGCTGTCCCCTGAGGCGGTTGCTGAGCTGCGCCGGACCACAGATTGTCTCTCCGGGCCACTAAACAGACTGCTGCCGCGATCAGTCGATCGATGGCGGCGATGGTGGCCACGGAGAGGCATCTGTGGCTTAACATGGCTAATATCGGGGAGAAAGAAAAATCCTTTCTCCTCGATTCACCAGTTTCGCCATCTAAACTTTTTGGCACCTCCGTGGAGGCGGTGGTTGGAAAGTTTAGAGAGGCGAAGGCACGCTCAGCTGCTTTTAAAACATGTATACCGCTGAGATCCGGGTCCAAGCCCAGGCAGGCGGGAGGCCCTGGTCCCTCTCGGTCCGAGGACCGTAGACAGGACCAGAGGTCCAGTGTTGCCTCTTGTGCGCCCCCCTCCATGGAGGAGTAGGACACAGAGAAGGCGAGCCTCCCGCAAGAAGAGGGATTTAAGGGAGGTAATCCAGCGCAAGCGCGCACAGCCCAAGTAAGGGTTGATCTCCCTGGAGGGCCTTTTCTACCAGCCCTCTCTCTCTTCCTGACTCCCCAGGCGTTCTTGCTACAACCAGGCCTGGGGCTGGGCCCATGATGAGAACTATGTTCTGATGGCCCACCTTGGCTTGGTTAGTGTGAGCGCCTCTTTTAGGCATGTAAAAGTGGTGGACCCCAGGTTTATTGGGAACATCTGGTGAAGTCTTCACTCCGCATGCCGCAGGTGAGCTGATTGGTCTTTTAAGAATGTCTGTGTGTACAACTAACACTGACATTTATTTCTCTACAGACCTCGTTCCCTGTATAGACCTAGGGGGTCGTACTTGCAAGGAGGTATAAGGTAAAGTAAGTTTTGGACTTCAGGGCCCTGAAGCCACCCCCTGTTAGGTGGCTAGAACGATTAGGAAGAAGCTAAAGACATTTTTTTGGCTTCCTTCATGAGTATGTGATGGCCTTCTTGTCATACCATCTTCAGAGAACTATGCGAGGTGTGCCACAGCTCATTCCTGTGAATAGCTTTCGGGCTATTAGCCACCCAGGGGTAGAGTAGTTGGTCTTTCTTAAAAAAAATAAATTAAAAAAAAAAAAGTTTTTTTTGCTTTTAACCCTCTGGGGACCAAAAACGCGCCCGCGCGTTTTGCTCGTTTTTTTTTTTAGCAATGAAAATAAACACTAAATGCTCTGTTAATTTTGATCTTTCATTTTCGTGTAATACATCAATCGATCCTGTTCAGTGTCTATTTTTTTTCTGTATACTCACAATAAAAATAAAGTGTTTTGCTTTTTGACAAATAAAGAAAAATTAACGATGCGATTTCTGCCTTCTCTCTGTCAGTAAACTCCCATTTGAAATGCGTTCGAAAATGATCTATAACTCCGCGAAAATTCATTCAAACAGGCAAACAGACCCACGGGCATAAAGCTTGAGATCGCATCTTTTAAATGAAGTCATTTATATAAAAAACAAATATTCTCAGCTTCTGTAATCTGTATAAAAAGAGAGCGACTCCAGTCGACCTCATTACGAGATGATTCACAGTAATGTGACCACGCCCCGGAGAGCGCGTGCTATTCAAACGCAAATTCTGAGAACTATTTCAGACCTGTGAAACGCCCACATCAGCTGTAAACAAAGTGGGTCGCGACTCCTCGCGAGTGAGACATTATAGCCTACCTTATGGAGAAACGATTCCTCAGAACAGTGCTGATGAGGAGCAATATCTCCTGAAATGAGGAGCAGATTCCGCTGAGGAGTGAGGTAGGCTGTTTTCTTTTCTCACGTGTGGAATAACGTTGTGGAATAACGTTAGTGTAGGCCTATGTAAACCGCAAAAAGATGAATCGCATTTCTATAATATGACTCGCCTTTCTGTGAGATGAATGAAGGGTACATATTTGTAAAGACTGTTTAGCCTAAATATGAATCGCGCGTCTGTGTGTAAAATAATAAACTGCTTTGCTATAGCCTACTGAGATGAGTAAAAATCGACTGGAATATGTTGAAATAAAATGTATTTGTATAAGCAACGTATTAAACTGCAAATTAGCATTTATATGCCCTAATATTTCATAAAAACAACGTTACAGTCAGGCGAAGTATGAAAGACAACATTTTGTTGACTAGACTAGGGTACAGTTTTTAGGCTACTGTAGAATATACCGCCACATCAAAAAAGCTTTTGTTTAGCAATTTCTGCTCATATCTAACGTTATATATATAATATATATATATATATATATATATATATATATATATATATATATATATATATATATATATATATATATATATATATATATATATACTATTTTTGTCAAAAATAAAGTCATAGACTAAGATGTTAGATGTTCCAATGTTGGCTATATTCAAACTAATGAATACATATGATAAAATGTAGGCCTATAATCTTTTTTTTCTTTTTTTTTTTACAAAGAAAGAGTACACTTGAAATATTGTTGAAATTGTAATTATTGTTGTAATTGTAACATTTTTAATAAAATAGCAAAACATATTTACAAGAGAGATGTAAGCGAAATCTTAAATGGTCAATATAAGTCTTCTTCTAAATACATCTTTTGTCCTTGCATTGTGGCTCAGTCAGTGTCACACCTGAATGAATGGGCATTAGGCAGAGTCATTATGCAGAGTGGGTGGGACACTGTAATCTAAGCTGTAAACTACTCCTCCTCCACGCCCCCCTCGCATAATGGCTTTCCAAGCAAAACCTGTTTTATACCATTTAAATTAATGCATTTTTTTTTTGTGAACGATAAAGCAAGACTATTTTCACATAATTTTGAAGCTAGAACTCAAAGGGACAACATCCATTAGTCAAAAGTCTTGTGGACACATATTTAATATGTGTTTTGTGGTCTTAATTCAGCAACTTTCATTTTTATTTTTTCCAATAACCACGCATAAACATTATTCTCTTAAAAATACAAACATCTACATACACGTTGCTCGCATATTATGGTAGCCCTGTTTGTGCTATATAGAGTGAATTTACACCTTAGCCAGTAACATGTTTATAAATAACTGAAAAAAGAACAAATGTCAAGGCATGTCAGAACATCTCAAGGGCCCCAAAAACACCTTGGTCCCCAGAGGGTTAAGTATAGACTGATGCTAGTGCTTCAGATAGGTCGTATGTCCTACCTATCGGTTTGTGACATTGGTATCCTGAGTACTTTGCTCCCCTGAGCTCTAAGGTTTCAGTAGGTTGAGTGTTTCACAGCCTCTCAATCAAGTAGGCTGTGGCTCCTCCGAGCCCTTAGGTAGATCTATGCTTGTAGGTCGGCCCTCACCCGGGCCGCCTCTGTAGCTGGCCTAGGCTATGCTAGGGATATTGGAGGCGTTCTGCTAAGTATAGCTGCCGCACTCATCATGTGTTAGGCTTCCTCCCCTTGATTTCAGACTCCTCCCATAAATGGAGTTGTTGGCCAAGGCCCGCCCCTTTCACTGCATTCAGGGGTGATAGAGTAATGCAGGGTGGTAGTTGAGGTATGATCCTTCGGGCAGGGTTAGGCTATCTTTCGCTCTGCGATGTGATAGTTTGCCAGACCCTGCCAAACAGAGCTAACTTATGATTAGGCCTCTAGAGCTGGCTCCACACAGCCCGTTGAGCTGAACCGCTTGACCGATGGATGTAGGTTGGTTGGCTTGCAAGCAAGCCCCCGCTCCCCTAGGCTGGGCGCAGGATAAATCCCTGTCACTCTTTGGAGCCACTTGCAGGTCCGCTCCCTGTTTAAATTTCAGGGGCATATGGTTGTTACTCCCCCGTTAACTCCCCGTTAGTTTTGAGTACTCCTTTTTCAGCTCTGTATCTATCTACCTCACACCACGATGGCTCCGGTTGAGCATGGAGTTCCAAACTCATTTCATTCTGGTTTTTGAACTCTGCTCCCTTGAAGCCAGAGCATTGCCATGAGCTGATGCCCATGCATATAGAAGGTAGGCCCTTAATGGGGCCTCCACTAGGCACAGTGGCGTATGTTGTACTCCCCTGCTATAAGGGTATTGCTTTTTGCTGAGTACACTGCCTTTGGCAATGTGATTAGGTACCAGGATGCTGTAAGCGCTGTAGTAACAGCTTTCTGCCACGAAGGCTGCATGGTTAGGTAATAGGCCCCAGCAGGCCTCCTTGACCGGGTAGCCCCCAATAGGGCTCTTAGGCTAGCTCACCTTTGGTGGTTGGCCTTGGTAGTTCGGGCAGTAGGCTCACTGATGGATGGTAGGCCTTAACCCCCTGAGGTCGACAATCGCGCCGGCGCGATAGGCTCGCTTTTTTTTTATCAGTTCAAAAGAGATTAATTTTTCTCTGTTGAATTTGATATTACAAACAAGTTTCATACATCAATCGATTTTGTTATATGTGTATTATTTTTGTGTATGCTCACAATAAAAACAAAGTGTTGTGCTTTTTGCCAAATAAAGAAAAATAAACACGAAGCGAGTTCTGCCTTCTCTCTGTCAGTGTAGTCCATTCTGAAACACGTCCGAAAATGAACAATAACTCAGCGAATACTCAGTCAAACAGACATACAGCCACACAGGCATGAAGCTTGAATTCTCTTCTTTTAAATGAAGTAATTTATATAAAAAACAAATATTCTCAGTTCATGTAATCTGTAAGAAAAGAGCGAGATGTCAGTCGTTCTCATCTCATCTAATTATTTTTAATGTGACTCCGCCCACGGAGAGCGCGCCCTATTCAAATGACTGAGGCAATCCATGCAAACCTGTGAACGCCCACATTTCAGCTCGAGAAAACACAAGTTTAATCAGATCATTGTAGCCTACTTGTTTACAGCGCTGTGAGGAATAATAATAATGAAAAATGTACCTCAAGAAGTGCGGGTATTTCGAGGAGCAAGGATCCGACTGAGCTGAGGAATACTGTAGTAAGTTTTTTTTCCTTCTCAAGTGAATCGTGTTTCTGTTTGTGAATGAATGAATAAACGAACGGCAGAGATGCGCGCTGTTTACCACAGCTCGCAAAAAGACAGTTTCAATTTAAATCGTGTTTCTGTGTGTGAATGAATGATGATGTTTTAGCAAACTGTATTGCTATACTGAGATGAGTAAAAATCGACTGAAATATGTTGAAATATAATGTAGGCTATTTGTATAAGCAACCTATTAAACTGCAAATTAACATTTATATGCACTAATATTTCATAAAAACAACGTTACAGTCAGGCGAAATATGAAAGACAACATTTTGTTGACTAGATTTGGGTACAGTTTTTACTGTAGAATATACTGCCACATCAAATAAGCTTTTGTTTAGCAATTTCTGCTCATATGTTATATATATACATGTATGTATGTATATATATATATATATATATATATATATATATATATTAGGGCTGTCAAAGTTAGCGCGTTAATAACGCGTTAACGCAAAATCATATTAACGGCACTAATTTTTTTAACGTGCGATTAACGCAGCGCGTATTTTCTGTTTGACCCGTGGCCCAACCCCTAGTTGGAGAAATGGAGATACACAGTGTTGCTAATTTAGCGACATTGCAGACCCCTTTAGCGATTTTTTCCCTTCAACAAAGCGCCCAAACCTTATTTAGTTTCTGAGAATCTACCGGTACCGCCGGTACTGCTCTCTCAGCACGCGCGCGCGCGCGCACCTCTCTCTCTCTCTCGCTCGCTCTCTCTCTCTCTCTCTCTCTCTCTCTCTCTCTCTGCGTCTCGCGCGGAGGAGCAGCGCTTTAACTCAGTTAAGCACAGATATTATGTTGCTTCTCTATTTTTACAAGTATAGCCGAAATCAGAGCACAGATATTGTCTTGATCTTATGTGAATTTGATTTCACCAGACGACGGCTCGATTATCAGAATTTTTGTGCAGATTAACTTAACATCTTGGAAGGGAGAGCTGGTTATGTCTTAATGGGTCGCGTTTCAGTCACCATTTCAAATTCATTCCGTTGTTTGACAACAGAAACAGTAAAATATACCAATGAAAACAGTTTTATTGAGAATTTAGCTTCATCAAAATGGGCACAGAGAGAGACAAACTACAATGTAATAGGCTAATAAATAATAAATGTACATTTAGCATTTTCAGAAGAGCTGCCCTGTCATGCAAAAATCTAAACATGTTTGTGTTAGTAAATTGCTCAGTGCAAAGAAAGAGAAGTAATGGTAACCTGCCATTTTTTTGTTCTTTCTACGTGTCTAATAGACATGAACAAGTTCTTTGAAAAACATCTGTGACCTTTGAAACATCTCATCCTTATGCTCTATATTGACTATGGTTTCAATAATAAACATACATTTGCATAAAGCATCTATATTTATCCATGCCCACGTTGATTAGAGTATTACAAACTTGAAAAGTATTAATTTGAGGTACATTTAGAACAATTAAAAAAATGTGCGATTAATCGCGAGTTAACTCATGACAATATGCGATTAATCGCGATTAAAAAAAATTAATCGATTGACAGCCCTAATATATATATATATATATATATACACACACATAGGCCTATATATATATATATATATCATACTATTTTTGTCAAAAATAAAGTCATCAACTAAGATGTTAGCTGTTCCAGTGTTGGCTATATTCAAACTAATGAATACATATGATAAAATGTAGGCCTATAATCATTTTTTTACAAAGAAAGAGTAAAGAGTTTACATTTGAAATATTGTTGAAACTGTAATTATTGTTGTAATTGTAACTTTTTAATAAAATAGCAAAACATATTTACAAGATAGATGTAAGCAAAATCTTAAATGGTCAATATAAGTCTTCTTTTAAATATATCTTTTGTCCTTGCATTCATTCTAGTGGCTGATGTGTCACACCTGAATGAATGGCTCATTATGCAGAGTCATTACACATACTGGGTGGGACATTGTATTCTCAGGTGTAAACCACTCCTCGTTCACGCCCCCCTCGCATATTGGCTTTCCAAGCAAAACCTGTCTTATAAAACAATACATTGATTTAAATTGTGTGTGAATGATTAGGCAGGATGATTTTCACATCATTTTGAAGCCAGAACTCGAAGCGACAACATTCATTAGTCAAAAGTCTTGTTGACACATATTTAGTATGTGTTTTGTGGTCTTTTTTCAGCAACTTTCATTTTTATTTTTTTCAATAAACACGCATAAACATTATTCTCTTAAAAATTCAAACATATACATGCATGTTGCTCGCATATTATGGTAGCCCTGTTTGTGCTATATAGAGTGAATTTATACCTTTGCCATTAACATGTTTATAAATAACTGAAAAAAGCACAAATGTCAGAGCATGTCAGAACACCTCCAGGGCCCAGAAAACCCCTCAGACCCCAGAGGGTTAACCTGTTAAGCTGCAACCCCACTTTTGAAAAATCCCCAGAAATGACATACCCAAACTGAAACAGATACAGTTCATGAACCCTTTGTACTAAAAGCACAAGTATGATCTCATTTGAAAGCTGACACCTGGCAGTTTATTGTAAATGTAGAATTAATAATTGTCATAATGAAAAAAATTGTTATAAATAGCTTCAAAGTTTTGTAAACTTATTAGAAATTATTTTTTATGAAACATCCTCATGAAAATATAATTGAAGTTGGCACTGTAGCAATCTAGAAATGCACTACAGCTAAAGCCACATGTCTAAACATTTTATGTTTAAAATCTGAAGATAATAAGTCCAAAACTCTGTATTTAGTTAAATGTTTTTCAAGACCATGTCAAATGACTTTATTTTGATTTGACTCTAAAATGCAACTGATGTTTATTGTCATCTTCTAAGCATCTATCCAGTATATTGTCTCTATTGTTTTGTGGTGCAAACGATCCCCATTCAGTCTCAGTCTCCCCCATGCACACATTCACACCTCTCCAGACTGGTTATGGCTCTAAATATGCATTTCTTTTGTCTGCATTATAGTTACTAACGACTGGCTATTCACAGGCTATTCATAGGGTTTCAATCCCTAATTTCTTTTCTCAAAGTTCACCTCACATTTTAAACTGTATCAAATGCATTTCTTGAATAAAGAAAAATTTCAGTAAGCATTCAAAAAATCATAAAAGTATAACTGCTAGCAGCTAGTGGCAGGTGCACCTAGGGCTAGCTAGCATGTTAGCTTAGCACACCATCAATACACGACAATTTATGAGATTAAAACCATGTTTGTGCTCCAAACTTACTTTATAACGCAAGTCGAGTATTTTCAATAATCTTCTGTGATTTAATTTGGCTTCAGATAAAAAAATCAGACAGAAAATATACTATGGTATAGTGTTCTGCACAATGATAGTCTATATCGATTAGCATTACATTATAAATATAATCTATTATTATGGAAATACCTGGCATGGCTTGAAAAACACAGGTAACTCAAATATCATTGCAAACATGTTTATTGTCTTCAAAACATCTTTATCTGCATGTTACAGCGCGATCTCTGTAGCTTTGTGTGTATCAGTGACGTCCTGGAATGTCACATGATCATGGCTCTTCTTCATGTTCCATATATGGATTATTATTGTGCATATAGCGCCATCAGGCTATTGGTATGAATTGAAAACACAGTATCAGAGTATTCAAGCGCTCATAAAGATTACATCGACGCATTTGGGTATAAATTTAAATAGTATGGTTCCAGCAGTGTTCGTTAAAGTAGCAGAATAGACTCACTATCAGCTAGTAGGCCCGACCAGGCCTCCCTGTTAGGCGAGTCCCCAGTAGTAGTCATGTAGCCCAGTCTGGCGGGCCTTAGCAGGCCGCCCTGGGACTGTAAGCACCCGGATTTAGGGCTCTTAGCATCCAGCTGTTAGACTGTTTTCAGGTAGTAGGCCTCTTCAGGCCTCCCTGAAGGTGGGCTCCCACTTTTTGTGGTGGTCAGGTAGTAGGCTTCACTAGGCCTCCCTGAGGGTTAATTCCCACATACTGTGGTTACTAGGTGGCAGGCCCCACAGGCCTCCCTGAAGTTGAATTCCCGCTTTTTTGAACTATCAACTAGTAGGCCTCACCAGGCCTCCCTGAAGTTGAGCTCCCACATGTCTTGGCTGTCAGATAGTAGAACGAGCTCCCACACACTGTGAGTTTCCAGGTATGGTGGTTATCAGGTTGTAGGCCTCACCAGGCCTCCCTGAAGGTGTGCTTCCACATATTGTGACTATCAGGTAGTAGGCCTTACCAGCCCTCCCTGGAGGTGAGCTCCCTCATACTGTGTGTTTTCACTTAGCATGGTTTTCAGGTAGTAGGCCTCTCCAGGCCTCCCTGAAAGTGAGCTCCCTCATGTCATGGTTGTCAGGTAGTAGGCCTCACCAGGCCTCCCTGGAGTTGAGTTCCAACATACTTTGAGTTTCCACTTAAGGTGGTTTTCTGGTAACAGGTAGTAGGCCTCTGCAGGCCTCTCTGTAAGTGAACTCCCATGTACTGTGGTTATCAGGTAGTAGGCCTCTCCAGGCCTCTCTGAAAGTGAGCTCCCACGTTTTGTGGTTGTCAGGTAGTAGGCCTCACCAGGCCTCCCTGGAGTTGAGTTCCAACTTACTTTGAGTTTCCACTTAAGGTGGTTATCTGGTAACAGGTAGCAGGCCTCTCTAGGCCTCTCTGTAGGTGAACTCCCACTTATTGTGGTTATCAGGTAGTAGGCTTCACCAGGCCTCCCTTAAGGTGAGCTCCCACATACTGTGGTTGTCAGGTAGTAGGCCTCTCCAGGTCTCCCTGAGAGTAGCTTCACAGTGGTGCTGGGTTTTGTAAGCTAGTGGCCACTTACTGTCAGTTTAGCAGTCCTTATCAGGCAGCTACCAAAGGTGAGCTTGCGCCCTGGCTCGACCCAAGTTTTTATTCTCTGCTACGGGTTCCCTCCTGGAACCTCTTTATCCTGCTACAGCCTGGTTGCCTACCAGGTAGATCTTATGCTCCCCTCACTGAGGGTCAACATGAGTATGTGGTCTCCTGAGTCTGGTCAGTCGGTCGTAGGCCTCTCATGAGGTCTCCCAGTTAGATCAGTCCTTAGGCCCTCACAGGCCTCCTCAGTGTTTTGAAACACAAACACTGGGTAGATCCACGGATTGAGTAGAGAAACTCCCCTCGCTGGCAAGGGTTGTTAAGCACTATGCTGAGTCATACTTTCCAGGAGTATGCTTCCATCTCTGAGATCCGGGCCGAGTGGTTCACTACCTGCTTCGCAGTTCCTCGGGTTGGATGCCTTCCTAAAGGCAAGTGTCCAGAGGCTCTGTCTTCAGACAGACAGGAAGTGGCCAGACTGTAGTGTCTTATGTAGTGACACCAGGTCAGGCCTGCCAGGTGGCATTTCAGGTGGCACGTTCCCCTGAATAGTGACTGGCTGGGGTTCCCTCGGGTTCCCTAGCCACATTCCCTAGAAGGGACCCCTTCTAAGTTGAAGTTGTGGTCCTAGGCCCTTGAGCAGGACCAGGTAGACCTTTCACTAAACTATGTTTATGGAGGTTTTCTGTGGTATCATATAGCTTGAGCTATGACCGTAGGGAGTGCTGTCACTAACAGCCCAGTGTGACCTAAGGGTGAGTGGTTCTAGCGTTCATTTGAATTGCCGGTTCTGACAGTTGTCACTGCCTTTGGGCATGCACTCCCCTTAGCATGGCGGCGTGGGTATATCGTTCCCCAAAGCGTCAATGACGTAGTGTCGAGTTCCCTTCGAAAGGGAACGTCTCAGGTTACGACTGTAACCTATGTTCCCTGAGAACAGGGAACGAGACACTACGTCTCCCTGCCATGCATCGGGGCCTACCTACCAAACAGTCCCTTCAGACGAAAGGATAATGTCATGTTTGCAAGGCGCCCTTATATACATCCAGGTCGCGCGTTAATCATTCACACTAATGATTCACGGGCTGTCGCCGGTCAACATGATTGCCGTGAGTTGATATTGATTTCAGACACCTGTCACGCCTGAGGCGTTCCCCAAAGCGTCAATGACGTAGAGTCTCGTTCCCTGTTCTCAGGGAACATAGGTTACAGTCGTAACCTGAGACGTTTTCCATGTTAGCAGAGTTAGTTTGTGAAGTAAATATAAAGGCTATAATCTGAGTGTGTACAAGTTTTTTTTTTTTTTATGGTGTTTGCTGGTGTTTCGCATACATTTGGCCAATCAGCGCACACTTACGTCACTGGTAGTTTATTTGAAACCTAGAAATCAACATAAAGGTTGAGGATAAAAAAATAAAAAATAAAACAAAAGAAACATGATGTACAACAAATTAGTCGCACCAAATGGTAATACATTCTGAAATTTATCTTATTTTTTTTTCGATTAAACTTTGCACTTAAATTGCTATTTTAATAATATAATTTTAATGTTTTTTTTTAAAAGGTACCAAACTAGTATATTTAGATCATATTTAAATGCAAAAAATCCAGAGTATGTGTCTTTAGTATGATCATTTCTTGCTATATAAAGAAATGCTTTATAACTGGGGCTATTTCAGACAATATAGAATATTCTTTCTAATGCAGTTAAAAATAGGAAAAAAGGAGCGATCACACATGCACAGTTGTGATATCTTGATCTCACACTTATACACTATAAGAAAAAAAAGCGTGAGGCTTATTGCTACATGGCTGATTTGAAAAATGTGTTAATAAAGATGACAGAAACATTGTTTTTTTCCCCAAAGAGGATCTGTATTGTTCCAAGATGATACAGTCACTAAGGTCACGTTTGTCCCTTAGGGACTCAGAAACCCCCTCACGCACGCACGCACGCACAAACCTGTTCTGATCAACATTAACCTCCTCCAGCCCCTGGCATATCGTCTGTTTGTAGCATCTCAAAGGCAACATCCACAGGGCTTATGTCAGCCTACAATACACAAAAGCCCCTTCAAGGCAAACACAACCCTGCAGAAGAGAACTGACAGGCACTTCTTCCACAAGTCATGAAGCTACTGAAAGCTCGGAGTGGACTGCGGACCTTAATGAGTCTGATGTTGATGGCTACTCCAGCGAGTTGTAAGAGAAGCTCTCAGGCACGTATGTCAGGTATGTGCGAACTCGTGTGGAGTGACTGATGGCTACCGCTGGGCCCAGAATGCATTGCACAGGGAATTTAGTTGAATGATGCTCTAAGATGTCAAGATTATTTCTTGGCACTGCACTTAACTGTCAAAATCAGTGAGGAGATCTGTGTATGAGAGAACTCCAGGACTGTACTGTACAGAACGATGGCTGAATGAAAGAGGACACATTGGTGGTGTACCACTTGGGCGATTACAGATATTTTTTTTTACATATCGCGCAGCCCTACTTGAAGTTAAATGTTGCAATATATAAAATCAGCTGTATGATTTTTTTTTTTTTTTTACCTTGATATATAAGATTCAATATCATTCTGCTGTTACACTGACTTCTAATAAGGCGCTTCTAATAATGGCTTCTGTTTCTTTCCCACGTGAGTACGAAACTCCACGAAAAGGCTGGATTGCTTTACAGTACTCCGTCAAACAATACATCACACCAACGTAGCTTTAGCAAAGGAGTATTATCAGTATGGTCATCAGGCAGAAGCTAAGACAAGAGAATGTTGAAGGAGGAATCTAAAAAGAGAAAACATGACCTTGAAAGTGAAAATGACAATGACAAATCTCAGGATAGCATGCAAATAAATACATGTCATGGCATGTAAGCTTTGAAAGTTTGCAACCTTGCAAACCTATCTCTGCTAGCTTGTAATAGTCTATACTGTCATACATCCAGAGAGCATCAGCTTTGGTTTCTGCTCTGAGAGCCACAAGACCAGCCGAACGCGGTGAATGTGTGTTAGAAATCAGGAATGGTGAGAGAACATTGTGCTATGCTATATTTTTCCTCTTCAAACCAAACTCGGGTCTCCAGCCAACAAAGTTTAAATCCCGTCTGGCTTGAGTGCTTCCCACAATGTTTTACACATTAGGTCAGTAGACAGAGAGCAGACGTTCTTTTGTGGCTGTTTGAACACATTATAAACTACGAAAGCAATCCGGTCGAATGTGTTTTCAACTACCTCTGGAAGTGGTCAAAAGTAGACAAGCTCAAAACATTTTAGACCCTGTTTACAACTGTATTTAACGTCGTCCACTTGGGATCCGATCGACCAAAATGCATCTTAACCCTCTGGGGTCGGCAAACGCGCCGGCGCGTTTTGCTGGATTTTCTTCACATAGTAGCACAATAGACTTAAATTAGACAGAGTCATTTATGGTCATACAGAAGAAAAAAAAATGAAAAAAGAATCTGTGAGATGTCTTTTGTATGTGTCCACTTACAATAAAAAAAAAAACATTGTGCTTTTGTAAAGAAAATAAAGAATAAAGAAAATAAACAGGGTGTGCTTTCTGCCTCTCTGTCTCGGTGAACTTTTTTTTCTTGAGCACATCTATAAACTTAAACAAAACTCAGCGAATACTTGTCACACATTTATGAGCCATATATCTTTATAAACATTTAAGTGTGTACTTTTAAATGATCGGATTCAAAAACAAATATTCTCTGTTTAAGTAATTTGTATAAAACCAACAAGATGTCCAGTTTCTCAAACCCTTGCTCATTATTTTTAATGTGACCATGCACACGCACGCAAAAGAGATTGACATGCAAATCTCCACGTTAAGGAACGTGAACTTGCTCATTACCTCAAAACCAAAGCACCAAACTTCATCAGTCTCTGCTTTTCGTCGAGCTTGGAAGACACGCTGTGAGCTTAGTCAGCTTACATTGGATTTACCTCAGAAGAAGAAGAACACGATTTGAAGACAAAAAAGATGTAAGGTAAGGAATGTATTTGAATTATATTAGTTAATGTTATTGTTGCATAAACTTCACATTGCAGTTGAACTGTTGCTAGATGCTGAATATTATAATGTATAGACCCGTGTTCACTGTTAAATACTGTGTTTGTTGATATCTGCTCAAACGTAGATATGTATAGGTAACAGTAATGTTTCATAGTTTGAAGCGGCTCGATCGCTTCAGTAAATAACGCGCTGTGCGTTTGAAAAGCAAAACGCAGCAAACATTAGGCTTTACTCCAATCTCATTTCATAACGTCATAACGAATGTAAACATTTGAAGTGACATATTATGATAATCAATATATTTTTCTCTAGTGTAGTGTTACTGAAGTGTTCCTTTTTAATGATATATATATATATATATATATATGTGTGTGTGTGTGTGTGTGTGTGTGTGTGTATTTTGTGATTTTTAAAAAGCAATTTTAACCAGAAAAATCGAAAATGTATTCCCAAAATCGTGCATCCCTATAGTTTCTCTTGAAATCAGCATGTTCACAGCTGGTTTTTTTTGTTTTTTTTTTACAGGGACCAGATGCCACTGATGAGTCCTGCTGACTTCAACATTCACATGAGTCTCTGTACATGAACATGGTAAAGTGAAAAATCAAACACATTGGAAACCGTGCAAACACCTACAGGTATGTACGTTTCAGGAATGCCATAAAGGTGTGTGACTGTTCAAGTCTCTGTCTTTAGATCACTGTGTTCAATAATTTGCTTTTTTCTCATTTGTTGTGTATCTTTGGATTATGTTGTGTTGTAAATAAATCCAAACAATCAAAAAGCCATTCTTTTTTAAATCTCCTCACTCTTTGTGCAAGGTTGCTCATAATGATAGGGCCTGATAGCACCTAATAGGGCCATTATGGGAGGGTCTTTGTCTTTCTCAGGTGTGAAAGCCATCAATATTAATGATGTGTTCACGCCTCCTCGCATAAAGCTTTCTTACACAAAACATGTCTTACAAATTTAAAATCGATATATTATTTTATCTGAATGAGAAGTCAGGGTGATTTTCACATAGTTTTGAAGCTAATTTTCTAGGCTATGTGATACAAGTTTCAAAAGCCGTGTGAAGAAATAATCAGTATGGGTTTCATGGCCTTATTTCAGTGACAATTGTTTTTGTTTTTTTCACAAACCACGCATAAATGTCATTATCTCAAAACTACAAACTTTTACATACATGCTGCTGATATATTATTGTAGCAGAGTTTGTGCTAAATACAGTGTAATCAGATTTTAGCCATGAAAATGTCACAAGTAACAGAAATAAGAACAAATGTCAGCGCATGTCAGAACACCTCCAGGGCCCAGAAAACACCTCAGACCCCAGAGGGTTAACACCATCTGAGTGTTAATTGAATTGAATAGTGTTATACAATCATCATAATTAGTAATATATTAATTCTCAGAAGTTAACTGTGGCAGTTTTACGAATATATTCAGACATTCTTCTCACTGAATTGTCATGTACATTTCGAAGTACAATGAAACAATGACACAAATGGCCACATCCTTCAGTGATCTTTAAATACAAGCTGCGCTATGATTGGATATGAATAAATTAATGGATGATGCGTAACGCCAGAACTAATAAGCATACGCTTTCGTTTCTCCTCTCCCACACACTTGGTATTGAACAGTACAGCTGTTCTATTCAAAGCGTTGCCATTAATACCCTTTCTTAGTTTTCCTCTGTGATCTATGGTAAAGAGACTGTTACACAGTCTTGCTCTGGGTATGTTTACCAGTAATTTCCTTATTTCTGACCCTTTCTCTTCAATGTCCAGATTTGAAAAGCTTCTCTGTGTTACTAATTTGATATGGGGTGTTTGGGAACTAGAAACCAATTATTTAAAATATGATTTCACAGTCCAGAGAGACCAAACAAACAAATTGTCTGACTTACACATTGATCGTCTGCTTAAGATATTAAGATTTAAATGATAAAAATGTACGATTCACAGTGTACAATGGTTCAGAAAAGTTCTTGCCACCAAGATCACACCCGAGAATTTTACACCCGAGAAAGTCTGTTATGATTTTTAATAGGTGAGATTCATCTAGAGGATAAGGACAAAATTAATACGACAAACTTTATGATAATGTTTTCAAATGGATTCCAAAGAATTTGCTTTGCCAGTTTTCTCTGCTTCGTTTTGTTGGAAAGAAAGAAACTTCTTGCTGTTCTAAACAGCAGGTGCTTAATCCTACATGAATACATTCAGTGGGAGTCCATCTCTCTCCTTGTTGACAATATGGCTTCTTTTCTCTTCTTCCAAAAGATTTATTCTTCACTGTTTAGGTTTATCACATGAACTGGCTATTTGACAATTTCTTTGTGATGGTTGAGAATTGTTGGGTGGGTGTAATGGATCGCAAAGTAATTATTTACTGTAATCTAATTACATTTCAGTTAAAGTTAAAGGCCCGTTGACACCCAGAACGATAACTATTCAGATAACTATGACAATAACTAAATTAGCATCCACACCACCAGATAATATCGTTCTGTTTATTCTAAGCACGAGTTTTGTCGTCTGTCGCTTTAATACTCAAGCTCTTTAAAGCAGAATGGATTCTGATTGGCTGTCAATGTTTTCATCGTTCATCAGCTGAAAATATAATATAATGTAATGTAATAAAATAAGGGAAATAAGCTGATTTGATTTGACTTATTAAAAGCCATTCATCTAGTTTTGGAAAGATGGATGAAAGAAAAATAAATAAAAAGAAGTAGTGCTGAATTTCCTCAATTTCTTCAAGATTAATCTTTTTTTTTCCCTCTCTGCATAAACTATCTGACTCCGTTTTTGACTTTTGCTCTCACATACACACTAACACACATGCATACACATCTGCAAACACAGTCACAGTATACGATCTCACACTAAGCTACAAGCTGAACAAGAAACAAGCCAAGGAAAAACAAGCTGATCCCAGATAGAAAAGATGTCAAAGACTGAAAACAAGACTGTTGTGTTTCCTTTTTTAACTCAATCCATGAAATATACATTAAGGAGGAAAGCTGTGGCCAGAGCCACGGAAAAACAGACGATGAAATGCCAACAATTTTCTGTCTTCATCCGACGTTTCTTTCTCTCCTTTCTCACTGTACTCTGTTAGTTCCGAGTGTTTGCATTGATTTCAGCAGCCGACAGGGCTCCAGCATATGATTGACAGGCCACATCTCTCCTCACCACTCGCACATGATGTTTGGAGTGTCAGATTGTGGTTTCTGGAATTCCCACGACACACTTGTAAAGAGCATTAGGTCTCAAACGTCTCTTGTTTATGTACATTTCATAGCTGTTGCTTAGCTCAAGATCATTGTTATCAAGCTTTTAAAAGATATTTGGACATATTTAAGGTTATGATAAACTGTTTCAGTAATTATCACATAATTACAATATTTTCCCATATAAAATAGCAACACAAACCATAGTTTCCACAATAATACACTAAAAATGTTACAGTTACAGAAAAAAATACTGTATGGACAGGCCACATGCAATGAACTATGGTTCATCACATGGCTTGTAGTTTCACCATAGTGGTTATCAGTACATTGTAAGGTAAAATTAAGATTTTAGTGGTATACTACGATTATATCGCTTAATGAAATATACAGGCATCAACATCCCATGCAGTAATGAGATCCTGTCTTGTCAGTGTATTTTTTTGCAGTGAATTTCTGGCAACCAAGGCTGCCAGTTTTACTTTTAACAGAATATTTCTGAAAGTGTTCCCATAGTTGCTACAGTTACTAGTGAAAAATCATTTTACATTAATATGGCATCCACCAGTTTTTCTGCATTAACTTGGGTTACACACTTTAGTTTAGGTCCAATTCTCACTATTAACTAACTATTAACAGTGACTTTTGCCTCAATAAACTCCTAACTGCTACTTATTAATAGCTAAGTTAGTTAGTTGTTAAGTTTAGGTATTGGGTAGGATTATGGGATGTAGAATATGGTCATGCAGAATAAGGCATTAACCCTCTGAGGTCGGCAAACACGCCCGCGCGTTTTGCTGGATTTTTTTCACATAGCAGCAACATAAACTTAAAAAAATCCGTCATTTATGGTCATATAAATAAAATAAATACATGATTATAAACTATAGAGGGTCTTCTTTTTTTGTGTACACTCACATTAACAACAAAACCTTGTTTTTATTTTTAAATAAATAAAATAAACAGGGTGCGCTTTCAGCTCACTCTGTCTCCGCAAAAATCTTTCTGAAACAAGTCTTTAAAATGAACTGAAACTCAGCTAATACTTATCACACAACCATGAAACATGCGTCTAAAGAAAGCTTTAAATTTCTACTTTTAAATAAAACAATTCACATTCAAAACAAATACTCTCCTGCAATGTAATCTGTATGAAACTAAAGAGAAGTACAGTTTCTCCCGTCTCATCTAATTATCTGTAATGAGTTCACACCCACTCGCAGAGCGCGCTATTCATAAGATAATGTGCTGAGGTGATCTATGCAAAATAAGGTAAACGCCCCCTGAAATGCCTTAAAACCAGCAAGTTTCATTCATTCACTTTCCTGCGCCGTTGGAAGATGACACGATTCACTGGTGAGGTATTTCACAAGACAACAATATTATCCAATCCTTTATTCTCTTCAACCAATGAATGTGTGAAACAAACAGAGAATGCTTTCTTCTTTAACACACGGAACACAGCAAAAAGCATCAAATACTGAAATACACTGATAGGTGAGAGTGAGAGAGAATATCACTGTTCTTGAAGGTGATAGATTTAGATGGAGTGCCCTGTTTGAAATAATTTCTTCAGCTGCTCTCTGTTCAGTATATTTGTTTTGTTCACATCTAAACTTTGAATTAAAGTGGAAAAGATCAGACAGTTTAAAAAGGTTCAATGTGCCTTTGAGATATGTTAAAAGCTCAGTGTTTCTCTGTACATATGCTGATTACTCGTGCTGTAAAGCATGGCATCTCACTGGTAAAAGGGTTGTGATTAATGTCCATTAACCTCTCCAGGAAAACATTCACTATTATCTGGAACCAAGAGTTCAGGGTTTGGCTGGTCAGCACGGACAGTCAGTCCCTGCTGGGAGATGTTGAATAATATTCAAAGAATATTACATAACAGAGGCTTTAACTGTCAGTGGAGAGACAATGGTTAGATGATTTAGAAACCCTGCCACCAATTTTGTCTTTTCTTTTTTGGACAAATTAGTGAGGGTTCTCTAGTAAAGCTTCACCATAACAAGAATAGCAATGTACAGTGAGACATTTAAGATTAATTACAAATCAGTTTCCACAATTTCAAGAGTGAATCATGCATTTATGTTGATGTCACTTACGAAACTCTCCAGTGTGTAATTGGCCATCGGTCCTCTTAGTAGCAAAAAATAAAACTTTTATCTAAATTCTGAATTATATAGCCTAGAAAGAGCACAAAGACCACTAAAATGCTGTCACTCAGTTCATCACAATCTCACAAAGTTCCATTATAATCAATGAATTTGTCTACACTGCACAATGAATCTCTTAGGGCCTGTTTACACCTGCACGTCATGCGTTTTCTCTGATTGGATAGCTATCAGATGCTGCATTCCAATTCGCATACTATCCATCCTAAATAGTATTCGAAATTAGAATTAGTGTGTCCAAAATCGTAGTACATTGGAATGACTATTCCAAAGATATCCGGATGGTCTACTTTTTCCGGTTAGAATCCGAAGTGCAAATCCACTCTAACGGCTACAAACACGAATACAAAGTGTTGAAAAACTACAAACATGGAGGATGTGCGAGTCCGACGGTTAGGTAGAGAGGTTTAGATAAAGGGGTTTGAGTGATTAAGTATCTAACCTGACGGAAAGATATTTATTCAATGTTATCCACATCATATTTAATCTGCTACAGCATTGTGAACATTTGTAAAGATATGTTTAGTCATTAACTTTTAAATGCATCATTATGCAAATTGCAAACACTTGAGGAGAGTCTCAGCATGAAAGACCCACGACTGGCAGATCAACATGCTACTACATTTCTCTCTGAAACGGTAGGAAATTAAATTGAATGTGAAGGATTTTAACTGTGACAAGATGATTAACAGGGCAGTTTAAACGGTGACAGGATGCACATAACTTAGCGAAAGAGCTGTCCGTTAAAAACACAATTATGACGAAGTAGTATGTCTCAAAGCTTGCCTACTCTTCTGCTACACTCTCGAAAGAACTGGGCCTTGTACCCCACAGTAAAGGCAGCTAGTGTGGCGTCAAAACCGCTCTATTCTAAAATAAATCAGATTGAAATCAGACATCTGATAATATTCCTGTTTACAGAAACTGTTAAATTGACTTGGAATTTAAACTCTTTCAACGCCTCATTAGCCCCGCAATGGAACAACTCATTAAGACTTGATTTTCCTCTGGGATCTGGCAATGAAAAAGGAGGGAATGTGAGTAAATTAAAATTCTCTAACAATAAGCAACACCACCCTCGCTTTGTTTAGGAAGAATATTGATTGAGTAATTACACAGAAAAATATGGGAAACACAAAATATGGGGGGGGGGGGGGGGGGGTATGAAGGTCACATATTTACTGCAGCTAAATATGGATGTACACTTGTTTCAACCGTCCCGACAGCACCTCCTGTTATTTAAACTTCTTTTGCCCTTAAACTAAAAAACTCTGATAATGCACACGTAAGGGTGTGTTTCAGTACTCATACACCTGCCATATTATCATTACAATGGCACATGAAACGATAAATACAACTTGTCAGTCAAAAAAAAGTACCGCACGAAAGAATTCACTCACCGCACTCAAAAACAGCTTTGCGGCTTTAACTCCAAAACGGCACGACATAAAGAAGAAATGTTTTCGCGGGTATGGTAGGCATTGCATGCTGTACGTGCTAACGGAATTTGACATACATGACGTGAGTAGTTTTCAAGGAAATCTCGGTGTTTCATCCGTTCCGCGTTTCAATCGTCCCGGCTCTCCCCTACTACATTACTGGTTGCTAAAGTTAGTTTGGTGTAAAATAAACATTGCCCATCCACATTGTTTATTTAAAGCTACAAGATACCAAAATGTTATAATGATTGTATACAAAATGTGATATATATGAAAATAGGGTAAGAATTTTAAACTTAATTCAAGATATATTCTCTGAAAACAAGCCTTGATATTTTTTTTTTATCTTGTTATGAAATGTTTACCTATATTACTGAAAAATGGTACAAATATATATATACTAAAGCCAGTTTGGTTAGAGGAATTAGCTGACAAAGAAAGCTCACTGTGTTGATTCCCATGATGTTTCACTTCTTCTCAGTCTAAAGCCAGTAAGTTAATTTGCACTGAAGCCTCACAGTGGGATGTTAATCTTTAGCGTGTGTTTGTGTGTCTAGATGTGTGTATAGTCTCATGGTGCACATAGGCTCATAGTTCTGGTCCAATCATAATCCCTTCTGACTGAATTGATGGGATATTGAGTGTTGTCTTTCCTGCTGTGCGTTGTTGAGTGTGATTTGAAGATGTTATTAGGCAGTTCTTCAACATTTGGGTTGGAAAACAGTATGAGCTACGATAACCCGATTATAATTTCCACTTGGGTGAACTTAGAATCGATCTCAAGACTCAAAACAACATACACTTCACAAACAAGCAGATGTAGAGGATCACGCTATCCTTCAGCACAGTGGTGGGTAAGACAGTCGTAGATCTGTTCGTATGGAGTTGTGGACAACAGATAAACACCAATGATAAATGCCAGTGTTGTAAAAGCTACTTTGTAACTTTATTAGCAACTTTCCAAGTAAAAGTAGATATATACATTGGGGCAATTTAAAGGGAAATATCTTTTAAATATGAAACATCAGATAAATAAAATAAATGAGTATTTATCTGGTACAAAATCAGTACGGATCACAATTAGAGTTATAGGGTTACTCAATAAAATTAAAAAAGATACATTTTCCCTAAATAAAGTAATAAAACGAGAAACACCCTATTCTTAACTGAATCAAAAACAAAGTAATAAACAGCTGAATTTAACTAAATATTTCACTTCAAAAAGATACAAGGTCCACACATTTTTTTGAACAGATAAACTGTCACACTATTAAAAAAATACAGTTAAGTTAGTAGGTTTACTACTTTTCCTTTTAATTGGTTAAATGCATTACACAATAATCATGCATTTATGATAATAAAATAAATAGGCGTAGTAACTTTTAAAAGAAAAGAGAAAATTGGGACGAGAAAAGATTTCAAGGCAAACTATTTTAAATAAAGTTTATGTTTTAGTACAGTGTAGGGGAGTCATTTGACTTTCAGTTCTCAAACCAGTTGAGAACCACTGCTTTAGCAGAATTCAACAGCAGCATGTCGACTCAAATCACACCATGAGGGCCTTCCATTCACGGGGGGTCAAAAACACATCTCTTATCTCAGTGACTTACATTCTCTCTCACTTCCTTTCAAAACTGAGATGCCTTGGTTGCTATTTCATGGAACAGATGGTGTGTGAGCACATTACCTCTCCACAGAGACATTACGGAGAAAAAGACTTTCAATCTGTTGAAGTCTGGCTTTCTTTCAGACATTATCACCATTTTCTAGCATCAGCAGAATCCCCTACACACACTTCTGAGGATTCCAGCAATATGACATTACCGCCTGACTTTGTTGCCTTTTAGGTCACAATGATAAACCACAAGCAAGACTATAAAGAATGTATCTAATTATAATTCACCTCAACAGTGAACAAGACAACAGACAGCATTCATGTCAATTTGGTCTGTACATTTAAATGGATAAACTGGATTGTACATTATATCATATATGGTAACAATTTACAATAAGGTTCATTAGTTAACTTTAGTTAACTACTTTAGTTAACATGAACTAAGAATGAACAATACTTCTTCAGCATTTATTAATCTTAGTTAATATTGATTTCAACATTTACTAATACGTTATTAAAATCAAAGGTTGTATTTGTTAACAGTAGTTATTGCACTGTGAACTAACATGAACAAACAATAAACAGCTGCATTTTTTTTAAACTAACTTTAACAAAGATTAATAAATAGTGTAACAAATGTATTGCTCATGGTTAGTTCATGTTAATTAATACAAATGTTAACTAATGAACCACAGACGCACGTCGGTAAATGAGGAAATTAACTTGCGCTCCCGGGGGTGGTTCAGCGCAAAGAGGAGGTGTGTTCCAGCGCAAACGTTCCCTGGTCCTATTTGGCAGGTTTAGAAAACAATTCCGCCACTGACCAGGAAAAACCTAGTCTAAAGTCAGTGGCGCGTTGCGCATGTTATTCATATGCTATTTTAAGCCCGCATGCTTGGCCATAATCAATGTAGCATGTACACAACGCGCATGCATAATTTGGGTGGGTTTCTCCCATCCCCATACAATGTCACTTCTCTGTCTTTTACAGCCCTGACGAGAACGCTGGTCTCCTCGGCTGTGAACCACTCCTGGCATGCACCTGGCAAATCCGCCGTTATAATACCAATCCGCCATGGAACAAGCGTGCCTGCTCTTAAAGGGAATGTGAGATGTCGCTCTGATTGGTTTATTTCACGTTATGCCCAAACCTCACCTATGAATAATGAAGCTAATTCAGACCAACCCATTTTAGATTTGCGTCGGGCACAAGAGTCATTTATCCCACCGGTATAATAACAACAGCGCCCAAGACCCGCCCACAAAGTTACTTGCGTTTCGTGCTTGATACTTGCGTTTCAGGTCGTTAAAATAGGGCCCCTAGTCTGGGGTGCATTTCCCGAACAACAACGTAACTCGCTGCTTAACTACCATAGTACGATGCATCGTTGAAGAAATCAACTAGCTAATCATGACTGTTTCCCGAAACCATACTGTCGCAAAGTGGTTATTCAACCACGTTGGTTTATGACGTCACGCATGTGGTGGAGTAATACCTTCTTTTAATTAATCTGTTTGAGATCGAATTAACGCTAGATGTTTTGCTATAAATTACAGACATGACATCTAAGGACTATTTCTAATTTATAACTTTATTTCCAGATTCAATCATAGGCTCGTTCTTACACACTAGAGCATGTACGCACATGCGCACTCTTCAAAAACGGTGCTTTAAATCTCTTGACAAACTAAAAGACGTAAATGACATTTGGATGTATTCTAAATAAAAGACATAGGTTGTACTGAATGTCAGCTTGCTTATTTTGCTCAAGATAAGGATTTATTAAGTCCACGTCATGAAAACTAGAAACTATGATTCTAACCACAGGTCGAGAGCTGTCGTTCCAACTACACAATTTTGCGATGCTGTTTGCGAATGTTAGTTAGAACGATGGTTTCGGAAACACTGACTCGTTGAACTGTGCTGATAACGACGGAACTTGTGAACATAGTTGGCTAACGATGCTTTTGGGAAACGCACCCCTGTTTATCAGTTCTCCTCTGTTCCCTACCTGTTTGTCTCCTTGGTTACTAATTAATTAGGTTCCTTGTTTCAGGTGTGTTGTGTTAATTAGTCTCGTTAGTTCCTCTTGTTTGCTATGTAACCAATATTTCTGTCTGTTCCTTGTCTTGTAATATTTAGAGTTCTATGTGATATGTGGTTGTACGTTTTCATGAGAATCCTTGGAATAAAGTCTTCTTTATCGTCTCCGTCGTCTGGCTCTTGATTACAGCCACCTATTCGTGACAATTGTAAAGCGACATAGTTTCCTAATCTGAGCAGGTAAAATATAATTAAAGAGTTAAAAAGAATAATCAAACATTCGCTCACTTTTAATGATGCTCAGATATCATTAAAACCTTTTTCATTTAGTCAGATGAAATAATGAGGTAATACATGCATTTAATTTAATCTTGTTGTGTTTCAATTTACTCAGAACCCATGTTTCACAGTGTGTATAATGTAGTGCGGTGGTTGTGATAGTCAGCACTATAGTATAATGGCCACTCTGACACCCATTATAAGTGCTAAACATTATGCGAGGCAGGACTTACGATATGGAGCATGATGTAGTCTCCTAGTCGGGGGGCGCTGTCAATGCGGACCAGAATCCCGTCCTTGATAGTAGTGCTGAAGCCCACCGCCAGTCTATCGGTCCGAGTGCTGGGCCTCTCGTTATTGGGCCATGTGTACGTGATAAGACCTCCACCCTTTCCAAAGATGTACGTCGCTCCAGCTGCAGGGAGGAATAGAGAAAGATAGTGTGAGGGATCAGCTGATTCTTTTACAATGCAACATCCAGCTGGTAGGATGTCAAAAGTACCAATATCAGTATTGTTAGTACAGAATTTTAACTCTATTCAGCACCAAAAGGCAGCAGACAGCAAAAAGCTTACGAAGAGCTTACGATGATGCAGCTACATAAGCTTGAGCAGTCAAAATTCCTGTCTTGGCAAAGTATTAATGTAAATACAGTCTGTCTGTCTTCAGCAAATGTAAACAGATGGGACATATAATTGAATGTGTCACAATATCAGATCTGTGCACTAGATCTTAGAGTGTAAATGCACTCTAAAAGGCTATTATGCTGTTAATATTTATCGAATAACATTATTGACAAGGAAAAGAAAACCACTCACTGCTCTTGACTGGATAATTTTAGTAGCTTTAATACAACTGAACATGAAGACAAAGTAAGGCTTAGAGAAAAAAAAATGCAGCAGATTTGAATTACAAGCTTTTTAGTCAGTCACCAATAACAGTGAATCCAATATCAATGGATTATATCTAATACTATAAAATTTGAGAATAATTTGTTTTATTTCACATTTTATTTCACATTAATACTTTATTTCTATACAAATGTAATGTTTTATACTGATATTGTTCACTGTTGTATGCTTTGTTCTTTAGGTTTTATTTGTCTTATTTCTTGCAATTTGCTAGATTACTGTAAAATCCATCTAGTGTTTAAGTAATTAGGCAAATCTGAATGCTGAATATCAGTATTCCAGAACTATAGCCCTATTCGGACACTAATTGTTTCTCATGGGGTTGTAAGGTATTTTCAACATTTACAGGGGCTAGTTAGGGCCCGAGCACCGATGGTGTGAGGACCCTCTTGGAATTGCTCTGTTTATTAGGGCCCGAGCACCGATGGTGTGAGGACCCTCTTGGAATTGCTCTGTTTATTAGGGCCCAAGCCCTGAAAGGGCGAAGGCCCTATTGTTTTCGGTAGGATTATTAGGGCCCAAGCCCTGAAAGGGCGAAGGCCCTATTGTTTCCGGTAGGATTATTTATTATTATTATTATTAGGGCCCAAGCCCTGAAAGGGCGAAGGCCCTATTGTTTTCGGTAGGATTATTGTTTATTATTAGGGCCCAAGCCCTGAAAGGGCGAAGGCCCTATTGTTTTCGGTAGGATTATTGTTTATTATTATTATTAGGGCCCAAGCCCTGAAAGGGCGAAGGCCCTATTGTTTTCGGTAGGATTATTTATTATTATTATTATTATTATTATTAGGGCCCAAGCCCTGAAAGGGCGAAGGCCCTATTGTTTTCGGTAGGATTATTTATTATTATTATTATTATTATTATTAGGGCCCAAGCCCTGAAAGGGCGAAGGCCCTATTGTTTTCGGTAGGATTATTAGGGCCCGAGCACCGATGGTGTGAGGACCCTCTTGGAATTGCTCTGTTTATTATTAGGGCCCGAGCACCGATGGTGTGAGGACCCTCTTGGAATTGCTCTGTTTATTATTAGGGCCCGAGCACCGATGGTGTGAGGACCCTCTTGGAATTGCTCTGTTTATTATTATTATTATTATTATTATTATTATTCTCCGCATTGAATTGCATTTTTGAGGGCCTAAACATGCGCGAAAACTCACGAAACTTTGCACACGCGTCAGAACTGGCGAAAATTTACATCTGATATAGGTTTCAGAATTGGACGGGGCAAAATGGCTCGATAGCGCCACCTATAAAAGTTCAACGGAGTGCGCCTCCCGCAACGTTCAACGTACGTGCACGAAATTCGGTACATACGTGTAATGACCTAATACCTACAAAAAAGTCTCTTGGAGCATAGCCCTAAACACAACAGGAAGTCAGCCATTTTGAACTTCCTCTCAGATTTTTGTGCAGTTTTTGCCATTTTCAGGCCTCGTACATTAACGAACTCCTCCTACAGTTTTAATCTGATCATCTTCAAATTTGGTGAGTGTAATCTTAAGGCCTTTGCGACGTTAAATTGCGAAGATCTTGAGTTTTCGTCGAAGGGCGGGTCCTCGGCGGCCTTACAAATTTCGATGTTTCGCCATGAAACAGGAAGTTGCTGTAACTCAGGCATGGAATGTCCAATCTGCCCCAAACTTCACACGTTTGATAAGAGTTCTGTCCTGAACACATGGCCATGCTCATATTCAGTTATAGTCATAGCGCCACCTGCTGGCAACAGGAAGTGACATGTTTAACACTGTTATGGACTCCTAATAACATATAAAAAAGTGCCAGCAAGTGCTAAACATGCTAACAACATACTAGAAGCATGCTAAAACATGCTAGCAAACTCTTAGCTAAGTGCTAAAGCATGCTATTATTGCAATTAAATAGGAATTTGCTGTAACTCAGGCATGGAATGTCCAATCTGCCCCAAACTTCACACTTTTGATAAGCGTTCTGTCCTGAACACATCTACATGAGAATATTCAGTTATAGTAATAGCGCCACCTACTGGCAACAGGAAGTGTCATGTTTAACACGTTGATGCCATTCTAGCAACATGTTAAAACATGCTAACAATGCTTAGCTAAGTTCTAAAGAATGCTAATTCAATGAAACATGACTTTGTTGTTACTCAAGAAGGCAATGTCCAATTTGCACCAAACTTCACATGTTTGATAAGAGTTCTGTCCTGAACACACATCCATGCTCATATTCAGTTATAGTCATAACGCCACCTACTGGCAACAGAAACTGACATGGTTAACACAGTAATGCAGTACTAACCACATAATTATTGTGTACTAAGCATGCTAGAAACAGACTGAACATGTTAGCAACACTTAGCTGAGTCATGAAGCATGCTATTATCACCATTATACAAAACATTTTGTAACTGACTTTGACATACTCTTACTATATATACCTCCTTAAATGTACATTTCCCAACCATGCTCTGCCTTCCTAAAGCCACCGAGTGTTGATGGCACGGGTGCGAGGGCCCTTTCATCGCTGCTTGCAGCTTTAATTATTATTATTATTCTTCTCCGCATTGAATTGCATTTTTGAGGGCCTAAACATGCGCGAAAACTCACGAAACTTTGCACACGCGTCAGAACTGGCGAAAATTTACATCTGATATAGGTTTCAGAATTGGACGGGGCAAAATGGCTCGATAGCGCCACCTATAAAAGTTCAACGGAGTGCGCCTCCTGCAACGTTCCACGTACGTGCACGAAATTCGGTACATACGTGTAATGACCTAATACCTACAAAAAAGTCTCTTGGAGCATAGCCCTAAACACAACAGGAAGTCAGCCATTTTGAACTTCCTCTCAGATTTTTGTGCAGTTTTTGCCATTTTCAGGCCTCGTACTTTAACGAACTCCTCCTACAGTTTTAATCTGATCATCTTCAAATTTGGTGAGTGTAATCTTAAGGCCTTTGCGACGTTAAATTGCGAAGATCTTGAGTTTTCGTCGAAGGGCGGGTCCTCGGCGGCCTTACAAATTTCGATGTTTCGCCATGAAACAGGAAGTTGCTGTAACTCAGGCATGGAATGTCCAATCTCCCCCAAACTTCACACGTTTGATAAGAGTTCTGTCCTGAACACATGGCCATGCTCATATTCAGTTATAGTCATAGCGCCACCTGCTGGCAACAGGAAGTGACATGTTTAACACTGTTATGGACTCCTAATAACATATAAAAAAGTGCCAGCAAGTGCGAAACATGCTAACAACATACTAGAAGCATGCTAAAACATGCTAGCAAACTCTTAGCTAAGTGCTAAAGCATGCTATTATTGCAATTAAATAGGAATTTGCTGTAACTCAGGCATGGAATGTCCAATCTGCCCCAAACTTCACACTTTTGATAAGCGTTCTGTCCTGAACACATCTACATGATAATATTCAGTTATAGTAATAGCGCCACCTACTGGCAACAGGAAGTGTCATGTTTAACACGTTGATGCCATTCTAGCAACATGTTAAAAATGCCATTGAGGTCTAAACATGCTAGAAACATGTTAAAACATGCTAGCAATACTTAGCTAAGTGCTAAAGCATGCTAATTCAATGAAACAGGATGTTGTTGTTACTCAAGAAGGCAATGTCCAATATGCGCCAAACTTCACACTTTTAATAAACGTTCTGTCCTGAACACATGACCATGCTCATATTCAGTTACAGTCATAGTGCCACCTGCTGGCAACAGGAAGTGACATGTTAAACACTGTTGTGGACATATAAAAACATATAAAAAAAGTGCCAGCAAGTGCTAAACATGCTAACAACATACTAGAAACATGCTAAAACATGCTAGCAAACACTTAGCTAAGTGCTAAAGCATGCTATTGCTGCAATTAAATAGGAATTTGCTGTAACACAGGCATGGAATGTCCAATCTGCCCCAAACTTCACACGTTTGATAAGAGTCATGGCCTGAACACATCTACATGAGAATATTCAGTTATAGTAATAGCGCCACCTGCTGTCAACAGGAAGTGACATGTTTAACACTGTTGTGGTCTCCTAATAACATATATAAAAGAGCCAGCAAGTGCTAAACAGGTTAGCAACATACTAGAAACATGCTAGCAAACACTTAGCTAAGTGATAAAGCATGCTATTACTGCAATTAAATAGGAATTTGCTGTAACTCAGGCATGGAACGTCCAATCTGCCCCAAACTTCACATGTTTGATAAGAATCATGGCCTGAACGCATGCCTATGCTCAAATTCAGTTATAGTAATAGCGCCACCTACTGGCAACAGGAAGTGACATGTTTAACACGTTGATGCCGTTCTAGCAACATGTTAAAAATGCCATTGAGTTCTAAACATGCTAGAAACATATTAAAACATGCTAGCAATACTTAGCTAAGTGCTAAAGCATGCTAATTCAATGAAACAGGACTTTGTTGTTACTCAAGAAGGCAATGTACAATCTACCCCAAACGTCACACGTTTGATAAGAGTTATCTCTTGAACACATGTCCATGCTCATATTTAGTTATAGTCATAGCGCCACCTGCTGGCAACAGGAAGTGACGTTTAACACTGTTCTTGACTCCTAATAACATATAAAAAAATGCCAGTAGGTGCTAAACATCCTACCAACATACTAGAGACATGCTAAACCATAATAGCAAACACTTAGCTAAGTGCTAAAGAATGATATTACTGCAATTAAATATGAATTTGCTGTAACTCAGGCATGGAATGTCCAATCTGCCCCAAACTTCACACTTTTGATAAGCGTTCTGTCCTGAACACATGACCATGCTTATATTCAGTTACAGTCATAGCGCCACCTGCTGGCAACAGGAAGTGACATGTTTAACACTGTTGTGGACTCCTAATAACATATAAAAAAGTGCCAGCAAGTGTTAAACATGCTAACAACATACTAGAAACATGCTAAAACATGCTAGCAAACTCTTAGCCAAGTGCTAAAGCATGCTATTATTGCAATTAAATAGGAATTTGCTGTAACTCAGGCATGGAATGTCCAATCTGCCCCAAACTTCACACTTTTGATAAGAGTCATGGCCTGAACACATCTACATGAGAATGTTCAGTTATAGTAATAGCGCCACCAACTGGCAACAGGAAGTGACATGTTTAACACGTTGATGCCGTTCTAGCAACATGTTAAAACATGCTAACAATGCTTAGCTAAGTTCTAAAGAATGCTAATTCAATGAAACATGACTTTGTTGTTACTCAAGAAGGCAATGTCCAATTTGCACCAAACTTCACATGTTTGATAAGAGTTCTGTCCTGAACACACATCCATGCTCATATTCAGTTATAGTCATAACGCCACCTACTGGCAACAGAAACTGACATGGTTAACACAGTAATGCAGTACTAACCACATAATTATTGTGTACTAAGCATGCTAGAAACAGACTGAACATGCTAGCAACACTTAGCTGAGTCATGAAGCATGCTATTATCACCATTATACAAAACATTTTGTAACTGACTTTGACATACTCTTACTATATATACCTCCTTAAATGTACATTTCCCAACCATGCTCTGTCTTCCTAAAGCCACAGAGTGTTGATGGCACGGGTGCGAGGGCCCTTTCATCGCTGCTTGCAGCTCTAATTATTATTATTATTATTATTATTATTATTATTTTGTCAACCTTTCGGCCACTTTTGGGGCCCTTAACATGCTCGAAAACTCTTGAAAAACACAGGTCAGAACCCGCGGCCATCAGGGCCGGACTGAAGCTGGTACCCGGGCGTGGCAGGGGGGCTCGACAGCGCCCCCTGGAACGGGATCCGAACACTTGTCCATAAATCAGACACGCTTGCATGTAATAATATGAAACTCGGTACACATATAGATCTCATCGGGCCGAACAACTTTCGTGCTCTAAGTTTTACGCCAGCCCAACAGGAAGTCGGCTATTTAGGGTTGTTTGGAAACGCATGCTGTGGAATTTAATGTACTCCTCCTAGGGAATTCATCGATTCGCCTCCAAACTCGGTGTGCATGAAGTCAAGACATTGAGGATGCTAAATTGCGGACGGATTTTTGATATCTCGAACGGTTTGGCCGTGGCGAGGAAACGAATTTATGGCGAAAAAATGAAACAGGAAGTGTGTTATAACTTCTGCATACATTAACTGATCTTGATGAAACTTCAGCAGTGTGTTCGTTGTAAGAGGCCGATCGCACAGATGTGACTATTGTGAGTCAAAGTTATAGCGCCACCAACAGGCAGCAGGAAGTACATCACTATTAAAATGCTTTGAAATCACTGTCTTATTTTTACCAGATTTGCTTCAAACTTTATGTGTACAATGTAGACACACGGCAGATGTAAACCTGTGAAAGGATTATTGATATCTTAGATACTGTTGCCGTGGCAACGCATCAAACTTTAAGATTCTTTTTTTATGCTTTTGAGACTCTTAACATACTTGAAATTGCATGAAACTCGACAGACACATCACATTTATTATCCAGTAGACATGTGCAAAGTTTCAGAAACGGGCGTGGTGAGGGGCTCAGTAGCGCCACCTTTAGTCATAAGTGGGGGGGTTAGTTTTATCAACAGCAACAAAACTTGGTATGCGTATTGTTCTCATCAAGACGGACAACTTTCTAATTTACATGAACCATCTCCGACCAACAGGAAGAGAGATATTTTGGTTTGAATGTGGATTTTCTGAAGAATTTTCTCTCCCTCTCTCTGTGTCTGTGTGTGTGTGAGGGGAGGGGGGGATTTGACTATTGCTTTTATATTGTTAATCAAGGTTTCAGGGGCTTTTGGGGTCCTTAACGTGCTCAAAAACTCTTGAAACTTTGCACACAGGTCAGAACCCACGGCCATCAGGGCCGGGCTGAAGCTGGTACCCGGGCATGGCTGGGGGGCTCAACAGTGCCCCCTTGAACGGGGTTCTAAAACTTGATCCATATATCAAACACGCTCGCATGAATTAATATGAAACTCGGTACACATATAGATCTCATCGGGCCGAACAACTTTACCCCGGTCAAGTTTTACGCCAGCCCAACAGGAAGTCGGCTATTATGGGTTGTTTGGAAAACGCTTGCTGTGGAATGTGAAATACTCCTCCTAGAAAATTCACCGTGTCCCCTTCAAACTCGGTGTGCATGTAGTCAAGACTTTGAGGATGCTAAATTGCGGACGGATTTTTGATATCTCGAATGGTTTGGCTGTGGCGAGGAATCGAATTTATGGCGAGAAAAGAGAAACACGGAAGTGGAATAACTTCTGCATACATTAACTGATCTTGATGAAACTTCAGCAGTGTGTTCGTGGTAAGAGGCCGATCAGATGGATGTAGCTATTGTGAGTCAAAGTTATAGCGCCACCAACTGGCAGCAGGAAGTGTGTCACTTTCAACATGCTTTTGACAAAAGTGGGGGGGGTTAGTTTTAACTACAGTAAAGAAAAAATAGTTTGTATATTGTTCTCATCAAGCCGGACAACTTTCTAATTTACATTCAATAGCTCTGGGCATCAGGAAGTCAGATATTTTGGTCTGAATGTGAATTTTTTTGCAAAATCAGCCTCTGAATTTTTAGCCACTCCTCTTAAACTATTTATTTTATTCGTACCAAACTTTTTCAACATGATGAAACTACATTAAATATGCTAAATTGTGAATGGATAATAAATATCTCAAACGGTTTTGCTATGGCGAGGGATTAAATAATGTCCAAAAAGGAAACACTAAAAATCTTCTAAAAATGTAATTATATACCATTTATTTCTATATAAAAGTATACAAATATCACAACTAAACCCATTTTATTCTGTTTTTGCAATTCAAGAAGAATGAAAAAGTTAAAACAGGCTATTTAGTGCTATTTGGTTCAACAAAAAAGCAAACATAGGGCTATACTGCCCTCTTGTGTCCAAAAGGACATCAAAAAAGTATATAAAACTTTTTACCAGGTAGGCCAATATTGTATTTAAATATACATGTATTAGGTATGTGTCTGAGGATATTTTCCCACCGGTTAATCGACGTGTGACACGAGTGGGTGCTTTTAAATCGCTAATATAATAGTGTAAGAAAAATAATGATAATGTTGCACACACAAATCACACACATGTGGGAAAGAATGATGCTTTTAAACAACACTAAACCGCCATTAGGTGTCGCCAGGCATCCATCTTAATAAGCGAGTCATTGATTCATTCGTTCAAACGATTTGTTCGAATGAGTCGATCATGATTAAGACAGATGTTTATGGATTGATCATTCAATCTTTGAGTCAACCGATTCGTTAAAAATGCTGAATCGTTCAGTTATGAGAAAACACGTGATGCGTGATGGTTCTGCCGTGATCTTTGTTTAACTATTTTCGCTGCTGAAACAGAACAAAAACAGTCAACATTGCATCTAAAATGTAAGTGACTTAATTGTAACTGTTTATTAACCTGTTGTATGAAATCTAGGGGTGGGAGAAAAAAATTATTCTTAGATGCATCGCGATGCGGACGTGGACGATTCTGAATCGATTCACAAATGTCAAAAAATCGATTCTCTAAAAAAATTTTTTCTAATAACGTAATATTGACGGAAGGCAAAAGGCGGAACTCTAAGCGGACGTGCGTGCAGTCTGTGGCGCGCACATAACAGAGAAGTTTCTTCTGCTCACCAAGGCTGCATTTATTTGATTAAAAATACAAACAAAAACAGTAATATTGTAAAATAGTATTCCAATTTAAAACAGCTGCTTTCTATTTTAATATATTTTAAACTGTTATTTATTCCTGTGATCAAAGCTGAGTTTTCAGCATCATTACTCCAGTCGTCACTGTCACATGATCCTTCAGAAATTATTCTAATATGATGATTGATACTCAAGAAACATTCATTATTATTTTAAATGTCGAAAACAGTTGTGTACAGTCTTTGATGAATAGAAAGTTCAAAAGAACAGCATTTATCTGAAATCTAAAGCTTTTGTAACGTTAAACACTACCGCTCAAAAGTTTTGGGTTAGTAATAATTAAAATTTTATTTTTTGGGGAAATAAATAAAATAAATCAGTACTTTTATTTATGAAGGATGAGTTAAACTGATCAACAGTTACAGTAAAGACATTTATAATGTTAAAAATATATATATTTGAAATATATGCTGTTCTTTTGAACTTTACATTCATCAAAGCATTTTGAAAAAAAAAAATCTGTACACAACTGTTTTCAACATTGAAAATAATAATGAATATTTATTGAGCATCAATCATCATATTAGTATGATTTCTGAAGGATCATGTGACACTGAAGACTGGAGTAATGATGCTGAAAACTCAACTTTGATCACAGAAATGAATTACTATGTAAAATATTTAAAAATTGAAAACAGCTGTTTTAAATTGGAATAATATTTCACAATATTACTGTTTTTTTTTTTTTTTTATCAATAAATGCAGCCTTGGTGAGCAGAAGAGACTTCTCCTAAAAACATTAAAAATCTTACTGACCCCAAACTTTTGAACAATAATATATATATATATATACATATATATGTATGTGTGTGTATGTATGTATGTATGTATATATATATATAAATATAGCTGCGAGCAGCGATGGAGGGCCAAAGCCGGCGGTACCGCCACCCCGGTGCCTTTAGGTAACTAAAGGCACCGGGGTTGCGGTGCCACCGGCTTGGGCCCGTAATCGCTGCTCGCAGCTATATTTATTCTTATTTTTCTGTCAACCTTTCGGGCACTTTTGAGACCCTTAACGTGCTCGAAAACTCTTGAAACTTTGCACACGGGTCAGAACCCGCGGCCATCAGGGCCGGGCTGAAGCTGGTACCCGGGCGTGGCAGGGGGGCTCAACAGCGCCCCCTTGAACGGGGTCCGAAAACTTGGTCCATAAATCAGACACGCTTGCATGTAATAATATGAAACTCAATACACATATAGATCTCATCGGGCCAAACAACTTTCGTACTTTTACTTTTTACGCCAGCCCAACAGGAAGTCGGCTATTTTGGGTTGTTTGGAAACGCATGCTGTGGAATTTAATGTACTCCTCCTAGGGAATTCATCCATTCGCCTCCAAACTCAGTCAGCATGAAGTCAAGACATTGAGGATGCTAAATTGCGGACAGATTTTTGATATCTCGAACGGTTTGGCCGTGGCGAGGACACGAATTCATGGCGAATAATGGAAACAGGAAGTGTGTTATAACTTCTGCATACATTAACTGATCTTGATTAAACTTCAGCAGTGTGTTCGTTGTAAGAGGCCGATCACATGGATGTGACTATTGTGAGTCAAAGTTATAGCGCCACCAACTGGCAGCAGGAAGTGTGTCCCTTTCAAAATGCTTTAAAATCACCCTCTTATTTTTACCCGATTTGCTTAAAACTTTATGTGTATAATGTAAACACACGGCAGATGTAGACCTGTGAAAGGATTGTTGATATCTTTAATAATGTTGCCATGGCAACGCATCAAACTTTAATATTCTTTTTTGATGCTTTTGAGACTCTTAACATACTTGAAATTGGATGAAACTCGACAGACACATCACATTTATTAGCCCGTAGACATGTGCAAAGTTTCAGAAACGGGCGTGGTGAGGGGCTCAGTAGCGCCACCTTTAGTCATAAGTGGGGGGGTTAGTTTTATCAACAGCAACAAAACTTGGTATGTGTATTGTTCTCATCAAGACGGAAAACTTTCTAATTTACATTAACCATCTCCGACCAACAGGAAGAGAGATATTTTGGTTTGAATGTGGATTTTCTGAAGAATTTTCTCTCCCTCTCTCTGTGTCTCTGTGTGTGTGAGGGGAGGGGGGGATTTGACTATTGCTTTTATATTGTTAATCAAGGTTTCAGGGGCTTTTGGGGTACTTAACCTGCTCAAAAACTCTTGAAACTTTGCACACAAGTCAGAACCCCCTGCCATCAGGGACGGGCTGAAGCTGGTACCCGGGCGTGGCAGGGGGGCTCAACAGCGCCCCCTTGAACTGGGTCCCAAAACTTGGACCATAGATCAAACACGCTTGCATGAATTAATATGAAACTCGGTACACATATAGATCTCATCGGGCCGAACAACTTTCCCCCAGTCAAGTTTTACGCCAGCCCAACAGGAAGTCGGCTATTATGGGTTGTTTGGAAAACGCTTGCTGTGGAATGCGAAGTACTTCTCCTAGAGAATTCATCCAATCCCCACCAAACTCGGTGTGCATGAAGTCAAGACATTGAGGTTTCTAAATTGCGGACGGATTTTTGATATCTCGAACGGTTTGGCCGTGGCGAGGAAACGAATTTATGGCGAGAAAAGAGAAACACGAAGTGGTATAACTTCTGCATACATTAACTGATCTTGATGAAACTTCACCAGTGTGTTCGTGGTAAGAGGCCGATCAGATGGATGTAACTATTGTGAGTCAAAGTTTTAGCGCCACCAACTGGCAGCAGGAAGTGTGTCACTTTCAACATGCTTTTGACAAAAGTGGGGGGGGGGTTAGTTTTACCAACAGTTACAAAAATCTGTATATATATTGGTCTCATCGAGCCAGACAACTTTCTAATTTACAGTCATTAGCTCTGAGCCAAAGGAAGTCAGATATTTTGGTTTGAATGTGGATTTTTTGGATATTTCAGACTCTGAGTTTTTTGCTACTCTTCCTAACTGGTTTATTATATTCACACCAAACTTTTTCAAAATGATGAAAATACATTAAATATGCTAAATTGTGAACGGATATTAAACATCTCAAACGGTTTTGCTATAGTGAGGGACTAAAGTAATGTCCAAAAAGGAAACACTAAAAGCCTCATTTCTTCAAAAAATGTAATTAAACACCATTTATTTCTATAAAAAAATATACAAATATCACAACTAAACCCATTTAATTCTTTTTTTTTCATTTTAAGAATTATTTATAAGTTTAAAAATAGTTATTGTACTATTTAGTCCCATAAAAGTCAAGTCATACATAGGGCTATACTGCCCTCTTGTGTTCAAAATCAGGTAGGCCTATAGTATTTATATATAAATATATTAGGGATGTGACTCTGGAAATATTTCCCCACCGGTTAATCGATGTGTGACACCGCTGGGGGCTTTTGAATCGCTAACTTAAAAACGAAAGTAAAATATGTTCGTCCGCACTGACTTTGATAATGGTTGAGCGAGCGTTTTCAATGAATTCCTATGGATGACTCTGTTTTTCTCGTTCCTCGCCATGGACGCGCACCGGTATGAATGCCCGTGCAGCAGTGAGTATTTTAGTTTAATTTTAAAATTAGCGCCTTTCGGGAGGCGGATTGCTTGAATTTATTTGACAAAAGCACAATGTTGTATTTTATTGCGACTGTAAACAAGTATAAGTTAACACTTTGCAGTTTGAATGATGTCCTGTAAATGACGGAGTATGTTTTTATGTGTCCACTGTTCAATCGCACCCGCACCCGCGCCCGTGCCACACACACACACACACACACACACACACACACACACACACTCCAGCATTGCAATCTTGACATCGCAGCCTGTTCATTATAGCCTTAATAAAATATAATAATAAAATAGTCAACCTAGCATATAAAAATTACACTGCTCTGTTTAAATAGTCAGTAGTACAATTTGTACCATTCACGGTAAGCACCGCTCCACTGTGATGTTTCAAGCACATTTTTGCGCGTGTGAAGAGGATGATTTTTTCCGTTGATATTGGAACACGAGTGAAGAACAAAGCCTATAATAAAGAATAGTTTAGCATCCAAATACATCGCAAATGTTGAAACATTTTGATTCTAATGAGAGGGTTACGTGAGCCCAACACTGTTTACTTTCATTTTTATTTTTACATTAAATTTAAAGGATTTGTTGTGGAATATTTTGAGTGTATCATAAAATCAGAATAAGGTAAGTCAAGTAATATTTTCTGTCTTTTATATATTTATATATATATATATATATATATAAATATAGCTGCGAGCAGCGATGAAGGGCCAAAGCCGGCGGTACCGCCACCCCGGTGCCTTTAGGTAACTAAAGGCACCGGGGTTGCGGTGCCACCGGCTTGGGCCCGTAATCGCTGCTCGCAGCTATATTTATTATTATTTTTTTTTTTTCTACTTCTTGGGCACTTTTGGGGCCCTTAACATGCTCAAAAACTCTTGAAATTTTGCACACACGTCAGAACCTGCGGCCATCAGGGCCGGACTGAAGCTGGTACCCGGGCGTGGCACGGGGGCTCGACAGCGCCCCCTGGAATGGTGTCTGAAAAATTGGTCCATAAATCAAACACGCTTGCATGTAATAATATGAAACTCAGTCCACATATAGATCTCATCGGGCCGAACAACTTTCGTGCTCTAAGTTTTACACCAGCCCAAAAGGAAGTCGGTTATTATACGTTGTTTGGAAAACGCATACAATGGAATGTGAAATACTCCTACTAGGGAATTCATCCGATCGCCACCAAACTAGGTGTGAATGAAGTCAAGACATTGAGGATGCTAAATTGCGGACGGATTTTTGATATCTCGAACAGTTTGGCCGTGGCGAGGAAACGAATTTATGGCGAATAATGGGACACAGGAAGTGTGTTATAACTTCTGCATACATTGACTGATCTTGATGAAACTTCAGCAGTGTATTCGTTGTAAGAGGCCGATCACATAGATGTGACCTTTGTGAGTCAAAGTTATAGCGCCACCAACTGGCAGCAAGAAGTTTGTCATTTTCAAAATGCTTTGAAATCATCCTCTTATTTTTACCCGATTTGCTTCAAACTTTATGTGTATAATGTAAATACATGGCAGATGTAGACTTGTGAAAGGATTATTTATATCTTAGATACTGTTGCCGCGGCAACGCATCAAACTTTAATATTCTTTTCGGATGCTTTTGAGACTCTTCGCATGCTTGAAATTGGATGAAACTCGACAGACACATAACACTTATTAGCCAGTAGACATGTGAAAAGTTTCAGAAATGGGCGTGGCAGGGGGGTTCAACAGCGCCACCTTGAACAGGGTCTGAAAACTTGGTCCATATATCAAACACGCTTGCATGAATTAATATGAAACTCGGTACACATATAGATCTCATCAGGCCGAACAACTTTCCCTCTGTCAAGTTTCACGCCAGCCCAACAGGAAGTCGGCTATTATGGGATGTTTGGAAAACGCTTGCTGTGGAATGTGAAGTACTCCTCCTAGAGAATTCATCCCATCCCCACCAAACTCGGTGTGCATGAAGTCAAGACATTGAGGATGCTAAATTGTGGACGGATTTTTGATATCTCGAACGGTTTGGCCGTGGCGAGGAAACGAATTTATGGCGAGAAAAGAGAAACACGAAGTGGAATAACTTCTGCATACATTAACTGATCTTGATGAAACTTCAGCAGTGTGTTCGTGGTAAGAGGCCGATCAGATGGATGTAACTATTTTGAGTCAAAGTTATAGCGCCACCAACTGGCAGCAGGAAGTGTGTCACTTTCAAAATGTTTTTGACAAAAGTGGGGGGGTTAGTTTTACCAACAGTTAAAAAAAATCACAATATATGTTGGTCTCACCGAGCCGGACAACTTTCTAATTTACAGTTATTAGCTCAGAGCAAAAGGAAGTCAGATATTTTGGTTTGAATGTGGATTTTTTGGATATTTCAGACTCTGAGTATTTAGCTACTCTTCCTAACTGGTTTATTTTATTCACACCAAACTTTTTCAACATGATGAAAACACATTAAAGATGCTAAATTGTGAACGGATATTAAACATCTCAAATGGTTTTTCTATAGTGAGGGACTAAAGTAATGTACAAAAAGGAAACTAAAAGCCTCATCTTCTAAAAATGTAATTAAACACCATTTATTTCTATATAAAAGTATAAAAATATCACAACTAAACCCATTTTATTCTTTTTTTTCAATCTAATAAATATTTATAAGTTTAAAAATAGTAATTGTACTATTTAGTCCCATAAAAGTCAAGTCATACATAGGGCTATACTGCTCTCTTGTGTTCAAAATCAGGTAGGCCTATTGTATCTACATAAAAATATACTAGTGACGGTGAGAATATTTTACCACCGGTTAATCGACGTGTGACACCGCTGGGGGCTTTTGAATCGCCAACATAAAAACGAAAGTAAAATATGTTCGTCCGCACTGACATTGATAGTGGTTGAGCGAGCGTTTCAAATGAATTCCTATGGAAGTAGGAATTAACTGAAAAACGTTCACTCTGTTCTGCTCGTTCCTCGCCGTGGATGCGCACCGTTATGAATGCCTGTGAAGCCATGAGCATTTTAGTTTAATTTTAAAATTAGCGCCTTTCGGGGGTGGATTGCTTGAAATTATTTTACAAAAGCACAATGTTGTGTTTTATTGCGACTGTACACAAATATAAGTTAACACTTTGCAGTTTGAATGTCGTCCTGTATAATGACGGAGTATGTTTTTATGTGTCCACTGTTCCATCGCGCCCACGCCACACACACACACGCACACACACACACACACACACACACACACACACGGTTTACTATCTTTGTGGGGACTCTCCATAGACTTAATGGTTTTTATACTTTACAAACTGTATATTCTATCTCCTCACACTAACCCTACCCCTAAACCTACCCATCACAGAAAACTTTCTGCATTTTTACATTTCCCCAAAAACTCATTCTGTATGATTTATAAGCTTGTTTACCCATGGGGACCTCTATTTAGGTCCCCACTGTGACACGAGTCCCCATGAGTCTGTGTGCATTCAGGTTGAAGTCCCCATCGGGATAGAAAAACATGAACACACATATACACACACACACACACACACACACACACACACATTCCAGCATTGCAATCTTGACATCGCAGCCTGATCATTATAGCCTTAATAAAATATAATAATAAAATAGTCAACCTAACATATAAAAATTACACTGCTCTAAATAGTCAGTAGTACAATTCGTACATTCACAGTAAGCACCGCTCCACTGTGATGTTTCCAAGCACATTTTTGCGCATGTGAAGAGGATGATTTTTTCCATCAATATTGGAACACGAGTGAAGAACAAAGCCTATAATAAAGAATAGTTTAGCATCCAAATACATGGCAAATGTTGAAACATTTTGATTCTAATGAGAGGGTTACGTGAACACAACACTGCTTACTTTCATTTTTATTTTTACATTAAATTTAAAGGATTTGGTGTGGAATATTTTGAGTGTATCGTAAAATCAGAATAAGGTAAGTCAAGTAATATTTTCTGTCTTTTATATATTTATATATGTGTGTATATATATATATATATATATATATATATATATATATATATATATATATATATATATATATACTGTATATATATATATATATATATATATAAAAATATAGCTGCGAGCAGCGATGAAGGGCCAAAGCCGGGGTTGCGGTGCCACCGGCTTGGGCCCGTAATCGCTGCTCGCAGCTATATTTATTCTTATTTTTCTGTCAACCTTTCGGGCACTTTTGGGGCCTTTAACATGCTCGAAAACTCTTGAAATTTTGCACACAGGTCAGAACCTGCGGCCATCAGGGCCGGGCTGAAGCTGGTACCCGGGCGTGGCAAGGGGGCTCAACAGCGCCCCCTTGAACGGGGTCCGAAAACTTGGTCCATAAATCAGACACGCTTGCATGTAATAATATGAAACTCAATACACATATAGATCTCATCGGGCCAAACAACTTTCGTACTTTTACTTTTTACGCCAGCCCAACAGGAAGTCGGCTATTATGGGTTGTTTGGAAACGCATGCTGTGGAATTTAATGTACTCCTCCTAGGGAATTCATCCATTCGCCTCCAAACTCAGTCAGCATGAAGTCAAGACATTGAGGATTCTAAATTGCGGACGGATTTTTGATATCTCGAACGGTTTGGCCGTGGCGAGGACTCGAATTTATGGCGAATAATGGAAACAGGAAGTGTGTTATAACTTCTGCATACATTAACTGATCTTGATTAAACTTCAGCAGTGTGTTCGTTGTAAGAGGCCGATCACATGGATGTGACTATTGTGAGTCAAAGTTATAGCGCCACCAACTGGCAGCAGGAAGTGTGTCCCTTTCAAAATGCTTTGAAATCACCCACTTATTTTTACCCGATTTGCTTCAAACTTTATTTGTATAATGTAAACACACGGCAGATGTAGACCTGTGAAAGGATTTTTGATATCTTTAATACTGTTGCCATGGCAACGCTTCAAACTTTAATATTCTTTTTTGATGCTTTTGAGACTGTTAACATACTTGAAATTGGATGAAACTCGACAGACACTTATTAGCCCGTAGACTTGTGCAAAGTTTCAGAAACGGGCGTGGTGAGGGGCTCAGTAGCGCCACCTTTAGTCATAAGTGGGGGGGTTAGTTTTATCAACAGCAACAAAACTTGGTATGTGTATTGTTCTCATCAAGACGGACAACTTTCTAATTTACATTAACGATCTCTGACCAACAGGAAGAGAGATATTTTGGTTTGAATGTGGATTTTCTGAAGAATTTTCTCTCCCTCTCTCTGTGTCTCTGTGTGTGTGAGGGGAGGGGGGGATTTGACTATTGCTTTTATATTGTTAATCAAGGTTTCAGGTAGGGATGTTGCGGTGACGGATTTTTTCCACCGGTTAATCGACGTGTAAAAAAACCGGTAATCCCGGTGTCACCGGGGTTGCGTGTCAGGGATTTCGGGTGGCCGAAAATGCGGACGTGCACACGTCTCAATTTTACTTTCACTTTAATTAGCGGCAATTCAGTAGCATTTGTTTGAATTAATCATGGGTTAATTTATTTTATTCTTAATAAAAATACACAAAACAATAAGACACTCGCTTGTATTACACACATCTTTATTGCAAAATGAATAATAACTTAACACACCATGTAAAAACTAAACAAAAGCACTTATGAAACACCTTTAAAGTGCATTTATTAAAACGAACCACTGCACACATCGTGCAAGTATCAAACAAGAAATTATATTAAAAAAATCACTATTCGTTAAATAAAGTGCCTGCCTTTTTCAGCAAAAAAAAAAAAAAAAAAAAAAAAAACAAAAAAAAAAACACCGCACAACCATCGAATATGAAACGAACAAACATCAAAAACTTTGTTAAATAAGGTAGCCTACCCGAATAATCACTGGACACTTAAGTGCAAAAAAAAAAAAAAAAAAAAAACTAATAAAAAAATTAAACTCACGTTTGCATTTCTCTTTGAAACCAGATCTTCCGCCATCCTTTGCCAGTTAGCTCGCCTCACTCTCCTCAAATGATAAATGAAATCGGACACCTGCTGCTTAAAGGCCTGATCACATATCGCGTCTTTTGCGCGCGCAAGTTCGTTATTTCAAATGTAGGCGCGCGGTATGCGCGCTCATAATGGAAGCTCGTTTTTTCCAAGCGCGTCCGCGCCGCATCGAGATAAAAACATCTCAACTTTTCAGAATGCCGCAAGCTCACCGCAGGTCGCGTGACAAGAACCAAGCTTTGCAACGACAGATGCCTCCGGAGCGCAACCACCCGAGCGCTTTGGAAAAAGGAGAACGCGGCGCGCCTAGCGTTTTCTATGCGTTTTTAGGCGCGATATGTGAACGTTCCGCTTACGCTAAATTACGAAGGCACGTAGTCACTAACTGAATTAAGTGCTTTATTACTATAGGCTAAAACTTCAACACGATGGTGACGGTGCCGGTGGTCAAGTGCTATGACCGGTAGGTGGGTTAAACACCGTGTATCACCGGTAACACCGACTATCGCAACAAGCCTAGTTTCAGGGGCTTTTGGGGTCCTTAACGTGCTCAAAAACTCTTGAAACTTTGCACACAAGTCAGAACCCCCTGCCATCAGGGACGGGCTGAAGCTGGTACCCGGGCGTGGCAGGGGGGCTCAACAGCGCCCCCTTGAACGGTGTCCCAAAACTTGGTCCATAGATCAAACACGCTTGCATGAATTAATATGAAACTCGGTACACATATAGATCTCATCGGGCCGAACAACTTTCCCCCGGTCAAGTTTTACGCCAGCCCAACAGGAAGTCGGCTATTATGGGTTGTTTGGAAAACGCTTGCTGTGGAATGCGAAGTACTCCTCCTAGAGAATTCATCCAATCCCCACCAAACTCGGTGTGCATGAAGTCAAGACATTGAGGATTCTAAATTGCGGACGGATTTTTGATATCTCGAACGGTTTGGCCGTGGCGAGGAAACGAATTTATGGCGAGAAAAGAGAAACACGAAGTGGAATAACTTATGCATACATTAACTGATCTTGATGAAACTTCAGCAGTGTGTTCGTGGTAAGAGGCCGATCAGATGGATGTAACTATTGTGAGTCAAAGTTATAGCGCCACCAACTGGCAGCAGGAAGTGTGTCACTTTCAACATGCTTTTGACAAAAGTGGGCGGGTTAGTTTTAACTACAGTAAAAAAAAAAAAAAGTTTTATATTGTACTCATCAAGCCGGACAACTTTCTAATTAACATTCATTAGCTCCGGCCATCTGGAAGTCAGATATTTTGGTCTGAATGTGGATTTTTTGGATATTTCAGACTCTGAGTTTTTAGTTACTCCTGCTTATACATAGGGCTATACTGCCCTCTTGTGTTCAAAATCAGGTAGGCCTATTGTATCTATATAAAAATATACTAGGTAATATGTGACTTTGAGAATATTTTACCACCGGTTAATCGACGTGTGACACCACTGGGGGCTTTTGAATCGCCAACTTAAAAACGAAAGTAAAATATGTTCGTCCGCACTGACATTGATAGTGGTTGAGCAAGCATTTCAAAAGAATTCCTATGGAAGTAGGAATTAACTGAAAAACATTCCTCGCTCATTCCTCGCCGTGGACGCGCACCGTTATGAATGCCTGTGCAGCCGTGAGCATTTTAGTTTAATTTTAAAATTAGCGCCTTTCGGGGGGTGGATTGCTTGAAATTATTTTACAAAAGCACAATGTTGTGTTTAATTGCGACTGTACACAAATATAAGTTAACACTTTGCAGTTTGAATGTCGTCCTGTATAATGACGTAGTATTTTTATTATGTGTCCACTGTTCAAACGCGCCCACGCCACACACACACACACACACACACACACACACACACGGTTTACTATCTTTGTGGGGACTCTCCATAGCCTTAATTTTTTTTATACTGCATAAACTGTATATGCTATCTCCTCACACTAACCCTACCCCTAAACCTACCTATCACAGAAAACTTTCTGCATTTTTACATTTCCAAAAAAACTCATTCTGTATGATTTATAAGCTTGTTTACCCATGGGGACCTCTATTTAGGTCCCCACTGTGACACGAGTCCCCATGAGTCTGTATGCATTCAGGTTGAAGTCCCCACCGGGATAGAAAAACATGAACACACACACACACACACATTCCAGCATTGTAATCTTGACATCGCAGCCTGTTCATTATGGCCTTCATAAAATATAATAATAAAATAGTCAACCTAACATATAACAATTACACTGCTCTAAATAGTCAGTAGTACAATTCATACATTCACAGTAAGCACCGCTCCACTGTGGTGTTTCCAAGCACATTTTTGCGTCGATATTGGAACACGAGTGAAGAACAAAGCCTATAATAAAGAATAGTTTAGCATCCAAATACATCGCAAATGTTGAAACATTTTGATTCTAATGAGAGGGTTACGTGAGCCCAACACTGCTTTCTTTCATTTTTATTTTTACATTAAATTTAAAGGATTTGTTGTGGAATATTTTGAGTGTATCATAAAATCAGAATAAGGTAAGTCAAGCAATATTTTTGGTATTTTATATATATATATATATATATATATATATATATATATATATATATATATATATATATATATATATATATATATATATATATAAATATAGCTGCAAGCAGCGATGAAGGGCCAAAGCCGGCAGTACTGCCACCCCGGTGCCTTTAGGTAACTAAAGGCACCGGGGTTGCGGTGCCACCGGCTTGGGCCCGTAATCGCTGCTCGCAGCTATATTTTATTAGGGCCCAAGCCCTGAAAGGGCGAAGGCCCTATTGTTTTCGGTAGGATTATTATTATTATTATTATTATTATTATTATTATTTTGTCAACCTTTCGGGCACATTTGGGGCCCTTAACATGCTCGAAAACTCTTGAAATTTTGCACACAGTTCAGAACCCGCGGCCATCAGGGCCGGGCTGAAGCTGGTACCCGGGCGTGGCAGGGGGCCTCGACAGCGCCCCCTGGAACGGGATCCGAACACTTGTCCATAAATCAGACACGCTTGCATGTAATAATATGAAACTCGGTACACATATAGACCTCATCGGGCCGAACAACTTTCGTGCTCTAAGTTTTACGCCAGACCAACAGGAAGTCGGCTATTATAGGTTGTTTGGAAACGCATGCTGTGGAATTTGATGTACTCCTCCTAGGAAATTCATCCATTCGCCTCCAAACTCGGTCGGCATGAAGTCAAGACATTGAGGATGCTAAATTGCGGACGGATTTTTGATATCTCGAACGGTTTGGCCGTGGCAAGGAAACGAATTTATGGCGAATAATTCAAACAGGAAGTGTGTTATAACTTCTGCATACATTAACTGATCTTGATGAAACTTCAGCAGTGTGTTAGTTGTAAGAGGCCGATCACATGGATGTGACATTTGTGAGTCAAAGTTATAGCGCCACCAACTGGCAACAGGAAGTGTGTCACTTTCAAAATGCTTTGAAATCACCCTCTTATTTTTACCCGATTTGCTTCAAACTTTATGTGTATAATGTAGACACACGGCAGATATAGACCTGTGAAAGGATTATTGATATCTTAGATACTGTTGCCGTGGCAACGCATCAAACTTTAATATTCTTTTCGGATGCTTTTGAGACTCTTTACATGCTTGAAAATGCATGAAACTCGACAGACACATCACATTTATTATCCAGTAGACATGTGCAAAGTTTCAGAAACGGGCGTGGTGAAATGGCTCAGTAGCGCCACCTTTAGTCAAAAGTGGGGGGGGTTAGTTTTATCAACAGCAACAAAACTTGGTATGTGTATTGTTCTCATCAAGACGGACAACTTTCTAATTTACAGTAACTAGCTCGGACCAAGAGGAAGAGAGATATTTTGGTTTGAATGTGGATTTTCTGGAGAATTTTCTCTCCCTCTCTCTGTGTCTCTGTGTGTGTGAGGGGAGGGGGGGATTTGACTATTGCTTTTATATTGTTAATCAAGGTTTCAGGGGCTTTTGGGGTCCTTAACGTGCTCAAAAACTCTTGAAACTTTGCACACAAGTCAGAACCCCCTGGCATCAGGGCCGGGCTGAAGCTGGTACCCGGGCGTGGCAGGGGGGCTCAACAGCGCCCCCTTGAACTGGGTCTGAAAACTTGGTCCATAGATCAAACACGCTTGCATGAATTAATATGAAACTCGGTACACATATAGATCTCATCGGGCCGAACAACTTTTCCCCGGTCAAGTTTTACGCCAGCCCAACAGGAAGTCGGCTATTATGGGTTGTTTGGAAAACGCTTGCTGTGGAATGCGAAGTACTCCTCCTAGAGAATTCATCCAATCCCCACCAAACTCGGTGTGCATGAAGTCAAGTCATTGAGGATGCTAAATTGCGGAAGGATTTTTGATATCTCGAACGGTTTGGCCGTGGCGAGGAAACGAATTTATGGCGAGAAAAGAGAAACACAAAGCGGTATAACTTCTGCATACATTAACTGATCTTGATGAAACTTTACCAGTGTGTTCGTGGTAAGAGGCCGATCAGATGGATGTAACTATTGTGAGTCAAAGTTATAGCACCACCAACTGGCAGCAGGAAGTGTGTCACTTTCAAAATGCCTTTGACAATAGTGTGTGTGTGTGTGTGTGGGGGGGGGGGGGGGGGGGGGGGGGGGGGTTAGTTGTATACAGTAACAAAAATCAGTACGTACATTGGTCTCATCGAGCCGGACAACTTTCTAATTTAAAGTAATTTGCTCCGACCAACAGGAAGTCAGATATTTAGGTCTGAATGTGGATTTTTGGGATATTTCAGACTCTGAGTTTTTAGCTACTCCTCCTAACTGGTTTATTTTTTTCACACCAAAAGTTTTCAACACGATGGAAATACATTAAAGATGCTAAATTGTGAACGGATATTAAATATTTCAAACAGTTTTGATATAGTGAGGGATTAAAGTAATGTACAAAAAGGAAACGCTAAAAGTGTGTCATCTTCTAAAAATGTAATTATACACCATTTATTTCTATATAAAAGTATACAAATATCACAACTAAACCCATTTTATTCTTTTTTTTTTTCAATTTAAGAATTACTTATACTTTTAAAAATAGCAATTGTACTCTTTAGTCCCATAAAAGTCAAGTCATACATAGGACTATACTGCCCTCTTGTGTTCAAAATCAGGTAGGCCTATTGTATCTATATAAAAATATACTAGGTATGTGACGGTGAGAATATTTTACCACCGGTTAATCAACGGGTTAATCAGCATTAATCAATGTTGTGGAGTATTTTGAGTGTATCATAAAATCAGAATAAAGTAAGACAAGTAATATTTTCTGTCTTCTATATATATATATATATATATATATATATATATATATATATATATATGTGTGTGTGTGTGTATGTATATATATATATATATATATATATATATATATATATATATGTGTGTGTATATGTATGTATGTATGTACATTGTGTGCAGAATTATTAGGCACATTGATTTTCTGATCATATTTTATTTCCAGGAACATTTTGCCAATTCCAAACCATATTAATCTTAATAACTACTATTAATTTTGTATTTAATCATGTATAAGTGATATATAATTGTTCATGAAGGCTGGAAATGAAAAATGTCGTATTTTCAGGTGTGCAGAATTATTAGGCAAGTTTTCTTTTACTGATAAAATAAGCCAAAAAAGAGATTTAACTAAGACTGAAAAGTCAAAAATTATTAAATCCCCATGAGAAGAATGCAATACTAGTGCAATACTAGAGATTACAGTTAAGGCATGACCATTGGACAGTGAAATGCTCATTAGGTCAGCAGGGTCAGACAAAAACAGGTGGAGAAGAAAAGACGCGTTAACTGCAAAAGAATGAAGAATTAAGGTGAATAATTAAGTGTGAAACCATCGGGAACCCTTTAGTCTTCAGCGCCACCATTTTCCAGAACTGCAACCTACATGGAGTCTCCAGAAGAGCAAGGTGTCAGGCAGGGACGTGCACAGACATTTTGAGGGGCAGGGGCTCAAGTAAAATAAAGGGCACTTCTCATAATTACGTATTTTTTTCTTTTTTTAAACAAAAAAGTATATATATTAACGCAACTCTGACTTCATTTAAAAAAAATAATTTAAAAAGTTAATTCATTTTAGGCTATCTTCCTCAAACTCACGCAATTGTTTCATTTTCAAAAGATGTCAACAAAATAATCAGTTCACACAGAAACCATGGTCTCCTTAGTATTATAGAGCAGCAAAGGAAACCATTCCACAATGTGTATGTTTTGAAAACATTTTCTATAGTTTCAAGTATATATGAAGAGTTCAGATGCAAAAGCCTCTGTGCCATCTGAAATTTTCTTCTAAAATGAGCATTTTTTTTTCAAGCTCGTATATTTAAGTTGAGTAATTTAACTTAAATGACAATTAATAGGTAATTTTCATTGCCAGTATGTGAAATAAGTGAATATAAACATACAAGCTTGATAAAAATGATAATATTGAAGGAAATTTCAGATGGCACTTGGCTTTTTCATCTGAACTCTTCATATTTAGAATAACCTAAACAACTGCATCAAGCATGTTTTACTATGTGGTGTGTTTTACTAACAATTTGATTATTTTTGCACAAGGCACTACATCGTTTTAATTATTTTGGTGTTATCAGAATACATAACACTTTCAAATTAAACTTACCAAAATACAAAAAAAACAATAAAAGCCAATGTCATATATGTATTTGTGGTTGTATGGAATAGCCTACTATTTTATAAAGGTTTAGAGGAAATAAAAAAAGTTAAATTACTCATAAATAAAAAGTTAATTTATAAATATTGTTATTTTTAATGTTTAATGTTAACTTATTTCTATTCAGTTTTATTTATTAATGTACCAGATGCAGTTACTCAGATTTACTACATTTTTTAGAGTGTATCCTCCATCTGTTTGCATCTGTAGATTTTTTCTAAATTCACCAATTTAGATTTCTAAATTTCAGGGGGAAAGACTCTTGATGCAAGTCATTAACTGGGGACGTTCTGTATGCAAATTAGGCGTCAACTAGTAAAAATGCGCACATTTGCATCTAATTGACAGGGCAATGCAGGTAAATAGGATAAACAAAATAACTAAAGCATATCACCTGGTGGTGATATATGCTTGTTTTATTAACTTATTTTATTACATGGCTTGGTTGAATTCCAATGTAGAATGCGGTCTGTTATAACAAACAGACCGCTGTGCGGAGTATAACAGACCGTTGCCATGATAAACAGAGCGTTGCTATGGACTCACAGGATTCTAACCGTAGAGACGGAGCGTACTATTTTCTTTAGCGGAAGCTAAATCGGGTTTAACAATCGGGGGAGAGGGAGCGCTTCAGAATTTCTGACCTGATACTATTCTTCAATAAATATATTTGTTTGAGAGGGAAGCTGTGCGCAAACAGAAACATATATTATTTTTCAAAAAAAAAAAAAAAAAAAAAAAAGCACCCCAGAAAAAAAGGGCACTTTCTCTCCAGGAATAAAAAGGGCAGGTGCTCAAGCCCCCTTTCATGTCTATGTGTGCACGTGCCTGGTGTCAGGGTCTCAGAGACTTGGGTTAGGCAAAGAATCCTAAAAAATGACCCCCTCTTAATAAGAATCACAAGCTGAAGTGTTGTGAAATACATGAAGACTGTTTTTATAGGCTTTATAGACGGGCAGATTGAGAGTGACTCTTGAAGGACCAGCACCACATCCTCTTCTACCACTGTTTGAAGAATTCATCTTCCAGAATACATTTTAATAAGTTTTCTGAGTTTATTTTTAGTCCATCTCCTACCCTGAAGTCCGTTTTGCAGAGATGGACTAAAAATTAACTCACAAAACTTATTAAAATGTATTCTGGAAGATGAATTCTTCAAACAGTGGTAGAAGAGGATGTGGTGCTGGTCCTTCAAGAGTCACTCTCAATCTGTCTGTCTATAAAGCCTATAAAAACAGTCTTTATGTATTTTACTACACTTCAGCTTGTGATTCTTATTAAGAGGGGGTCATTTTTTAGGATTCTTTGCCTAACCCAAGTCTCTGAGACCCTGACACCTTGCTCTTCTGGAGACTCCATGTAGGTTGCAGTTCTGTAAAATGGTGGCACTGAAGACTAAAGGGTTCCCGATGGTTTCACACTTAATTATTCACCTTAATTCTTCATTCTTTTGCAGTTAACATGTGTCTTTTCTTCTCCACCTGTTTTTGTCTGACCCTGCTGACCTAATGAGCATTTCACTGTCCAATGGTCATGCCTTAACTGTAATCTCTAGTATTGCACTAGTATTGCATTCTTCTCATGGGGATTTAATAATTTTTGACTTTTCAGTCTTAGTTAAAACTCTTTTTTGGCTTATTTTATCTGAAAAAGAAAACTTGCCTAATAATTCTGCACACCTGAAAATAAGGCATTTTTCATTTCCAGCCTTCATGAACAATTATATATCACTTATAAATGATTAAATACAAAATTAATAATAGTTATTAAGATTAATATGGTTTGGAATTGGCAAAATGTTCCTGGGAATAAAATATGATCAGAAAATCAACGTGCCTAATAATTCTGCACGGCCTGTATGTATGTATATATATATATATATATATATATATTATATATATATATATATAGCTGCGAGCAGCGATGAAGGGCCAAAGCTGGCGGCACCGCCACCCCGGTGCCTTTAGGTAACTAAAGGCACCGGGGTGGCGGTGCCACCGGCTTGGGCCCGTAATCGCTGCTCGCAGCTATATTTATTATTATTATTATTATTTTGTCAACCTTTCGGGCACTTTTGGGGCCCTTAACATGCTCGAAAACTCTTGAAATTTTGCACACAGGTCAGAACCCGCGGCCATCAGGGCCGGGCTGAAGCTGGTACCCGGGCGTGGCAGGGGGCCTCGACAGCGCCCCCTGGAACGGGATCCGAACACTTGTCCATAAATCAGACACGCTTGCATGTAATAATATGAAACTCGGTACACATATAGACCTCATCGGGCCGAACAACTTTCGTGCTCTAAGTTTTACGCCAGACCAACAGGAAGTCAGCTATTATGGGTTGTTTGGAAACGCATGCTGTGGAATTTGATGTACTCCTCCTAGGAAATTCATCCATTCGCCTCCAAACTCGGTCGGCATGAAGTCAAGACATTGAGGATGCTAAATTGCGGACGGATTTTTGATATCTCGAACGGTTTGGCCGTGGCAAGGAAACGTATTTATGGCGAATAATTCAAACAGGAAGTGTGTTATAACTTCTGCATTCATTAACTGATCTTGATGAAACTTCAGCAGTGTGTTAGTTGTAAGAGGCCGATCACATGGATGTGACATTTGTGAGTCAAAGTTATAGCGCCACCAACTGGCAACAGGAAGTGTGTCACTTTCAAAATGCTTTGAAATCACCCTCTTATTTTTACCCGATTTGCTTAAAACTTTATGTGTATAATGTAGACACACGGCAGATGGAGACCTGTGAAAGGATTATTGATATCTTAGATACTGTTGCCGTGGCAACGCATTAAACTTTAATATTCTTTTCGGATGCTTTTGAGACTCTTCACATGCTTGAAAATGCATGAAACTCGACAGACACATCACATTTATTATCCAGTAGACATGTGCAAAGTTTCAGAAACGGGCGTGGTAAAATGGCTCAGTAGCGCCACCTTTAGTCAAAAATGGGGGCTTAGTTTTTCCTAGAATCACAAAACTTGGTAGGTGTATTGTTCTCATCAAGCCGGACAACTTTCTAATTTACAGTCATAACCTCAGACCACCAGGAACTCAGATATTTTGGTTTGAATGTGGATTTTCTGGAGAATGTTCTCTCTCTCTGTCTGTCTCTGTGTTTGTGAGGGGTGGGAGGGATTTGTCTGTTGAGTTTAATGTTTGTTTTCAAGGTTTCAGGGGCTTTTGGGACCCTTAACGTGCTCGAAAACTCTTGAAACTTTGCACACAGGTCAGAACCCACGGCCATCAGGGCCGGGCTGAAGCTGGTACCCGGGCGTGGCTGGGGGGCTCAACAGCGCCCCCTTGAACGGGGTTCTAAAACTTGGTCCATATATCAAACACGCTTGCATGAATTAATATGAAACTCGGTACACATATAGATCTCATCGGGCCGAACAACTTTCCCCCGGTCAAGTTTTACGCCAGCTCAACAGGAAGTCGGCTATTATGGGTTGTTTGGAAAACGCTTGCTGTGGAATGTGAAATACTCCTCCTAGAAAATTCACTGTGTCCCCTCCAAACTCGGTGTGCATGTAGTCAAGACATTGAGGATGCTAAATTGCGGACGGATTTTTGATATCTCGAACGGTTTGGCCGTGGCGAGGAATCGAATTTATGGCGAGAAAAGAGAAACACGAAGTGGAATAACTTCTGCATACATTAACTGATCTTGATGAAACTTCAGCAGTGTGTTCGTGGTAAGAGGCCGATCAGATGGATGTAACTATTGTGAGTCAAAGTTATAGCGCCACCAACTGGCAGCAGGAAGTGTGTCACTTTCAACATGCTTTTGACAAAAGTGGGGGGGTTAGTTTTAACTACAGTAAAAAAAAATAGTACGTATATTGTTCTCATCAAGCCGGACAACTTTCTAATTTACATTCATTAGCTCCAGCCATCAGGAAGTCAGATATTTTGGTCTGAATGTGGATTTTTTTGCAAAATCAGCCTCTGAATTTTTAGCCACTCCTCTTAAACTATTTATTTTATTCCCACCAAACTTTTTCAACATGATGAAAATACATTAAATATGCTAAATTGTGAATGGATAATAAATATCTCAAACGGTTTTGCTATAGTGAGGGACTAAAGTAATGTACAAAAAGGAAACTAAAAGCCTCATCTTCTAAAAATGTAATTAAAAACCATTTATTTCTATATAAAAGTATACAAATATCACAACTAAACCCATTTTATTCTTTTTTTTTTTCAATTTAATAATAATTTATAAGTTTAAAAATAGTAATTGTACTATTTAGTCCCATAAAAGTCAAGTCATACATAGGGCTATACTGCCCTCTTGTGTTCAAAATCAGGTAGGCCTATTGTATCTACATAAAAATATACTAGGTTTGTGACAGTGAGAATATTTTACCACTGGTTAATCTATGTGTGACACCGCTGGGGGCTTTTGAATTGCCAACTTAAAAACGAAAGTAAAATATGCTCGTCCGCACTGACATTGATAGTGGTTGAGCGAGCGTTTCAAATGAATTCCTATGGAAGTAGGAATTAACTGAAAAACGTTCACTCTGTTCTGCTCGTTCCTCGCCGTGGATGCGCACCGTTATGAATGCCCGTGCAGCCATGAGCATTTTAGTTTAATTTTACAATTAGTGCCTTTCGGGGGGTGGATTGCTTGAAATTATTTTACAAAAGCACAATGTTGTGTTTTATTGCGACTGTACACACATATAAGTTAACACTTTGCAGTTTGAATGTCGTCCTGTATAATGACGGATTATGTTTTTATGTGTCCACTCTTCAATCGCGCCCACGCCACACACACACACACACACACACACACACACACACACACACACACACACGGTTTACTATCTTTGTGGGGACTCTCCATAGACTTAATGGTTTTTATACTGTACAAACTGTATATTCTATCTCCTCACACTAACCCTACCCCTAAACCTACCTATCCCAGAAAACTTTCTGCATTTTTACATTTCCAAAAAAACTCATTCTGTATGATTTATAAGCTTGTTTACCCATGGGGACCTCTATTTAGGTCCCCACTGTGACACAAGTCCCCATGAGTCTGTGTGCATTCAGGTTAACCCTCTGGGGACCAAGGTGTTTTTGGGGCCCTTGAGATGTTCTGACATGCCTTGACATTTGTGCTTTTTTCAGTTATTTATAAACATGTTAATGACAAAGGTGTAAATTCACTATATATAGCACAAACAGGGCTACCATAATATGCGAGCAACTTGTATGTAGATGTTTGTATTTTTAAGAGAATAATGTTTATGCGTGGTTATTGGAAAAAATAAAAATGAAAGTTGCTGAATTAAGACCACAAAACACATATTAAATATGTGTCCACAAGACTTTTGACTAATGGATGTGGTCCCTTTGAGTTCTAGCTTCAAAATTATATGAAAATAGTCTTGCTTTATCGTTCACAAAAAAAAATACATTGATTTAAATGGTGTAAAACAGGTTTTGCTTGGAAAGCCAATATGCGAGGGGGAGGAGTAGTTTACACCCACTCTGCATAATGACTCTGCCTAATGAGCCATTCTTTCAGGTGTGACACTGACTGAGCCACAATGCAAGGACAAAGGATGTATTTAGAAGAAGACTTATATTGACCATTTAAGATTTTGCTTACATCTCTCTTGTAAATATGTTTTGCTATTTTATTAAAAATGTTACAATTACAACAATAATTACAATTTCAACAATATTTCAAGTGTACTCTTTCTTTGTAAAAAAGAAAAAGAAAAAAGATTATAGGCCTATATTTTATCATATGTATTCATTAGTTTGAATATAGCCAACATTGGAACATCTAACATCTTAGTCTATGACTTTATTTTTGACAAATATATATATATATATATATATATATATATATATATATATATATATATATATATATATATATATATATATATATATAAAACGTTAGATATGAGCAGAAATTGCTAAACAAAAGCTTATTTTATGTGGCAGTATATTTTACAGTAGCCTAAAAACTGTACCCAAATCTAGTCAACAAGTGACTGACTGTAACGTTGTTTTTATGAAATATTAGGGCATATAAATGCTAATTTGCAGTTTAATACGTTGCTTATACAAATACATTTTATTTCAACATATTCCAGTCGATTTTTACTCATCTCAGTAGGCTATAGCAAAGCAGTTTATTCTTTCACACACAGACGCGCGATTCAAACAGTCTTTACAAATATGTACCCTTCATTCATCTCACAGAAAGGCGAGTCATATTATAGAAATGCGATTCATCTTTTTGCGGTTTGCATAGGCCTACACTAACGTTATTCCATAACGTTATTCCACACTTGAGAAAAGAAAACAGCCTACCTCACTCCACAGCGGGATCTGCTCCTCATATCAGGATATATTGTTCCTCATATCAGCACTGTTCTGAGGAATCTTTTCTCCATAAGGTAGGCTATATTATGCCTCACTCGATCGCGACGCGCTTTGTTTACAGCTGATGTGGGCGTTTCACAGATCTTCAATAGTTCTCAGAATTTGCGTTTGAATAGCACGCGCTCTCCGGGGAGTGGTCACATTACTGTGAATTAGCTCGTAATGAGCTCGACTGGAGTCGCTCTCTTTTTATACAGATTACAGAAGATGAGAATATTTGTTTTTTATATAAGTTACTTCATTTAACAGATGCGATCTCAAGCTTTATGCCCGTGGGTCTGTTTGCCTGTTTGACTGAATTTTCGCGGAGTTATAGATCATTTTCGAACGCGTTTCAAATGGGAGTTTACTGACAGTGAGAAGGCAGAAATCGCATCATGTTAATTTTTCTTTATTTGTCAAAAAGCAAAAGACTTTATTTTTATTGTGAGTATACAGAAAAAAAAATAGAAACTGAACAGGATCGTTTGATGTATTACACGAAAATGAAAGATCAAAATTAACAGAGCATTTAGTGTTTATTTTCATTGCTAAAAAAAAAAAACGAGCAAAACGCGCGGGCGCGTTTTTGGTCCCCAGAGGGTTAAAGTCCCCACCGGGATAGAAAAACATGAACACACACACACACACACACACACACACACACACACACACACACACACACACACACACACACACACACACACACACACACACACTCCAGCATTACAATCTTGACATCGCAGCCTGTTCATTATAGCCTTAATAAAATATAATAATAAAATAGTTAACCTAACATATAAAAATTACACTGCTCTAAATAGTCAGTAGTACAATTCGTACATTCACAGTAAGCACCGCTCCACTGTGATGTTTCAAGCACATTTTTGCGCGTGTGAAGAGGATGATTTTTTCCGTCGATATTGGAACACGAGTGAAGAACAAAGCCTATAATAAAGAATAGTTTAGCATCCAAATACATCGCAAATGCTGAAACATTTTGATTCTAATGAGAGGGTTACGTGAGCCCAACAGTGCTTACTTTCGTTTTTATTTTTACATTAAATTTAAAAGATTTGTTGTGGAATATTTTGAGTGTATCATAAAATCAGAATAAGGTAAGTCAAGTAATATTTTCTGTCTTTTATATATATATATATATATATATATATATATATATATATAGCTGCGAGCAGCGATGAAGGGCCAAAGCTGGCGGTACCGCCACCCCGGTGCCTTTAGCCCTAAACACAACAGGAAGTCAGCCATTTTGAACTTCCTCTCAGATTTTTGTGCAGTTTTTGCCATTTTCAGGCCTCGTACTTTAACGAACTCCTCCTACAGTTTTAATCTGATCATCTTCAAATTTGGTGAGTGTAATCTTAAGGCCTTTGCGACGTTAAATTGCGAAGATCTTGAGTTTTCGTCGAAGGGCGGGTCCTCGGCGGCCTGACAAATTTCGATGTTTCGCCATGAAACAGGAAGTTGCTGTAACTCAGGCATGGAATGTCCAGTCTGCCCCAAACTTCACACGTTTGACAAGAGTTCTGTCCTGAACACATGACCATGCTCATATTCAGTTATAGTCATAGCGCCACCTGCTGGCAACAGGAAGTGACATGTTTAACACTGTTATGGACTCCTAACAACATATAAAAAAGTGCCAGCAAGTGCTAAACATGCTAACAACATACTAGAAGCATGCTAAAACATGCTAGCAAACTCTTAGCTAAGTGCTAAAGCATGCTATTATTGCAATTAAATAGGAATTTGCTGTAACTCAGGCATGGAATGTCCAATCTGCCCCAAACTTCACACTTTTGATAAGCGTTCTGTCCTGAACACATCTACATGAGAATATTCAGTTATAGTAATAGCGCCACCTACTGGTAACAGGAAGTGTCATGTTTAACACGTTGATGCCATTCTAGCAACATGTTAAAAATGCCATTGAGTTCTAAACATGCTAGAAACATGTTAAAACATGCTAGCAATACTTAGCTAAGTGCTAAAGCATGCTAATTCAATGAAACAGGATGTTGTTGTTACTCAAGAAGGCAATGTCCAATCTGCACCAAACTTCACACTTTTAATAAACGTTCTGTCCTGAACACATGACCATGCTCATATTCAGTTACAGTCATAGTGCCACCTGCTGGCAACAGGAAGTGACATGTTAAACACTGTTGTGGACATATAAAAACATATAAAAAAAAGTGCCAGCAAGTGCTAAACATGCTAACAACATACTAGAAACATGCTAAAACATGCTAGCAAACACTTAGCTAAGTGCTAAAGCATGCTATTGCTGCAATTAAATAGGAATTTGCTGTAACACAGGCATGGAATGTCCAATCTGCCCCAAACTTCACACTTTTGATAAGAGTCATGGCCTGAACACATCTACATGAGAATATTCAGTTATAGTAATAGCGCCACCTGCTGTCAACAGGAAGTGACATGTTTAACACTGTTGTGGTCTTCTAATAACATATAAAAAAGAGCCAGCAAGTGCTAAACAGGTTAGCAACATACTAGAAACATGCTAGCAAACACTTAGCTAAGTGCTAAAGCATGCTATCACTGCAATTAAATAGGAATTTGCTGTAACCCAGGCATGGAATGTCCAATCTGCCCCAAACTTCACACGTTTGATAAGAATCATGGCCTGAACACATGTCTATGCTCAAATTCAGTTATAGTAATAGCGCCACCTACTGGCAACAGGAAGTGACATGTTTAACACGTTGATGCCGTTCTAGCAACATGTTAAAAATGCCATTGAGTTCTAAACATGCTAGAAACATATTAAAACATGCTAGCAATACTTAGCTAAGTGCTAAAGCATGCTAATTCAATGAAACAGGACTTTGTTGTTACTCAAGAAGGCAATGTACAATCTACCCCAAACTTCACACGTTTGATAAGAGTTATCTCTTGAACACATGTCCATGCTCATATTTAGTTATAGTCATAGCGCCACCTGCTGGCAACAGGAAGTGACGTTTAACACTGTTCTTGACTCCTAATAACATATAAAAAAATGCCAGTAGGTGCTAAACATCCTACCAACATACTAGAGACATGCTAAAACATACTAGCAAACACTTAGCTAAGTGCTAAAGAATGATATTACTGCAATTAAATATGAATTTGCTGTAACTCAGGCATGGAATGTCCAATCTGCCCCAAACTTCACACTTTTGATAAGCGTTCTGTCCTGAACACATGACCATGCTTATATTCAGTTACAGTCATAGCGCCACCTGCTGGCAACAGGAAGTGACATGTTTAACACTGTTATGGACTCCTAATAACATATAAAAAAGTGCCAGCAAGTGTTAAACATGCTAACAACATACTAGAAACATGCTAAAACATGCTAGCAAACTCTTAGCTAAGTGCTAAAGCATGCTATTATTGCAATTAAATAGGAATTTGCTGTAACTCAGGCATGGAATGTCCAATCTGCCCCAAACTTCACACTTTTGATAAGAGTCATGGCCTGAATACGTCTACATGAGAATGTTCATTTATAGTAATAGCGCCACCTACTGGCAACAGGAAGTGACATGTTTAACACGTTGATGCCGTTCTAGCAACATGTTAAAAATGCCATTGAGTTCTAAACATGCTAGAAACATGTTAAAACATGCTAACAATGCTTAGCTAAGTGCTAAAGAATGCTAATTCAATGAAACATGACTTTTTTGTTACTCAAGAAGGCAATTTCCAATTTGCACCAAACTTCACACGTTTGATAAGAGTTCTGTCCTGAACACACATCCATGCTCATATTCAGCTATAGTCATAACGCCACCTACTGGCAACAGAAACTGACATGGTTAACACAGTAATGCAGTACTAACCACATAATTATTGTGTACTAAGCATGCTAGAAACAGACTAAACATGCTAGCAACACTTAGCTGAGTCATGAAGCATGCTATTATCACCATTATACAAAACATTTTGTAACTGACTTTGACATACTCTTACTATATATACCTCCTTAAATGTACATTTCCCAACCATGCTCTGTCTTCCTAAAGCCACCGAGTGTTGATGGCACGGGTGCGAGGGCCCTTTCATCGCTGCTTGCAGCTTTAATGATTTTATTGCCATCCGAATCCAGAATGTCAGGTTTTTTCTTCTGCTGCACTTTGGATGCATTTTAAAGATCTAGCCTACACTTTTATAACTGAAATTCTGAAAGAACAATATTATTTCAAATCACCGCTCAAAGGAGAAAGAAAAGAAAAGCAGGTAAACATTTGAAATGGGCCGTTATTATGACAGCAATTATATACATAAAAATATATAATATAAATATATTAACCAAGCAGCTTTATGTTTACCTCATGTAAATATCATGTAAAGGCTGTATTAACTTATAACCGTTAATTAAATGGTCTAAATTACATCCAGCATTTTGAGATAAAATATGTAAGACTGGAAAAACTGGAAGAGAGGGCAACTCTCTGAGAGAACAAAGGAAATTAACATTTGGGGGGGGCTGTCAATGCGGGGGCGCTGTCAATGCGCTGTCAATTCGGACCAGAATCCCGTCCTTGATAGTAGTGCTGCACCCAGCGCAATTGACTTTGTACACCGACGCATGTATCATTCCTATTTTGCACCCGCGCACAGCGGACTTTTCCTTCCACAGACGCACGTCAGTAAACTAGGAAATGCATTTGTGCTCCTGGGGGTGGTTCAGCGCAAAGAGGAGCCGTATTCCGGCGCAAACGTTCCCTGGTGCTATTTTGCAGGTTTAGAAAACAATTCCGCCACTGACCAGGAAAAACCTAGTCTATGGCCCTATTTTAACGATCTGAAATGCAAGTATCAAGCGCGAAACGCAAGTAACTTTGTGGGTGGGTCTTGGGCGCTGTTGCTATTATACCGGCGGGATAAATGACTCTTGCGCCCGACGCAAATCTAAAATGGGTTGGTCTGAAGTAGCTTCATTATTCATAGGTGTGGTTTGGGCGTAACGTGAAATAAACCAATCAGAACGACATCTCACATTCCCTTTAAGAGCAGGCACGCTTGTTCCATGGCGGATTGCTATTATAACGGCGGAATTGCCAGGCGCACGCCAGGGGCGGTTCACAGCCGAGGAGACCGACGTTCTCTTCAGGGCCGTAAAAGACAGAGAAGTGACATTGTATGGGGATGGGAGAAACCCATCCAAATTAGATTCGGTTAAACAGGCGTATAAAAAATTGGGTAAATGTGTAAGCTAGATTTATGCCTATTTTTGTCACATCTTCATGGACACAACAATGATTTCCCTCGTGTGTTAATATTTTTCCTTGTAATAATGTATGGTTTTCTAAAAATGAGAACTGCTGCATCTGTGTGTAGATGAGATAAGCAAAGTGCATGCGCACTACATTACATCTACGCACACACTACATTGATTATGGCCAAGCATGCGCCCTTAAAATAGCATATGAATAACATGCGCAATATTTTCCTATTATTAATATGAATTTATTCTTATTAATCCTAGCGTCTGCCATTTTTACACAATCATGCGACTGACCACGTAATCAGCGCGTGTCCCGGTTCGTGCTCCTCCACCAGGAATAAATCGCCATCCGAATGCATGAGTTTTATCACTCAGGTGCCATACAAATTTATTTTTTACAGACACCCACATGAGAAACGATTACCGTCTGAATAAGTATTTTGATTGCTTTAAAAAACACACAGATAAATCCTCAGCTCTACAGATAATATGGTGGATTTTAAGAACCCTATAGTGACAATTCAGATGGTACGCTGTTCTACAATCAGGCTCTTGTTTTATCATTGTGGTTCATGCAGAATTTATTAGAAGTTGGTCTGAGATCACTGTGAAACCTTCAACAAGCCTATATATTTTTATGCAAGTTTTAGTGACCTAATTTTCATGGTGACTCTTAGACCTTGGCTGTGTGTCTAGAGCTTGAGCTGAGCACTGGGATCAATGCTTGGCCCTCAAGCCTCTGAAATGGGACTCTATACAGGGAAAAGCTTGAAGCTGCCAAAAAAAAAGAAAAAGAAAAAAAGACTTACAATCCTCATCCATTATACATGAAACTGCAACTAGAGAACAAAAGCAGGCAAAGATATAAAATCAAACAATCTCTTGCAAGTGTAATTTGACAAACACGAAAGGGCAAAGAAAATAAGCTGGACGTTGGCTCTTCGAGAAGAAGGATCATTATGCTTTCACATCACACCCATAGCAAAAGATAAAACGAGTGACAAAACTCCAGAAAGTTACTTTGAATCACAGTAATTACCCCTCTCAAATCAGAACCATTTACTAATGTCTGGAAAAACGTAATCAATTGCATCCAGGACTCTGAGGTCTAAAACTATTAAAACATCAGAATCTTTGTGATCTATTATAGGCAGGGCCGGATTTATGCATACGCATTCCAGGCACGTGCCAATGGTCGCATGTCCAGGGAGGCCCAATTACAATGAGGAGAAATAATATATTTTCTTAATTATTATAATTATGTTACTCTAATAGTAAAACACCAAAAGACAATTACCATCTAAATTAACACAATTTGAAATATTGGGCAGAAACCTCTTATCTTAACTCTGATAGTAGGTGGCGCTTATGGAAAAGCATGAATACAGTGGTACACAAAGCAGCGCTGCGCTTATATATACCACTGCAGGCTGTATAGGCAATTAGGCATTAGCACAAGGGTAGGACGAAAAAGAAAATGCCATCGAAACTTTTCTGAAGAGAGTCAGTTCCATTCAGAGATCCATTCATAAAAATGTCTACCTTTTGGAACAGTCCTAAAATGCAGCCTCTGTAGGCAGCTCAATAGGTGTTTGAACAAAGCAGTTGAGATCAAAGAAGTAACTGAGGAATGAACATGTTTGTGCAATTTTTGGGCCCTGTGCAGAAGGAACAACTGCACTGAGAGTTTTATTGCCATCGTTGACGTTTTCACCACCATTCGTTTGTTATTATAACTGTAACATCTCATTTGCACATCTGGGCTTGAGGGCCCAGCTGGTTGATATTCCTTAAGGGGAAGAGACATCATGCCGAGCGGATGGGGTTGAGTCCCATGAGACAGAGAGACATATGGGAGTGAGATGAAAGAGAATGCATCACATTCATATAATACTTGCGCTGGGTCAGCCTACCTTGTCCCCAACTAATATGTCTATGCTAGGTCAACACTCTATTTCAGGGGCTTTCAAACTTTATGGAGTCAAGGACCCCTTATAGGGAAGACAATTTTCCAAAGACCCCCTTATAATTATACCAGTGATTAATCCCAAAGTTAATGTGGGTGAGAGTAATGAACATAATATGCTTGTTTTATTGGTGCAAACGGTCCCCATAGTAAATGTAGGCTACTTTTTAATAATAGGCTACAGTTACATTTGATTATTTACCGTATTTTTAAGAGAAAATGAGTCTCACACATAAGTCGAACCAGATCAAACTTGCATTGTTGAGAAAAAAAACAAAAAAACATAAAAGTTGCATAGGTGTATAAGTCCCATTTTATTATTAGATTCAGAAATAATGTACAATACTGGTAAATAAAACTAAACGTTACCAAACTCTAAACACTGTAAACATGTATTTTTACTTCCCCTCACTCTAAATCCTTTAAATTTAATGGTAGATTCAAAATAAATGAATTATAGTGCCATTCATTATAAACAACATTTAAAATAAAGGTTATTTGTAATGAGTGGCACTATAATTTATTTTTATTACATAATAAACTTATTTTCTTTAACAAACTTATTTAGAGTGAAACTGAAACTGAAGTGGGCTTACTTATTCAGCATGAATCGTTTACATGAATGAATTGTTAGTCACAGTGTAACATTTGGTTGCTAAACCGCAGGATCTCACTCAGAATTCATCAGTGTCTCCAGTCGTAGTTCTCGTGAGGATGGACACAGATCTGAGCTCAGTCTTCAGGGAGTTGTCCTCCTATACCATGTCTTCTCAGTGCTGTGGGAGGCCATGAAATATTGCATCCACACTGCACCCTAGGGAGCCAATTATCCCACTCAGTGGATTTGCTAAGTAACAAGAGACACCATTCAGTCCTTACAACACCATGTTTCTAATGGACCCTGCACGAGTAGGCTTAGCGAATGCCTGACAAACAAAAAAAGCTATTTACCAAATTTAATCGTGTCAGGGCTTTAAGCGATTGTACACGTCCATTTAAATGCTGCCGAATTGACAGGTAGGCTGAGAGTTACTTGCAGCGTTGATAGAGTGAGGGAGTGTTTTGCATTTAGGCATTGGTGTTAAGAAAAAGGCTAAAAGTAGTGAGATTACAATTACGCCACAAATGGACTGTTTTTAATGAACACTGAAAGCTTTTGAAAGTTTGGTGTTTTACGTATGAATTCATTATGGGCAAACTGCATCTTCTGGAGCAATATGTACCACAGTTACTGTCTCCTTAATGGAATTCCAGGCTGTAGAAAACTTCATTAAAAAACTTCATTACAGAAATGCGCTGATAAAGGGTGATGCGTGGCAAACATTTTCAATTCAATATACTAACACACAAAAATAAAGCGTGTGCGTGTTTGACACATTAAGTTAACTAAGAACATGCTGTTAACAAACATGCTGGACTAAATATTGCTTTCACTGCTTGCTGCATTTAGCATTTCCAATTCCATGATTCAGTTAAGAGGATTCTTAATCAAATAGGATTTCTGGTATTTTTTTTTATTTTTCTTCATCTGAAACAAAGTTAGTACATTGTCAACGATTTCATTTATTGTATAGCAAAACAGACACTTCTTGAATTTCAACAAAATGCGAGTGAAGAACCAGCCCTTCACACAGCCCGCTGATCCCGGAAAATTGCCATACAATTGCCAGAGTGACTTCTGTGTGAACGGAAACACGTCCCAGATTCCGGGATCGATCCAGGAATGGGGACCTAGTAACATTGCCGGGATCAGCCCCGGAACGTCGTAATCGATGCTCTAGTTTATGATCGAATCAGAAAAAAATGCACGAGCGTGGTTTCTCGAGAGAGAAATCGCAGATCATAAGCAAACTTAAGACACTGTAGAGACATTACACGTCACATCTCTTCACGGGATGTGTGTATACGCGCAAACAGATTCCGGAAAATCCCTGGCAGTGTGAATGAACCAAAATCAAATGATCACAGGACAAATAATCAGTGTATTTCCTGGAATCTCTGTGCGAAAAGGGCTATAGTAAATGTCTTTACCTAGACTCAGTCTCAAAATTATGCACTTGATATTGTCTCGTGGCCTTACAAGCACTTTCTTAGTGGCCCTTATGTGCACTCAATGCACCATTTCACCTAGACAGTACTGGTGCAGACTATATAGTGAACTATTACCCAACAGTCCATGTTGCAGAGAGGACCACCAGGACAAGGCCTTGATCAGTGTACAAACTACAACCAACTAATTTGTTAGCACCAGCCTGCATTACAGGACGGTTTGCTTTTATTTGTCAGTATGTGACGGACTGATGGCATAAAAATGGCCTAGTCAACGCTGTCAGTCATGACCAAAAGTTAAGATCAGGTGTTGCACAGTCTGAGGCCACATTTACAGATACCCAGGTATTTAGAGAAACAAATATCCCCCCCCCCCCTCCGTTTTCAATAATAACTTTGTGCACACAACATTGTTTTCAAAAAAGTTGTCATTTACATCAACCCGCATAAATACGCTGTCGAGCGCCATCATAACTATGCCAAACCTATGGCCGGCAGTGTAGGGAGAAGGATAAAGCCAATGCAAGCCAATCAGAATCCTCAGAATCGACAACAACGAATAACACGACCGACTTCCTAGGGCGCTCACATGACGATAAGCATTTTCTGCCGCATAATGTGACGTTTGAGAACCTAAAACCCCATTTCTCCCAGTTGACACGGCAACCGGCGTTATCAGAAATCTCCACTTTGGCCGGAGTTTTTAGAAATAATCATTTTCTGTGATAAAAAAGGGGTTTTTGTGTAAATGAGAGGCCAAACCGCAGGGAAATATCTGTGTCTTCCCTTCGTGTAAACGGGGCCTGAGTGGATTTTACTCGAGACTTCGCTGGGGTCATATTGTATAATATGACAATATATATTATACATGACAATGTATAATATGACAATATGACAATAAATAAATAAATAATTGTAAAAGACATACAAAAGTAAAAGACAAAAATACAACTGGCTTTATCCCACTAAACATGCAATTGTAATCCTGAGCTTCTCCTTTCATTCACCGATCATTCCATCAGATCGCGTTCTGACCTCTCTATGAATCAAAGTGTGGTTCTGCACAATGCCACCAAGGTTAAGAGTGTAGATGTGTAACAAAGCAAGCCTAACATGTCTTGCTTCAGGAAGAAATTGCACTTCTGCCAGTGTAGTTGGTGGAGCAGCCTCTTGGCTCATATCCCAGCATGCCCAACTAGCAACACAGTTTAATCTCTGTGAAGAGGTGAATCTCTGTGAATCTCTGGAGGCAGAAAAACATCCATCTCATTATGAAGGCACACGTGTAAACAACACATGGAAGCACATATTCATTAGCACACACATTGGTTACATGTTTGGATTCGGTGGCTGTCCCTGCAATACTCGCCCAATTACCCAAGATCCACATTGAGTATTTCTGGTGCCTAACACATAATTGGTGCTATCTGTGATTTAGATCCTAAAGTGGTGTCTCATGGGCTTTCAAACATGCAGTATGTCGGAGGTGCAGAAAATCTGTTCCACAAAGTACAACACAAAACCACAAACATGAAAACACAAGAGTACAAGAAAAACAGAGCAAGCACACTCTTTCTCCAAAGCACTGATGTTTTTCCACCTTGTCCAGTATAAAGTATATCCAGACAATGGCTGACCTGCTCAGCAGGCTCTGGGCACAAATGCTGTAATCTGGAGCCAAGGTGCTGTGGAGAACAGTTCAAGAGAAAAGTTTTCCAATTAAAAATGTGTAGGTCTTTCAGAGACTGCTGTTTGTAATCACTCTTTGTAATCTTGTAAACACAGCTCTTGCAATTGTGAGGCCAATTAATAACCAAGCCATATAGTCTAGGCAGAATTTCTGAAAATGTGCTTATTTAAAGTGCTGGAGGCATTTTGTGATTATTTATATTATACAACATTTCTAGGGGTATTAAGGGGTGCTGAATCCAAATCTGCTGTATATGAAGCTCAAAAATGTCCCAAAATGCCTCAAAATTGAGAAATTCAAAATGGCCGCCACCGCCAGGCTGAAATCTATTTTTCAGTGTATCTTTTTGACTAAACAAGCTACAAACATGAAATAAATGTGCTTTTGTAAGCTTTCCTACATGGGCAATTCAATGCCATATTAAGATTTGAGATGTCATGTGAAGAAACTGCTTAGATATTGCAAAAATAGTTGTTTTTAACTATGAACTATTATTAACTAATTAATAATTAAAGGAGCTGTATGTAAGAAATGTATTTCAATTAATCATAAAATGGCCCTGATATGTCACTAGACATTAAGAAATCATGTTCATTTCAAATACTTATATCACTGACAAAAGTAGTACGGCCAGGATATTGTCATTTAAAAAGTGAAGTTGCAGCCCTCAACTGATGTTGATGTTGTCATCTTGTGTTTTGGCCTGAAGCGCCGCCCTCCATCTATCTACCAATCACGAAGTCAGTAGTGTTTCTGCATCCGGGTTGCCAGCTCTGCTCTAGTTACCACAGCTGCAGCTACAAACTGCAGCCTATGTTCCTGCTGGATCCTGCAGCCTATCTGGCAACCTCGAGTCAGGGGGAGGGGGAGGGGATACACCGCTCTATACAGTAATTTGAAAGTGATTGCAGTACCAGTTTTGGCCACAATCTTACATACAGCTCCTTTAAATTATTATTATTAATATTATCAGGCTACTTTTACTTAGTTTGTATTTTGTTTTGAGTTAAAATGTGTCAAATGTGCTGTAATGCACTCCCCGATATCATCCCACCCCTCCCCCGAGCTTAGCCTTTCTCACACCTCCCCCGAGCTTAGCCTTTCTTAGCCTCTCTCCACTCTCACACTCAGAACGGCTGATCGGAAACATAAGACAGCTAACAGGTAAAGTCATGTCCAGTGTATATTTTCATAATGTGACATGTTTTCATAAACATCCCAAGGGGATCAATAACGTTTCTATCTATCTATCTATCTATCTATCTATCTATCTATCTAAGTAGTTTAAATAATTGCAGTATATATTTTAGCATTTTTGATCACTAAAAAAAGCCTATTAGCGCGATTAGCTAGATGACATCAAAGTCAGTAAACTTAACACACTTGCTTTTACACTGACTGATTGGAGGAAAGACTTTAAATTTATTTCATCTAACCCTTTCGCACGTACGATCACACCGGTGTGATCAGTCTAGGCTGGTCCCTGGAGCGTACGATCACACCGGTGTGATTAGAACGATTAGTGCATCACGTGATCAAGTGCTAAATTCAAATGTGCTTTCGCACGTTGGCTGGCACTGAGCCAGAGACAGGCGCACTCAGAGCTGTCATTTATCAAAACTTTTCAGTGTTTTCAACCACATAATGTTTATTTTAGGTTTCAGACATATAAATTCACATAAGTACTAAAAAAAACAATACATTTAGAGTATGTAAAATACACACTGATGTCTATGGAAGAGGCAATAATAATCCTTTCCATTATAATTAGACACGTTTTATTCATATCAGATACACATTGTGTAAGTAACTTCAAAGTTTACTCTATTCTTTTCCCAGGTCACCTGCCACTTACTTTTATGTATTTCGGTGGTGGATTCAGAAGTGGATGAATTCACGTGTTGTAAATCCAACAGATCTGATTCTCTGAACTGCGTCTGGGGCACAAACTAACATGGCGGCGCCCATCGCGCATACAGGTCTACTAACGCGATTTTTATAAAGGTGTTTAAACAACAAAACACTTCCACTTGCATATATTTGACAATCGGATTATCAGATCTTTCATGCCATAGCTAACAAATTTGTGAATATTTTGAATAAAAAAGGAAAAATGACATAAAAGCAGATCATCATTCATGCTGAGGTGTGTCACGTGACAAGCAATGACGCATCACCATGGAAACCGGTCGCCACGAATAACGGTCGCCTTGAAAAACTCACGCTGGGGAGTGAGCCAGAATATTTTAAACTTAAGTGTGAAAGGGTTAAAGATGCTCTAAGTGATGTTGGGTGACGTCACTTCTTGTTGACGTTTAAAGTATTGTCAAACAAAACGGAGGCTAGCTAGACCCTCCCTCCTCCTCATCCGCACACTAACTCCCCAAACCCCACCCCAAATCCTTCTTGTCGGTTATTGGTTGGAACAGTTTGTTATGTTTCGTGGTGCGGGTTAGCCCAGTTTGTTTTTGTTGCCGTTTGTGGAGCCTGTGGTGTCTGCAGAGACCACATTTTTTTACAGTGTGTTCAGGGGACATGTAGCTAGCGGATAGTGAGGAGATGTTTGCTGTATGTGACAAAAAAATGTTGGCCTAAAAAACGTGTGACATCGCTTAGAGCACCTTTAATTTATTTAAATGTAAATCTCTTTGGGTATTGTTCTACTTGAACCATTCAATCCCTTTTAGTAATCCTTAATGAATTTTAAAAAAAAAAAATTCTATTGAAAGGCCTCCCACGGCCCACCTGCAATACCTCGGCGGCCCACAGGTTGGGAAACAACTCTTTCTTGTAGGTCTGAATTAGTCAATTGGCGACAAAAACCATGGCTGAAGAAATAGACCATACCCAAGAAAGCTTAATGTCATCTGAGCCACAGTTATGCATCATATGCCAGGAAGACAATAAGAAAAATCTCATGACAGTTAGTAAGGATGGTCTCCAGTCAGCTGACACTATAAAACAGCTCTGGATGAAATTACACCATGACAATTTCCGAGATGCAACCAATCGACTTACTGAGATACTTCAAGGAGACTTGCCTCAGCAATTCTTATGGCATAAGGACTGCCGAGCAAAATACACGAATAAACGTGAAATAGAAAGGAAATTGAAGGCAGAATTGAAAAAAGATACCAAACCAAGTTCATCTGCATCCACCCCAACTCTGCAAAATGTTACTCTACGGAGCAAAATGCCTCCAATAGATTGGAAGCAGTGTATCTTTTGCCAACAAGATCAGAAAGAAAAACTACATCTCATACAAGAAATGAAATTCAGCAGCAGAATCCTACAAGCAGCAACGTGTGATTCATTCTTAAGAGTGCGACTAGCTTGTGTAAATGATCTTATAGCTGCAGAAGGAAGTTATCACATGACTTGCAAGACCAGGTTTGAACGTAGGACCAAACGCATGGAGTCACTTCCGAGCACAGACATGCCATTAGAGTGGATCTGCCAAGAACTTGAACAATCAGCAAATCAAGTGGATATTCTGGATCTTGTACATGTGTGGGACCGGTACTCTACACTAGCTAATGAGGCTCAATTAGATATACCATCTAGATTTCTAAGCCGAAGGAACTCCTTCAAGGAACAAATAGCTGATCGTCTTGAGGGCATATACGACTTTGTTGTACTGCATGATCAGCCTCGAAATGAACCTCGTACTGTCTTGGTTCCATCCAAATACCGGCATATTCCAGTTATTCGTACATTCAAACATAAGGATCAAGATATGTTCCTGAACTTGGTCCATGTGGCATTGCAGATCCGAAGAGATATGATCTCACATCCAAAACAAGAAGGGATAGACATCAGTGAAAACAGAGCAATAGACAACATACCCAACAGCCTGTACATGTTCCTCAACTTGTTACTAGGTGGTCAGCACCTGCTGGAGGATGACATTGAAGATTATGATAAGAACACAGCCAAACGACAGTTTAGAGTCCTCAGCATTGCACAGGATCTTATGTACACAGCTAGTGGAGATAAGTTCCTCACTCCGAAGCACATTGGACTGGCCTGTACCCTTCATCAAGCTACACGTTCGAAGGAGTTGGTGAACATGTTTCACCAGGCAGGTCATGTTATGAGTTACCGTGAGGTAATCAAACTTGACACTGAACTGGCTAAGACGACCTTGGGGGATGATGGTGCCGTTGTTCCACAAAATCTGGTAAAGTGTCGCTTTGCTCATTTCTCAGCGGACAATGTTGACATCAATGAATACACTCTGGATGGAAAAGGGACATTCCATGCCACTCAAGTGGCTGCCTGGCAACGTGGTCCACCTGAAGGTGATCTCCTTGAAGGAGTTGATCTTTACTCCAGGTCAGACACCCTCAACATCCCCAAGGCAATGACTGATATCATACCTGCACCAAAGAGAGGAATCACAGAGCCGCCAATCAGTGGTGTATTAGCAGCAGACTATTTCACACAGTCATCTGAACAATGTCCCGCAGCACAGAAAGCACAAGCTACAAACATGGCCTTCTTCATGTCCAGGACATCTCAAAAACCAAAGCCTTCCTGGACATTGTATAATCAAAAGGCAAGCAAAGTCAACCCAGAGAAAACTACAGTAGGGTACCTACCTATCATCCAGGCTCCTGCATCTGAACTCGATACACTGAACACAGTCGTCAAGCGAGTGCTCCATGTCTCCAAATCAATGGAACAACAACATGTCATTCTGACAGTGGATGAGGCACTTTATCCGAAGTTGCTAGAACTGAAGTGGTCAGTAGAAGAATACAAGGACGTGCTTATACCTTGCCTTGGAGGCCTTCACATTGCCATGAACTTCCTGGGTGTGATAGGACAACACATGGTTGATTCTGGCCTGAGGGAGCTATGGGTCAATGTGTGATCTTCTGGGAGCAAATGCTGCTCAGCATGTCATGGCAGGAAAGGGGTATGCACGTACTATAAGGACCCACAAGCTTACCCTGCAGGCTCTTTGGCAACTACTACTCCCACAGCTTTACACATATCTGGATGAGGTTGATGTTACACTGAGAGTTGAACTCGCAGATCTCTGCCAGTCCATAGATGCTGATCACATCGCACAAATGGCTGACAAACTGACCAAAGACCAATTCCAGCAGCCCATGAAAGAGTTTTCTGCATCACTTGCAGTTGATGACCCGAATGCTGCATTCTGGTGGGACTATATGACTATGGTCAGCATCCTACTCTGTTTCACAAGAGCGCAACGTGATGGATTGTGGGATCTCCACCTGTATGCTTTCAAACGTATGCTGCCCTTCTTATTCAGGTACGATCATATCAACTACGCCAGATGGGGTACTGTATACCTGGCTGAGATGTCTGCTCTCCCACCAGAAATCCTCCTTGAGTTTCAGAAAGGCAACTTCGTGGTAAAATGCAGTGATCGACGCTTCAGTCAGGTTTCAGCAGATCAAAGTACAGAGTGGCTAAACGCTACAGGAAAAAAGAGTGGAGGCCTAGTAGGTATCATCAGGATACCAACATCCCTCAGTAGATGGACACTGTCGTATAATCTGAGAACAGTCATAGCTTCTCAGACAACAGCGATGCTGAGACTGACAACAGATGATAAAGACGATGAGTACACACACACAGAGTGCACAAAGAGTAGAATGGAAAGAGACGATGTGGATGAAAGCAGAATATGTCAATCATTAAAAGAGCACAGTGTTTTTCAAGATGGTGGGGACACACTCAAGAACATAATCAACAAGGACGTGGTCACACCCCAGATTCAACAATATCTGCTTGGTGCAGAACACCACAAATGAAAGTGTTTGTGGACAAACGTCTGTGTGAAACTCCAGATAGTGACCAGCACTTGGATCTGAAGTCACCCATTCGAAAGAACAAAGCCAAAACATTTGCCTCTTTGTATGAAGTCGTGCAACTTTCCAAGAACAAGCAAAACATCATCAAAGTGGACAGGCAGATTCTACAAAGGCTCATCACAGTTAGGTAGACCTGCAAAATATTCTCCAGCATGAACTCATGCCCATCCCGCCATCTCTGGCCGCAACTAACGGCAGTCTACATTCCACCAACAAATCTGTTTTAGCAAATATACCGACAAAACATATCCAAACCCCTGCAGATGTGCCCCTTCAGGAACCCAGCTGCTTTCTTATTGATGGCCAAGCACTTGTAATGGCACTTGGGAAGCCGCCTGACATCACAACATTCGGGAACTATGCCAACAAGTTTGCTGACACAGTGATGGCAGAGAAGTACCAGAGGGTTGATGTAGTCTTCGACAGGTACCATGACAATACCTGCAACTGAATTCAGACAGAAAGAACACAGTGGTCTTTAGTGATACCAGGAAAGCATGTTTCACTTCATTCAGTGTACTTTTGCAAGTGGCAAGTGCAAACTGCACCTATAATTATGATCAATTATGAATATAAGAATGAATTAACTGATTTAGGACATTATTTAATAAATTCAGTATTTGAAATTCAGTAGATCAACAGCGTGAATGAACCACCAGTTTCTTGATTTTAACACACTTTTGTCAAAAATTTATATATATATATTTATATATACAGGTGCTGGTCATAAAATTAGAATATCATCAAAAAGTTGATTTATTTCAGTAATTCCGTTAAAAAAGTGAAACTTGTATATTATATAGACTCATTACATGCAAAGTGAGATATCTCAAGCCTTTATTTGTTATAATTTTGATGATTATGGCTTACAGCTTGTGAAAACCACAAAATCAAAATCTCAGAAAATTAGAATATTACATGAAATCACACAGTAATTACACAGTAATCCCATGGTCATTGAACCAGGTTTTGGTTCTTTTGGCAGTGTGGGCCGGTGCAAATCCTGCTGGAAAATGAAGGAAGCATCTCCATAAAGCTTGTCTGCTGAAGGAAGCATGAAGTGCTCTGGAAATGTCCTGGTAGACGGCTGCGTTGAGTGGACAGCACAGTGGACCAACACCAGCCGATGACATGGCTCCCCAAACCAACACAGACTGTGGAAACTTCACACTGGACTTCAAGCATCTTGGATTGTGTGCCTCTCCATTCTTCCTCCAGACTCTGGGACCTTGGTTTCCAAATGAGATGCAAAATTTGCTCTCATCAGAAAAGAGGACTTTGGTCCACTGTGCTTTATTAAATCCAGAGTCAACGCAGCCTTCTACCAGGACATTTTCAGAGCACTTCATGCTTCCTTCATTTTCCAGCAGGATTTGCACCGGCCCACACTGCCAAAAGAACCAAAACCTGGTTCAATGACCATGGGATTACTGTGTAATTACTGTGTGATTTCATGTAATATTCTAATTTTCTGAGATTTTGATTTTGTGGTTTTCACAAGCTGTAAGCCATAATCATCAAAATTATAACAAATAAAGGCTTGAGATATCTCACTTTGCATGTAATGAGTCTATATAATATACAAGTTTCACTTTTTTAACGGAATTACTGAAATAAATCAACTTTTTGATTATATTCTAATTTTATGACCAGCACCTGTATATATATATGGCATGTATCTAAATTATATATATATATATATATATATATATATATATATATAGAGAGAGAGAGAGAGAGAGAGAGAAATAGGTTTAATGCAGAGCGCAGACCACAGCCTGGCAAAAACTTAGGGGGTCCATTGAGGACATCTAGCTCAGCATATTCACATCAGAAATTCTAATTCTATACTTTGCATTCTTAGACAGTGATCTTTAAATGACAAGGATCTCACACCCTCAGGAGGTAAGCGAGTCAATCAGAAGTTTTCTGACTTTAACTGTATGTCAGCATGGTGCTTTGCACATTAAATTTGATTGGTTGTTAAAGGTAGGGTAGGCAATTTCGGAGGTTATGCTCGTTTCCACTAAGCGGTACGGTACGGTACAATATAGTACAGTACGATTCGGGACGATAAACCCTGATCCGGCTTGTGTTTCCACCGCCAAGAGTGCCCTTACTTGATAGGCGTGGTGTAGCCTATGCTGGAAAGAAGCGATCAACATTATTTTCGTGCAAAGAAGAAAGTGACATAGTAAACAACAATGTATGACATACAGCAGATCTTGTTCTTGCTTCTCGGCATGTGGCTGTTGGTCACAAGAAGACAAGCGCCAACATTAGGTGTTTCTCAATACCAAGTACGCAAAGTTCGGACTTGCCAAGTCCGACTCCTGAGGACGGGAGTCCGGTAATTCTGCAAATGGAACAGCAGCGTTCTTGAAAGCGTCACTCAGCTCGCTCTGCTACTCTGGTTATCTCTGTATGTACATTTTAGGCAACAATAAAACAAACTATGTTATAAAACACCACTCTGCCTCTTTTCGTTTTCATTCACTGCATGCATAACGTTAGCCTATTTATAACAAAACGAAATATAAAACTGAACCCTGCCTCTTTTCGTTTAAATTACATATTAATATGGTCCAGGCAATATGTGCATTTGTACTAAACAACAAATGTTGCAGTAAACAACATCACAGTGACCATCTTCACTGTAATAAAAATTAAAAATGACAAAACGCAACCCAGTCTCTTTTTGTTAAATTTCAGTTTTATCAATATTAGCCATTATAAAAGTATAAGTAAAAGGTACAAGGAGCTATACAAAAAGAAATAAAGCAATTCAGTCAAACATACAAAGTCAGCGCTCTAGTCTAACCTTACAACGGTAAAGTTAAATAGCCTAAATATATAAAGTTATGAAACTTAATTTAGCCCTCAGCCAAAACGATTGGCCAGGGAACAAATGATAGATTCACGAGACCAAAGATCACCCGTTAGGTCTACACAAGACAAATTATATCTCATGTTTAACCACTACAGAGACATAAGAGTCAGCAGCAAACGTCAGAAGGACTAGCCGAGGAAAGGCTGTTCCAGGCGGGGTACATAAGCGCAGAGCGCCCGGTGATCGCCTGGATCTCACAACCTGGATCAAATTTTCATAAATCTTTATTAATAAACCACAGATTTGAGCTTTAAACAACTACATTCTCGCCTGATAAACTCTTAAAACTACATTTCATGACACAATAACAGTAGTATTATATTTCAACTGTATATAAAAAAATGGCACTTCTTATGTTGTTATTCCCCTTGTAGCACGCACAAGTGACGATTCTCTGTCAACCAGTCAAGGTTCTGCAGTGAGTCTAGCTCCACCCTTTAGTACCGTACCACTGTGCTAGGTACCCCAACGGAAGGGGCATTTTGGTACCATTCACAACTTTTGACAGTGAAAAACGGAAATAATTGCGTACAAGAATTATTGCGTATTAGAAAGCATAAGATCTCACCCTCCCTTCAGAGTGCCTCCAAAGCTACACCTCCTTCAAAACACATGAACACACACTGAAGAGTCTGCAAAGCGTCACGAGAGATGTAGTTAAATTACCTCATATCTCAAAGCACATAACATTACAAAAATGTACGTAAACAACTTACAGAGCTCTTACTTGTACCACCTGACTGCTGTGGATTCATTTTGCCGTTGTGTTGACACAAACATAAAAATCACAAATAGCTCAGAGTAGAACGTCACAGGTTGCCATCTCATAATTACAGTTACAAGGCGTTTCAAGGATGGCCGCCGAGTGAAATCACTTGTCTTAAAGGGACTTTGAATATAATACAGATTTAGAAGATTAAAACTGTGACGTATAGATGCAAAACATGGTTTGCATGTCTTCTTGAGTAACTAAGAACATATACAATTCTCTCATAAAACAGTCTCATCTTCAAGATGTGTATTTGCTGCTATATATGACAACCAGAGACCTGGTTCTGCATATGAGCAGTTTGGAGGCAATTCCAAAGACACCCTGATGCCTAGTTCGCTTGTTGGGTGAGGGTTCTTGTGCATTATTTATAAAAATAAAAATAAAAAATAAATAAAAATAATATATATATATATATATATATACTGTATATATATATATATATATATATATATATATATATATATATATATATATATATATATATATATATATATATATATATATATATATAGGGATGGCATGTGTCTAATTTCTGACACTCTACAATATGTTTATATTTTTAATATACTGTATATACTGTTATGTTAAAAAATAAAAATAAAATTAAAACCATGAGACATCAGGTTTATGTGTAATTAAACATTTATGCCAGTAACTATTTTTTTGTTACTATTTATACCAGTAACTATACTACTATCCTTTAAATAATGACATGGTGTTGATATATTGTGCATCCTAATCATGGTTACATGCTGTTTGGCTAACATCACTAATAGGCAGGCCTTTCGAAACAATTACCTTTCTGTAAACACTTGATACTGGCAGGCACAGACGTTCTTTATGTTCTTTGCCTCCTCACTCATGTGTGCCATCTCTTTTGGGGATATATCTCTGTAAGTAGTACTGGTGGATGCTGGGGTTTTGCAGAAACAATATAAAGAGGAGGAGGAGACAGGACAATTGTAGAAACTGAATAGAATAAATCACAACACTCAATATGGTGGCTATAGGAAAGGAAGTACTGCCATACAGTTGAAAAGAGCCAATTGTCTTATAGATAAAGACATCACCAAGGGAAGCACAGAAATTTCGGCCAATGGGAGAAATGGAAGTGTTTTCCCATTATTATGCAGACTGAACAAAGGTGTTTATCAACATTTACTGTATGTAGTGCACTATTCTAGGAACTGCCCCCCGACTGAGCCTGGTTTCTCCCAAGGTTTTTTTCTCCATTCTGTCACTGATGGAGTTTTGGTTCCTTGCCACTGTTGCCTTGGCTTTTGGCTTGCTTAGATGGGGACATTCAATATTCAACAATATTATTGATCTGCCATACTTAAGGTGGACGATGATGCAATTTTCTTCTAGAAACAAACTTTGTTGTATTATTTTCATGTTATCACTGTGAAGCTGCTTTGATACAATCTGTATTGTAAAAAGTGCTATATAAATAAAGGTGACTTGAGTTGACTATCATTCTATATAGAGAAAGGAATCGTTTATTTTAAAGGGGGCCTATTATGCCCCTTTTTACAAGATGTGATATTAGTCTCTGGTGTCTGTGATGTAATATAAGTCCCCAAAATGTGTCTGTGAAGTTTCAGCTCAAAATACCCCACAGATCATTTATTATAGAATGTCCAATTTGCCAATATTTGTGAGGGTGTGAGCAAAACACAACATTATCGTGGTTGTTCCATTAAATGCAAATAAACTGCTGCTCCCCCTTTCCAGAAAAGGTAGGATCATTTACATTTCATGCTTCGGATGCTCTGGCAAAAATAAAACTGGAGAATCTCACGCAGCCAAAATGTCAGAAATTGTAAGTAGCAGTATTCAGTCTTATATGTTCGAACCGGAGTCGGACACTGATGGAGACTCACAAAGAAGCTACAACTTTTAGAATGCAACAGGATGTTTCTGAATGGTTAGTTGCTGAATTTATGTAGTTGTTGTGTTGAGTTAACTTTATTCAACTTATGTTGTAAAACATTGTTTTACAGGTGCTCATGTGGGAAGTGTGGTAGGATGTTGGTATCGACCCAGGGCTGGACTGGCCATCGGGCATACCGGGCACTTTCCCGGTGGGCCGACGTGCTTTTTGGGCTGATCTCATAATTGGCGGCGCTGGGTTTGTGCCGGTGTAATGCATTGGTCAAAAAAAGTCAGCGTTAGTTTTTTTTTCTGACAGACCAGCCCATGAAACACGTAGATCAGAGGCCCATTGGTTCTTTTCTTGATTGACACTGGGCTGGCCCAATCACAACTTTAAACGAGTGAGCGAGCGTGCAGCAGTGTCAGTGTGTATCTGTCAAAATAGTCAGCGAGATGGAGACGAAACGCAAGCAAGGAATGTGCAGAGAAATAGCGTGAAAAAATAGAAACAGGCCCTTAAAGCAGACACTGTAAAATGTGTCAAAATATGTTTTCTGACCTTCATCAGCTCCTGTGGCAGATGATGATAGTGAGGAGGATCAGGAGATAGATGAGAAAGTGTAGAGCCTGCGGTAAGCAGAACTACTTTCAAAACACATAGGCTATGAGTGTAGGAACCCATAACCCAGTTAGGCATTATTTCCACATCTGCATAGTTGACGATTACCGCAATCCACTAGAAATTTAATGAGAGGCGTTTGTAAACCATGTTTTCCACCAAAATAAAAGCTGGATGCAGTTTCCGTCAAAATAAAAGATTATGTGCTCTTTCAAGTATAGAAATTGGTACAAAACGAATTATGAAAGTTTCCTTTATTCTTTTTTTAACACATTTTATTTTTTATTTTATTTTACATTTGTTTTACAAAATTACTGTCATTGGATTGATATTATAACTATTATTATGTAGTTAGTAGGTGTAATGTAAATAGATACTGTAACTAAAAGAGGTTTGAATTTTTGTTTTGTTTAATTTGCACACTGACTATGGGTTGGAGCTTTTAATTTTGAACTCTCAAAGTGCACCAGATTGATGAATTTAACATTAAAGTGCACAAAATTTGAGAAAATGAGAAACACTGGTATTGCTATGCCAATGCAGCTTATAGCTTGTTTTAGGATTCATCACTGAGGAGTATAGTTCAACTGTATTAATAAATGTCAAATTTTACTTATTTCATCTGTTGACTCTCACTCGTCCTATACTCACTCATTACATGGCATTAGTGGTTTTAAGTAATAGGAATTGGTATGCATATATTTAAGGGCGTGCAAAGTTGGGTGGTGTTTATGATCATATAGTGGCCAGTCTGGGCCAAAATGCCAGGGCCGATTTTTTGTCCCAGTCCAGCCCTGTATCGACCCATCTTTCAGAATCAACTTTTAGGCAAATCCAGCATTGAACTGACCCTTTGAAGTATTGAAGTAGCCCGATGTAAAATGATTTGCACAAACATATAAGGCTTTGCCAAATTTCTTCAGCAAATTTCCTTCATAAATTAAATTCATCCACTGTGTTCTCAGTGGCTATGGAATCTATGGAAACTCTTATGTTCATTAGTAGATCCATAAACAGAATATTTGTAATAGGTGCTATAGTAAAGATATAAACATGGTGGACTGTGTGCACCAATATTTACAATAATTCATTATTACTTATTTAATCATTTATTTTATTCAATACCAACAAGTCCTGTAAATTAATCACTTATAAGGTTCTATTTTCAGTTAAGATGCTGCCACAGAAAGCAACAGACAGGAAAGCAGCTTACTAGGTTTTGAAACAGAGTCATTCACAGTTAACCCCCAACTAGTTCAATCAAAGGAGAGGGAAACTCAGAGCATTTCAAGAACAGCTTGATTTGCTGTGTGTGTGCGTGTGTGTGTGTGATTGTGTGAGAGAGTGAACAAGAGAGTAAGAGCTACATGAAGGCTGCCTGGTTGCCAGCATAAAATCTGCAGGAACATGAAGGTTTGCTCAAATACTTCTTTAAAGTCAGACAAGCCAAAGTGCACCCTAATTCACACACGCACACACAGACACACACACACACACACACACACACAGACACACACAAACAAACAAACACGCAAGTGCACACACACACACAAACACACTATATAATTCCCCCTCGACCACAGCTCTAAAACACTTTTTGTTGTTGGTGCCCAGATGGATGGAGAGCTGCTGTTGCCTCTTCTTTATTTCAGTTTTCATTAGTTATACTTTTGGATCCATGTGAACAGAGTTACATAGAAAGAATAGATACAAGCTAAATACAAAGGTTTAGAAATTTGAAAATATTTGAATATTTAGAAATTCCATATAAATCTAAAGTTACTCTATCAGAAACATTCTCACTTCACCCCAAACACACATTTATAAGGTACCATGCACCTTAAAACCATGGCTCTGAACCGTTTCAAGGAACAAAAACAAAAGAAACAAACAAAATTTTAACAGGAACATAAACTCAAGCACTCATTTTTTACTGTCTTTTAATATATCTGGCAAAACGCTTGAGCTATAAAAGACAAAGTCTTACGCACAAGCTGTATTGATTAGACGGCAAATACCAGACTGACACTCTTCTCCGCTCCTCAAATACATATGTTTTGAATAAATAAAACACTGTACTTATTCAAAGAACCAGTTTTTATTACCCTTGCAGTGCAAACAAGCCGAGATGGTCTCAAGTTCAAATAGTAAAAACTAAACAAAATAAAACATTATTAACAGGTTTTTTTTATTTTTTAATCAAACCGTTTTCGGAACAAAAATGTTACAGAAGGAACGCATGAACAGAAATGTTAAAATACTGATTCTGCTCAGAGCAAACCGATTTATTTATTTTTTCTATCGTTTTTAAGCCCTGCTTAAAACATTGCAGTAGAGGTGTGTTGGTGCATCAGGATACGTGGTGACCCTTGGAGACAGAGGACGCACCATTAGAAAGAATAACCCATCCAAAGATGGCTGCAAGTGAAGTCTCATTCATAATTCAGTCCTCTCGGGGGAGACACTGCTGCCTGCTTGGCATTCTGATGCCTTCCAGCACTGAATACACTGAGTGCTTGAGAAAACCAGGTACAGCAGGCTGGTATAAAGAACTAACTTCATTATGTATATGCCATTTGAATATGTAATCTAGAAAAAATACTATGCAATGTATGCTATGATAAAAACAGGTAATGGTAAAAAAAGATATGTGAAAATCAATCCATTAAAAGTGGCACAAGATTTGTTCACAAATGAAATTTGATCGTTGAAACTTTATGATCATAATGGCATACTATATATGATTTATGAAAAGCAGTATGCAGTATGAAAACCTTGTGCAGTATGAGAATTTTCTGTATATAAGGAATACTTGGATGACCAAGTGAAATGAAAATGAAATGAAAAAGTCAAATGAAACTGCACAAAACACAGCTGAAGCTCACGGTATCCCACAATCCAATAGGCTCCCGTTGCCAGGCTGCCAATTGAGCCATTTGTCAACCTCCACTGACCTCCATTTCATCTTTATTTTCAAGATAATAGCTGAACATCACGCATACCGTTGTAAACATACTATCTATCGTTGTAAACTGCGTTTAGCACAACAGTTACATTTGAATTAAGGCCAGTTCACTCACACCAAGGATGATAACTACAGTAGTCAACATTTGAAGTGGATCAAAACCTTTCATCAAAGTTATACATGAATTTTGTCTTTTTGATCCACTTCAAATGTTGACTACTGTATATATATATATATATATATATATATATATATATATATATATATATATATATATATATATATATATATATATATTGATACAAAATTTATGCACCTCTTGATGGAAACAACATCACAACATTTTTTTCCATCAAGAGGTGCTTCGATTTTTGGTCATCGTCATTACTGCAAATATACACACACACAACACACAAACCTGGCTAACACAACCTGGCTAAGACCAAATGATGATATTACTTTAAATGAGTCCACCCCCCAAGATTATTGTTATAAACATGAGCCTCGTCTGAAACGCAAAGGGGAAGGTGTTGCTGTAATTTATAGTAATATCTTCAGAATTACTGAGAAGTCTTGTTTCAAATATAATTCTTTTGATGTGTCGGAGCTTAATGTAACACTATCTAGTGTAAATGATAAATCCCGTTTCACATTTGTGCTGGCTACTGTATACAGGCCACTATACAGACTTTATCAAATAATTTGCTGATTTTCTATCAGAGTTAGAACTGGCTGCAGATAAAGTCCTAATTGTTGGTGATTTTAATATACATGTAGACAACGGAAAATATGCATTGGGATTGGCATTTAGAGGCATACTAAACTCTATTGGAGTTAGACAACACGTCTACTCATTGTCGTAATCATACTTTAGATCTAATATTGGCACATGGAATCAATGTTGAGGCCGTTGAAATTCTGCAGCAGAGCGATGACATCTCAGATCATTATCTAGTCTCGTGTATACTCCATTTAGCCAAGGTTGCAAAGCCGACTCCGTGTTACAAATATGGTAGAACTATCACTTCTGCCACTAAAGATTGCTTTATTAATAATATTCCTGATCAGTTTCATCATCTCAGCATCCTAGATAGCTTAGAAGAACTCAGTGTTGCAACAGAAACTATTGACTCTCTCTATACCAGCACTTTAGAGTTGCTCCTTTGCGCAGATGACGCAGGCGACACAAGGCGACAACACAATCGTCTTTCATAAGTGCTAGTTCTTTGGCGTCGGTTTGGTGTGTACCTACCTTTAGTGGAGCACCTCATTGAGCACTGCTTGTAATATGTCATAAACTGCAGGATGTATCAAGTAGAGAAATTTTTCGCCATTGTCATGGAAATCTGCCATCAATGAATCCACTCTGAACCAGAAAAGACCCTTGACATGACACTTGCTGGCCTCTAGCTCCAGACCTGCATCTCTACATTAAGTACAATCACAGTGTAATAAATATATAGCTCTTTTCATATTGATTTCTCTCATTTTTTTTCCTTCACAGGAGAGAGGTGACCTTTTCGATTTTACGTAAGTGCGTGGCTCTGTCAGGACTGTCTGTCATGCTAAGACACTGTTTGCTCAGCCGTGTTGATGCTGTCAGGATATTTACAGCTAATAAAACATTGTAAACATATTGTGTGGTGAGAAAGCCTGAGGTTTAGCAAACAAACCTGAGTGGCATTTCAATACCAAGGCTGTATTCACAGCAGAAAATAATTTTTTTGATCAAAAAAGGTTAACTTTTTTTCTTTTTTTACAAACCCGTTTGTAAAATTAATTGCTGAGGATTTTAGTCCAGTTATAGGATATGGTATGGAAATAAATAGCCACTTTTGTCATGCCTATTTCAATGTTATTTTTTTAAACACACACAAATTATTTGGGGAGAATTTCTCAGAAAATATTCATACATTATATACAAAATATAAATAATAATAATAACTAGAATATACATTTCCTGAAGAAAATGTGAAGTGGTGCTTGCAGTGGCAAAAAACACCACTGGGCAGATGTTAACACAATTACCATGTTGTGATACCATAATATACCAAGTTTTAGCATTATTTACCACGATTTACCATGATTCTAAGATGATTTACTACGATTTACGACATTCCAGCATGATTTACTATGATTAACATGTTGTTAGAATGATGTTAACATGATTAGCATGTTGTTAACATGATTAGCATCTTGGTCGCATGATGATAGCATGATTAGCATGTTGTTAGCATGCTTTTAACAAGATGTTAGCATGATTAGCATTTTGGTAGCATATTTTTAGCTTGATGCTAACATGATTAGCATGTTGCTAGCATGATGCTAGCTTGATTAACATGTTGGTAGCATAATGCTAGCATGATTAACATGTTGCTAGCATGATGCTAGCTTGATTAGCATGATGCTAGCTTGATTAGCATGTTGGTAGCATGATACTAGCATGCTTTTAACAAGATGCTAGCATGATTAACATTTTGCTAGCATGTTTTTAGCTAGATGCTAACAACATTAGCATGTTGCTAACAATATGCTAGCTTGATTAGCATGTTGTTAGCATGATGCTAGCTTGATTAGCATGTTGCTAGCATGATGCTAGCTTGATTAACATGTTGGTAGCATAATGCTAGCATGATTAGCATGTTGCTAGCATGATGCTAGCTTGATTAGCATGTTGCTAGCATGATTAGCATGTTGCTAGCATGTTTTTAGCAAGATGCTGTTGCCAGGTGGTTGCTAGGGTGTTCTGGGTGGTTGCTATGGTGTTGCTAGGCAGTTGCTAAGGTGTTCTGGGTGGTTGCTAGGCAGTTGCTAGGGTATTCTTGGTGGTTGCTAGGCAGTTGCTAGGGTATTCTTGGTGGTTGCTAGGGCGTTGCTAGGCGGTTGCTAGGGCGTTGCTAGGCAGTTGCTAGGGTATTCTGAGTGGTTGCTATGGTGTTGCTAGGCGGTTGCTAGGGTATTCTGGGTGGTTGCTATGGTTTTGCTAGGCGGTTGCTAGGGTATTCAGGGTAGTTGCTAGGCGGTTGCTAGGGTATTCTGGGTGGTTGCTATGGTTTTGCTAGGCGGTTGCTAGGGTATTCAGGGTAGTTGCTAGGCGGTTGCTAGGGTATTCTTGGTGGTTGCTAGGGCGTTGCTAGGCAGTTGCTAGGGTGTTCTGGTTGGTTGCTAGGCGGTTGCTACGCAGTTGCTAGGGTGTTCTGGGTTGTTGCCAGGTGGTTGCTAGGGTGTTCTGGGTGGTTGCTATGGTGTTACTAGGCAGTTGCTAAGGTGTTCTGGGTGGGGTCTAGAGCGTTGCTAGGCAGTTGCTAGGGTGTTCTGGGTGGTTGCTATGGTATTTGTGGTGATTACTTTAGCATTTCTAGACATTGCTAGGGTGTTCAGGGTGGTGGCTAAGGTATTTTTGGTAGCATGATAGTAGTAAATTTAGCATGATTTGGTAGTAAATCATGCTAGCATGATTTACTATGATTAACATGTTGTTAGAATGATGTTAACATGATTAGCATGTTGTTAACATGATTAGCATCTTGGTCGCATGATGATAGCATGATTAGCATGTTGTTAGCATGCTTTTAACAAGATGTTAGCATGATTAGCATTTTGGTAGCATATTTTTAGCTTGATGCTAACATGATTAGCATGTTGCTAGCATGGCGTTGCTAGGCAGTTGCTAGGGTGTTCTGGGTGGTTGCTATGGTGTTGCTAGGCGGTTGCTAGGGTATTCTGGGTAGTTGCTAGGCGGTTGCTAGGGTATTCTTGGTGGTTGCTAGGGCGTTGCTAGGCGGTTGCTAGGGCGTTGCTAGGCGGTTGCTAGGGTGTTCTGGGTGGTTGCTATGGTGTTGCTAGGCGGTTGCTATGGTGTTGCTAGGCGGTTGCTAGGGCGTTGCTAGGGTGTTCTGGCTGGTTGCTATGGTGTTGCTAGGCGGTTGCTAGGGCGTTGCTAGGCAGTTGCTAGGGTATTCTGAGTGGTTGCTATGGTGTTGCTAGGCGGTTGCTAGGGTATTCTGGGTGGTTGCTATGGTTTTGCTAGGCGTTTGCTAGGGTATTCAGGGTAGTTGCTAGGCTATTCTTGGTGGTTGCTAGGGCGTTGCTAGGCAGTTGCTAGGGTGTTCTGGTTGGTTGCTAGGCGGTTGCTACGCAGTTGCTAGGGTGTTCTGGGTTGTTGCCAGGTGGTTGCTAGGGTGTTCTGGGTGGTTGCTATGGTGTTACTAGGCAGTTGCTAAGGTGTTCTGGGTGGGGTCTAGGGTGTTGCTAGGCAGTTGCTAGGGTGTTCTGGGTGGTTGCTAGGGCGTTGCTAGGCAGTTGCTAGGGTGTTCTGGGTGGTTGCTAGGCAGTTGCTAGGTGTTCTGGGTGGTTGCTAGGCAGTTGCTAGGGTGTTCTGGGTGGTTGCTAGGCAGTTGCTACGCAGTTGCTAGGGTGTTCTGGGTTGTTGCCAGGTGGTTGCTAGGGTGTTCTGGGTGGTTGCTATGGTGTTACTAGGCAGTTGCTAAGGTGTTCTGGGTGGGGTCTAGAGCGTTGCTAGGCAGTTGCTAGGGTGTTCTGGGTGGTTGCTATGGTATTTGTGGTGATTACTTTAGCATTTCTAGACATTGCTAGGGTGTTCAGGGTGGTTGCTAAGGTATTTTTGGTAGTTGCTATGGTGTTACTAGGTGGTTGGTAGTTTTCAAAGATGGTTACTATGGAGTTACTAAATGTTTTTTTTTTGGTTTAGGGTGGTTGCTAGGGGAGCTCTTAGTGGTTGCTAGGGTGCTGTAACTGGTTGCTAGGTTGTGGCTATGAAGATTGTAGGCCATTACTTATTGGCTGCTTGATAATATAAATCCTCTGAGGGAGAGAGAGAGGGAGAGATGCAGGGGTGTCAGGCCCTTTGTAGTCTGTGTGTGTGAAAACGTCGGTTTGGATTTGAATTTTTTTAGAATGCCCAATGTTAAGTCAATGGGACTTTTTTGGCCGCTTTTTCGTCCGCTGTGCGAACATCGTACACCCGATCGCTTAGAAAAGTCATAGCACACCTCTCCTCAATGAGCCGGTCGATTTGATGCCTCAATCAGGGGTCTGTGACAAACGGTGCGGGGCGCATTACGCGCCAAACTTTTGTGTGGAAGAATAATAAAAATTATAAAAAGAACTAGAATGTACATTTCCTGAAGAAAATGTGAAATGGTGCTTGCAGTGGCAAAATTCGCCACTGGGCAGATGCTAACACAATTACCATGTTGTGATACCATGATATACCACGTTTTAACATTATTTACCACGGTTTACCATGATTATAAGATGATTTACTACGATTTACCACATTCCAGCATGATTTACTATGATTAACATGTTGTTAGAATGATGCTAGCATGATTAGCATGTTGTTAACATGATTAGCATCTTGGTCGCATGATGATAGCATGATTAGCATGTTGCTAGCATGCTTTTAACAAGATGCTAGCATGATTAGCGTTTTGCTAGCATATTTTTGCTTGATGCTAACATGATTAGCATGTTGCTAGCATTATGCTAGCTTGATTAGCATGTTGCTAGCATAATGCTAGCATTATTAGCATGTTGCTAGCATGATGCTAGCTTGATTAGCATGTTGGTAGCATGATGCTAGCATGATTAGCATGTTTGCTAGCGTGCTTTTAACAAGATGCTAGCATGATTAGCATTTTGCTAACATGTTTTTAGCTAGATGTTAACATGATTAGCATGTTGCTAGCAATATGCTAGCTTGATTAGCATGTTGCTAGCATGATGCTAGCTTGATTAACATGTTGGTAGCATAATGCTAGCATGATTAACATGTTGCTAGCATGATGCTAGCTTGATTAGCATGTTGCTAGCATGATGCTAGCTTGATTAGCATGTTGGTAGCATGATGCTAGCATGATTAGCATGTTGCTAGCATGCTTTTAACAAGATGCTAGCATGATTAGCATTTTGCTAGCATGTTTTTAGCTAGATGCTAACATGATTAGCATGTTGCTAGCAATATGATAGCTTGATTAGCATTTTGCTAGCATGATGCTAGCTTGATTAGCATGTTGCTAGCATGATGCTAGCATGATTAGCAGTTTGCTAGCATGTTTTTAGCAAGATGCTGTTGCCAGGTGGTTGCTAGGGTGTTCTGGGTGGTGCTATGGTGTTGCTAGGCAGTTGCTATGGTGTTCTGGGTGGTTGCTAGGTAGTTGCTAGGGTATTCTTGGTGGTTGCTAGGCAGTTGCTAGGGTATTCTTGGTGGTTGCTAGGGCGTTGCTAGGTGGTTGCTAGGGTTTTCTGGGTGGTTGCTATGGTGTTGCTAGACAGTTGCTATCGTATTCTGGGTGGATGCTAGGGCGTTGCTAGGCAGTTGCTAGAGTGTTCTGGGTGGTTACTAGGCAGTTGCTAGGTGTTCTGGGTGGTTGCTAGGCAGTTGCTAGGGTTTTATGGGTGGTTGCGAGTGCCTTATGTACGGCACTCGGCCTGCGGCCTCGTGCCTATGGCCGGATAGGCACAAGCATGGAGCAATTTCGCAAGGCCACGAGTGTAATATTGCTTTAATTTTTTTTTAAAAAGCAGTTGCTAGGGTGTTCTGGGTGGTTGCGAGTGCCTTCAGTACGGCACTCGGCCTGCGGCCTCGTGCCTATGGCCGAATAGGGTGTTCTGGGTGGTTCAGTACGGCACTCGGCCTGCGGCCTCATGCCTATGGCCGAATAGGCACAAGCATGGAGTGATTTCGGAAGGCCACGAGTGTAATATTGCTTTAAAAAAAAAAAAAAAAAAAAAACTTTTTTTTTTTTTGGTATAGGGTGGTTGCTAGGGAGCTCTTAGTGGTTGCTAGGGTGCTGAAACTGGTTGCTAGGGTGTGGCTATGAAGATTTTAGGCCATTACTTATTGGCTGCTTGATAATATAAATCCTCTGAGGGAGAGAGAGAGGGAGAGATGCAGGGGTGTCAGGCCCTTTGGAGTCTGTGTGTGTGAAAACGGCAGTTGGGATTCAAATGTTTTTAGAACTCCCAATGTAAAGTCAATGGGGACTTTTTTGGCCGCTTTTTCGTCCGCTGTGCGAACATCGTACACCCGATCGCTTAGAAAAGTCATAGCACACCTCTCCTCAATGAGCCGGTCGATTTGACCGCCCCCTCCCTCAGGGGTCTGTGACAAACGGTGCGGGGCGCATTACGCGCCAAACTTTTGTGTGGAATAATAAGAATAAGTATTATAATAACTAGAATGTACATTTCCTGAAGAAAATGTGAAATGGTGCTTGCAGTGGCAAAACTCTCCACTCGGTTGCTAGGGTGTTGTACAGGATTGCATACAAGCCAACAACCATGTCTGTACAATGTTGTGGAGCTGAAATATAGCTTCTATATGTTGCAATATGGTTTATATGTGGCTCTAAATGGTTGCTAGGGTGTACTGGGTGGTTGCTAGGGCGCTGCTAGGCAGTTGCTAGGGTATTCTGGGTGGTTGCTAGGGCGTTGCTAGGGTGTTATGGGTGGTTGCTATGGTGTTAGGCAGTTGCTATGGTATTCTGGGTGGTTGCTAGGGCGTTGCTCGGCAGTTTCTATGGTATTCTGGATGGTTGCTAGGGCGTTGCTAGGCAGTTGCTAGGGTGTTATGGGTGGTTGCTAGGGCGTTGCTAGGGTATTCTGGGTGGTTGCTAGGGCGTTGCTAGGGTGTTATGGGTGGTTGCTATGGTGTTAGGCAGTTGCTATGGTATTCTGGGTGGTTGCTAGGGCGTTGCTAGGCAGTTGCTATGGTATTCTGGATGGTTGCTAGGGCGTTGCTAGGCAGTTGCTAGGGTGTTATGGGTGGTTGCTAGGGCGTTGCTAGGCAGTTGCTATGGTATTCTGGGTGGTTGCTAGGGCATTGCTAGGCAGTTGCTAGGGTGTTCTGGGTGGTTGCTAAGCAGTTGCTAGGGTTTTCTTGGTGGTTGCTAGACAGTTGCTAGGGTGTTCTGGGTGGTTGCTAGGGCGCTGCCAGGCAGTTGCTAGGGTATTCTGGGTGGTTGCTAGGGCGTTATGGGTGGTTGCTATGGTGTTGCTAGGCAGTTGCTATGGTATTCTGGGTGGTTGCTAGGCAGTTGCTAGGGTGTTCTGGGTGGTTGCTAGGCAGTTGCTATGGTGTTCTGGGTGGTTGCTAGGCGGTTGCTAGGGTATTCTGGGTGGTTGCTAGGGTGCTCTGGGTGGTTGCTAGGGTGTTGCTAGGCAGTTGCTAGGGTATTCTGGGTGGTTGCTAGGGCGCTGCTAGGGTATTCTGGGTGGTTGCTAGGGTGTTGCTAGGCAGTTGCTAGGGTGTTCTGGGTGGTTGCTAGGCGGTTGCTAGGGTATTCTGGGTGGTTGCTAGGGTGCTCTGGGTGGTTGCTAGGGTGTTGCTAGGCAGTTGCTAGGGTGTTGCTAGGCAGTTGCTAGGGTATTCTGGGTGGTTGCTAGGGTGTTGCTAGACAGTTGCTAGGGTATTCTGGGTGGTTGCTACGGTGTTGCTAGGCAGTTGCTAGGGTGTTTTGGGTGGTTGCTAGGGTGTTGCTAGGCGGCTGCTAGGATGTTCTGGATGGTTGCTAGGGTGTTGCTAGGCAGTTTCTATGGTATTCTGGGTGGTTGCTAGGGTGTTGCTAGGCGGTTGCTAGGGTGTTCTGGGTGGTTGATAGGGCGTTGCTAGGCAGTTGCTATGGTGTTGCTAGGCGGTTGCTAGGGTATTCTGGGTGGTTTCTAGGGCGTTGCTAGGCAGTTGCTAGGGTGTTCTGGGTCGTTGCTATGGTGTTGCTAGGCGGTTGCTAGGGTATTCTGGGTGGTTGCTAGGGCGTTGCTAGGCAGTTGCTAGGGTGTTCTGGGTGGTTGCTATGGTGTTGCTAGGGTATTCTGGGTGGTTGCTAGGGCGTTGCTAGGCAGTTGCTAGGGTGTTCTGGGTGGTTGCTATGGTGTTTTAGGCAGTTGCTATGGTGTTCTGGGTGGTTGCTAGGTAGTTGCTAGGGTATTCTTGGTGGTTGCTAGGCAGTTGCTAGGGTATTCTTGGTGGTTGCTAGGGCGTTGCTAGGTGGTTGCTAGGGTGTTCTGGGTGGTTGCTATGGTGTTGCTAGACAGTTGCTATCGTATTCTGGGTGGATGCTAGGGCGTTGCTAGGCAGTTGCTAGAGTGTTCTGGGTGGTTACTAGGCAGTTGCTAGGTGTTCTGGGTGGTTGCTAGGCAGTTGCTAGGGTGTTCTGGGTGGTTGCGAGTGCCTTATGTACGGCACTCGGCCTGCGGCCTCGTGCCTATGGCCGAATAGGCACAAGCATGGAGTGATTTCGGAAGGCTACGAGTGTGATATTGCTTTAAAAAATGTAAAAAAAAAAATTTTTTTTTTTTTTTTGGTATAGGGTGGTTGCTAGGGAGCTCTTAGTGGTTGCTAGGGTGCTGAAACTGGTTGCTAGGGTGTGGCTATGAAGAATTTAGGCCATTACTTATTGGCTGCTTGATAATATAAATCCTCTGAGGGAGAGAGAGAGGGAGAGATGCAGGGGTGTCAGGCCCTTTGGAATCTGTGTGTGTGAAAACGGCAGTTGGGATTCAAATATTTTTAGAACTCCCAATGTAAAGTCAATGGGACTTTTTTGGCCGCTTTTTCGCCCGCTGTGCGAACATCGTACACCCGATCGCTTAGAAAAGTCATAGCACACCTCTCCTTAATGAGCCGGTCGATTTGACACCTCACTCAGAGGTCTGAGACAAACGGTGCGGGGCGAGTTTCGCGCCAAACTTTGTCCAGAATAATAATAAGAATAAGAATAATAACTAGAATGTACATTTCCTGAAGAAAATGTGAAGTGGTGCTTGCAGTGGCAAAACTCGCCACTCGGTTGCTAGGGTGTTGTACATGTTTGCATTCGAGCCAACAACCATGTCTGTACGATGTTGTGGAGCTGAAATATGGCTTCTATATGTTGCAATATGGTTGCTAGGTGGCTCTAAATGGTTGCTAGGGTGTGAATACACAGTTACCATGGTGATATTTACAGGCTGTTTTACAACTGAAACTAATGAGCCAACCCCCATCTCTATACAATATTCTGATGCAGAGATGTAGGTCTTGTAAAATGGTTGCTAGGGTACTCTGTTTGGTTGCTATGGAGATGCTTGTCAGCTGCTAATGATGAAACTACAAAGGCTTCTTGTTAGCATGAATGATATAAACCAACTCCCATCTCTATACGATGTTCTGATGCAGAGATATACGTTTTGCTAAACGGTTGCTAGGGTACTCTATTTGGTTGCTAGCGAGTGGCTTGTCAGCTGCCAATCATGAAACTCCAAAGGCTTCTTGTCACTATGAATGATATAAACCAACTCCCATGCCTCTGCGACATTCAGAATGGAAGATATGCCTCTTTGGATTTTGGTTGCTAGGGTACTCTGTTTGGTTGCTAGGGAGTGGCTTGTCAGCTGTCAATGATGAAATTCCAAAGGCTTCTTGTCATTATGAATTATATAATCCAACTCCCATGCCTCTGTGACATTCAGAATGTAAGATATACCTCTTTGGATTTTGGTTGCTAGGGTACTCTTTTTGGTTGCTATGGAGTTACTTGGCACCTGCCAATGATGCAATTCCAAAGGCTTCTTGTCACTATGAATGATATAAACCAACTCCCATGCCTCTGTGACATTCAGAATGGAAGATATCCCTCTTTGGATTGTTGTTGCTAAGGTGCTCGACAATGGTTGCTAGGGAGGGGCTAGGAAGTGTTGAGGTGATTTATGATTGGCCGTTTGCTGCCCTGAGTCAAACTTGTGTTAACCCCATCTCTTTATGATGTTCTGATGCAGAGATATAGGTCTTGCAAAATGGTTGCTAGGGTACTCTGTTTGGTTGCTAGGGAGTGGCTTGGCAGCTGCCAATCATGAAACTCCAAAGGCTGCTTGTCAGTATGTATGATATAAACCAACTCCCATGCCTCTGTGACATTCAGAATAGAAGATATCCCTCTTTGGATTGTTGTTGCTAAGGTGCTCGACAATGGTTGCTAGGGAGGGGCTAGGAAGTGTTGAGGTGATTTATGATTGGCCGTTTGCTGCCCTGAGTCAAACTTGTGTTAACCCCATCTCTTTATGATGTTCTGATGCAGAGATATAGGTCTTGCAAAATGGTTGCTAGGGTACTCTGTTTGGTTGCTAGGGAGTGGCTTGGCAGCTGCCAATCATGAAACTCCAAAGGCTGCTTGTCAGTATGTATGATATAAACCAACTCCCATGCCTCTGTGACATTCAGAATAGAAGATATCCCTCTTTGGATTGTTGTTGCTAAGGTGCTCGACAATGGTTGCTAGGGAGGGGCTAGGAAGTGTTGAGGTGATTTATGATTGGCCGTTTGCTGCCCTGAGTCAAACTTGTGTTAACCCCATCTCTTTATGATGTTCTTATGCAGAGATATAGGTCTTGCAAAATGGTTGCTAGGGTACTCTGTTTGGTTGCTAGGGAGTGGCTTGGCAGCTGCCAATCATGAAACTCCAAAGGCTGCTTGTCAGTATGTATGATATAAACCAACTCCCATACCTCTGTGACATTCAGAATAGAAGATATCTCTCTATGAATTTTGGTTGCTAAGGTGCTCGACAATGGTTGCTAGGGAGGGGCTAGGAAGTGTTGAGGTGATTCATGATTGGCTGTTTGCTGCCCCGAGTCAAATGAGACCACCCCCATGTTTCTATGACAATTCAGTCCTGAGATATCCCTTTGATCTCTTTCAATGGAAGTCTATGGGACTTGTTGCTAAGGTGCTCTAAATGGTTGCTAGGGCGTGGCTTGATAGCTTCACAATGATCCTGAGAGACTGATTGGTCATCTGAGTAAGATGAGCCCTCCCCCTTGTCTCTATGACACTGTGATCCAGAGCTACGTTCATTACAAAATCCCTATGCAATTTACCATAGTAGGAAAAGCATGTGTGTTTCACGGGACATTCCTTCCCCATAGTAAGTCAATGGGACAACTTTGGGACGCTCCTGCCCCCCAGGGGTGCAACTTTTACCCCATTGTGAGGTATGTTCTTACAGAGCCTGTCAGCCTCTTCAAATGTGGCAAATCACACGTTTCTGCAAAATCCTCGCTCAGAGCTATGAGTGCTCAAAGTTCGTCGCAATGTTAAGTCAATGGAACTTTTTGGGGCGCTTTTTCGCCCCTGGGGCGAACACCGCACCCCCGATCGCTTATAAAAGTCATAGCACACCTCTCCTCAATAAGCCGGTCGATTTGACACCTCATTCATGGGTCTGTGACAAACGGTGCGGGGCGAGTTACGCGCCAAACTTTTGTCCAGAACAATAAGAAGAAGAAGAAGAATAATAAGTATGAGCAATAACAATAGTGATGCCTTGCTTTCAGCAAGCACCACTAACTAGAATGTACATTTCCTGAAGAAAATGTGAAGTGGTGCTTGCAGTGGCAAAATTCGGCACGGTTGCTAGGGTGTTTCTATTGGGTTGCTAAGGTGTTCTGGGTGGTTGGTAGGTGGTTGCTAGGGCGTTGCTGGGGTGTTCTGTGTGGTTGCTATTGTATTTTGGGTGGTTGCTATGATGTTACTAGGTGGTTGGTAGTTGTCACAGATGGTTACTATTGGAGTTCTTAGCATTTTTTGCCATTATTTAGTACTTACCTAATCGGTATTAGCATTTAGCTATTTGCAGCTAGCATGTGTAGCATGTTGGAAGTCCTGTTTGCTAACATGAGTCAAAAGAGCCAATCCCCATCTCTATACGATGTTCTGATGCAGAGATATAGGTCTTGCAAAATAGTTGCTTGGGTACTCGGTTTGGTTGCTAGGGAGTGGCTTGGCAGCTGCCAATCATGAAACTCCAAAGGCTGCTTGTCAGTATGAATGATATAAACCAACTCCCATGACTCTCTAACATTCAGAATGGAAGATATCCCCCTTTGGATTTTGGTTGCTAGGGTACTCTGTTTGGTTGCTAGGGAGTTGATTGGCAGCTGCCAATGATGAAACTGCAAAGGCTTCTTGTCACTCTGAATGATATAAACCAACTCCCATGCCTCTGTGACATTCAGAATGGAAGATAACCCTCTTTGGATTTTGGTTGCTAGGGTACTGTGTTTGGTTGCTAGGGAGTGGTTTAGCAGCTGCCAATCATGAAACTCCAAAGGCTGCTTGTCAGTATGAATGATATAAACCAACTCCCATGCCTCTGTGACATTCAGAATGGAAGATATCCCTCTTTGGATTTTGGTTGCTAGGGTACTGTGTTTGGTTGCTAGGGAGTGGTTTAGCAGCTGCCAATCATGAAACTCCAAAGGCTGCTTGTCAGTATGAATGATATAAACCAACTCCCATGACTCTCTGACATTCAGAATGGAAGATATCCCCCTTTGGATTTTGGTTGCTAGGGTACTCTGTTTGGTTGCTAAGGAGTTGCTTGGCAGCTGCCAATGATGAAACTGCAAAGGCTTCTTGTCACTATGAATGATATAAACCATCTCCCATGCCTCTGTGACATTCAGAATGGAAGATATCCCTCTTTGGATTTTGGTTGCTAAGGTGCTCGACAATGGTTGCTAGGGAGGGGCTAGGAAGTGTTGAGGTGATTCATGACTGGCTTTTTGCTGCCCCGAGTCAAATGAGACCACCCCCATTTTTCTATGACAATTCAGTCCGGAGATATCCCTTTTATCTCTTTCAATGGAAGTCTATGGGACTTGTTGCTAAGGTGCTCTAAATGGTTGCTAGGGCATGGCTTGATAGCTTCACAATGATCCTGAGAGACTGATTGGTCATCTGAGAGAAATGAGACCGCCCCCTTGTCTCTATGACACTGTGATCCAGAGCTATGTTCAATACAAAATTCCTATGCAATATACCATAGTAGGAAAAACACATGCTGGGCCGTCCTACACCATAGTAAGTCAATGGGAAACTTTGGGCAGCTCCTGCCCCCCAGGGGTGCAACTTTTACCCCATTGTGACACCGTACCCCTGATCGCTTATAAAAGTCATAGCACACCATTCCCGAATAATACGCACGATTTGACACCTCATTCGTGGGTCTGTGACAAAAGCTGCGGGACGAGTTACGCGCCAAAGTTTTGTACGGAATAATAATAATAACTAGAATGTACATTTCCTGAAGAAAATGTGAAGTGGTGCTTGCAGTGGCAAAACTCGCCACTCGGTTGCTAGGGTGTTGTACATGATTGCATACGAGCCAACAACCATGTCTGTACGATTTTGTGGAGCTGAAATATGGCTTCTATGTGTTGCAATATGGTTGCTAGGTGGCTCTAAATGGTTGCTAGGGTGTGAACACACAGTTACCAGGTTGATATTTACAGACTGTTTTCCAACTGAAACTAATGAGCCAACTCCCATCTCTATACGATGTTCTGATGCAGAGATATACGTTTTGCTAAACAGTTGCTAGGGTACTCTATTTGGTTGCTAGCGAGTGGCCTGTCAGCTGCCAATCATGAAACTCCAAAGGCTTCTTGTCACTATGAATGATATAAACCAACTCCCATGCCTCTGCGACATTCAGAATGGAAGATATGCCTCTTTGGATTTTGGTTGCTAGCGTACTCTGTTTGGTTGCTATGTAGTTACTTGGCAGCTGCCAATGATGCAATTCCAAAGGCTTCTTGTCACTATGAATGATATAAACCAACTCCCATGCCTCTGTGACATTCAAAATGGAAGATATCCCTCTTTGGATTTTGGTTGCTAGGGTACTCTGTTTGGTTGCTATGGAGTTGCTTGGTAGCTGCCAATGATGAAACTGCAAAGGCTTCTTGTTATTATGAATGATATAAACCGACTCCCATGCTTCTATGACATTCAGAGTGGAAGATATCCCTCTTTGGATGTTGGTTGCTAGGGTACTCTGTTTGGTTGCTAGGGAGTGGCTTGGCAGCTTCCAATCATGAAACTCCAAAGGCTGCTTGTCAGTATGAATGATATAAACCAACTCCCATGCCTCTGTGACATTCAGAGTGGAAGATATCCCTCTTTGAATTTTGGTTGCTAGGGTAACCTGTTTGGTTGCTATGGAGTTGCTTGACAGCTGCCAATGATGAAACTGCAAAGGCTTCTTGTCATTATGAATGATATAAACCAACTCCCATGCCTCTGTGACATTCAGAATATAAGATATCCCTCTTTGGATTTTGGTTGCTAAGTTGCTCGACAATGGTTGCTAGGGAGGGGTTAGGAGGTGTTGAGGTGATTCATGACTGGCTTTTTGCTGCCCCGAGTCAAATGAGACCACCCCCATTTTTCTATGACAATTCAGTCCGGAGATATCCCTTTTATCTCTTTCAATGGAAGTCTATGGGACTTGTTGCTAAGGTGCTCTAAATGGTTGCTAGGGCATGGCTTGATAGCTTCACAATGATCCTGAGAGACTGATTGGTCATCTGAGAGAAATGAGACCGCCCCCTTGTCTCTATGACATTGTGATCCAGAGCTATGTGCAATACAAAATCCCTATGCAATTTACCATAGTAGGAAAAGCATGTGTGTTTCATGGGACGTTTCTTCCCCATAGTAAGTCAATGGGGCAACTTTGGGCAGCTCCTGCCCCCCAGGGGTGCAACTTTTACCCCATTGTGATGTATGTTCTTACAGAGCCTGTCAGCCTCTTCAAATGTGGCAAATTACATGTTTCTGCGACATCCTCGCTCAGAGCTATGACTCGTCAAAGTTTTTTGCAATGTTAAGTCTATGCGTTTTTTTCGGCCCGTTTTTCGCCCCTGGGGCGAACACCGTACCCACGATCGCTTATAAAAGTCATAGCACACCTCTCCTCAATGAGCCGTTCGATTTGACACCTCATTCATGGGTCTGTGACAAACGGTGCGGGGCGAGTTACGCGCCGAAAAAAAAGTGGAATAAAAAAAAAAAAAATAATAAGTATGGAGGATAACAATAGTGATGCCTTGCTTTCAGCAAGCACCACTAATAATAATAAGTATGCAAGAGAACACTAATGATGCCTTGCCTTTGGCAAGCACCATTAATAATAATAAGTATGAGCAATAACAATAGTGATGCTTTCAAAAAAGCACCACTAATAAGTATGCAAGAGAACACTAATGATGCCTTGCTTTCAGCAAGCACCATTAATAATAATAATAAGTATGAGCAATAACAATAGTGATGCTTTCAAAAAAGCACCACTAATAATAAGTATGCAAGAGAACACTAGTGATGCCTTGCTTTCAGCAAGCACCATTAATAAGTATGAGCAATAACAATAGTGATGCCTTGCTTTCAGCAAGCACCACTAATAATAAGTATGCAAGAGAACACTAGTGATGCCTTGCTTTCAGCAAGCACCACTAATAAGTGTGAGCAATAACAATAGTGATGCCTTGCTTTCAGCAAGCACCACTAATAAGTATGCAAGAGAACACTAATGATGCCTTGCCTTTGGCAAGCACCATTAATAATAATAATAAGTATGAGCAATAACAATAGTGATGCCTTGCTTTCAGCAAGCACCACTAATAAGAAGTATGAGCAATAACAATAGTGATGCTTTCAAAAAAGCACCACTAATAATTTGTTACATTTATATAGCGCTTTTTCTGGGTACTCAAAGCGCTTTACATGGAAGGGGGAATCTCCTCAACCACCACCAATGTGCAACACCACCTGGATGATGCGACAGCAGCCATATTGTGCCAGAATGCCCACCACACACCAGCTTACTGGTGGAGAGTAGACAGTGATGAAGCCAATCAGTATATATGGGGATGATTAGGCCTAAAAAAAATTTTGTTCCGGTTTCCGACCGACCCTGTCAATTTATGTGCGACCCAAATTTATTTTATGAGCTTGGGGAATAAATAATACAAATTAAATAAATATACAAATAAAAAACTTTGAGGCTAATTATAATTACGTTTTTGTATAGCACCGTTTTGCGATGCAAGATGCCTGTTGTCCTCCAGCAATGCTAACAAACGAAGCAGACGGTCGTTTACACATCGTTGTCGTCACTTACAAAGGCGACACTTTCCGCATCTGCGTGGAGTGTGACACCCGTTTCACACAAACTCCGTTTGCAGTGCGTATGCGGTGCGTATTTTTTTCCTTATCCATGTTAACAGGTTCGAGCTTTCACACTGCACGCAGATGCAGTCCGGCAATCCGTTCCAGCTGCGGTGCGTATACAGCAGTGCAGCGATCGTTTCCGCACTGAGTCTATTTTTGCTGTGCTGCACGCGCTGAATTAAAGTGACAGCGCATGCATTTAATAAAATAAAATGTAGTAATCTCACCATAAATGCATTTAACTAAATACTACTATTTTTCACAGTCATCTTTTTACTTCAAGACCGGGGTAAATCAAGGAAAACTACAATTTACTTCAACAAGGCGACATAATGAACAACACTCGTCTCATTCGTGGAGGTGGAAAAACAAGTTCTTTGTGACATGCAAGATTTATTTATGTATGCGATTTTAATATAAGTGCATGGTTAAATATTTTACCACTTGCTTGAGCAACTTGTCAAAATCGCATTGCTGACAAAAAAACTTTTTTTTAAATAAAATTTGCTGATAACTTATGGATTTGAAATACAAATAGTGATTATGTGTCTGTGGTACAGCCGTGGATCAGTTACGCACTGCAAACGCAGCATATGTGAAAGCACTTTAGCGCGTGCTGCTCCTGCACCGCATACACACTGCACAGGGAGTATGTGTGAAACGGGCGTGAAAGCTCGAACCTGTTAACATGGATAAGGAAAATAATACGCACCGCATACGCACTGCAAACGGAGTATGTGCGGGCGTTACTCATTTGCCCCCACCGAAAGTTGTACAGGCCAAAAAAGACGAGCTGAACAATGTGTGTGTGTGTGTGTGTGTGTAACATGCTGGGACACACAAGGTGGTAGAGTACATGTAGTACAGGTAGGCTATGTTATGAAAAAATAGAGTATCCATCGCTACTGTAAAGTAAAAAAAAAAAATATATATATATATATTTTACCTATCCCTTGCTGCCACTGAAAAAAAAAAAAAAAAAAAATTTTCCCTACCAGCCCATGACCTCAACTGACAACCAACCGGAACCAAACTTTTTTTTTTTTTAGGCCTTAGGAGACCATGATAATGGACAGAGGCCAAGGGGCAAATTTGGCCAGGATGCCGGGATTACACCCCTACTCTTTTTCGAAGGACATTCTGGGATTTTTAATGACCACAGAGAGTCAAGATCTCAGTTTAACGTCTCATCCAAAGGAAGGAAATAAAGAAATAAAATTCTGTATCAAAATTTATAAGGAAAGACCAGTACTTTGTTTAGGCTTGGTTTGTAGGGAATTACAAACCTGCGCACATATATTCAAACGCACTTAACTATAGAACCAATTCTTAATGCGCATGTGAACGCCATCAGCGTTTATCACAGGTTCGCGTTTAAAGTCTGTGTAGAGAGAATGGTGTCGTCTTAGCGGCCTCTAATTTAATAACAAAACATCGTTGCGATGGAAGCGAATCAATCAAAACTAACTTTAGCTGGAAAAAAACTTTATTAAAGAACCGCTATAAAGCCAATACAATCTCTGTTACCTTAAATTATACGCTTATCTCTGTAAAGCTGCTTTGAAACAATCTACATTGTTAAAAGCGCTATATAAATGAAGATGACTTGACTTGACTTTTTGACAGTATAGTGTCCCCATCACTATACTGGGGCATTAGGACCCACACAGACCACAGGGTGAGCACCCCCTGCTGGCCTCACACACACATAAAAACACCACTGGCATCACATACCAACTTCTTAAATCAGTTTTGAGCATAACTGGTCTGTATTGCAGAGAGGAAATATCACTATGTCCTTAAAAAGCACTGTAGTTGTAGTAACTGTCACTCCCTATTCAAAAATGAAGGTTATTTCACCAATATACAGGCATGAAAACATGGCGGCCGATTATGGTATTATGGGGGGGGGGAGAAAAAACTTATTTTTATGAAAAATGTACCCATAAGCCCATCTATTCTTTCAGGAAGATGTGTCAAGAACAAGAATTATTACTCTGGTTAAAAGCAGGCTGTATTATTGCTCTCTATGAGGCTGTGAAACTGCAGCTTGTGCTCTCTCTGTATGATCTCCATAAGTGCTGTTCTGTCCACACGCTTTGATGCCTTCTTGCTGAACATGTGCAATTTAACACACCTAGAGGCACTTGAGCGTCCTCTATTTATCCAAAGGCACTCAGGGAGATGATGAATTTGTAGCAGGGTAAGAGTGAGTGAATTTCCACAAACTCTGATCTGCGGCGGGAGGATACGGACAGAAATCGAGGGATGTGGCCTCTACCTCTATTCAGCCCTCAGTGAATGATTTATGGCTGGCGTGTGTCCTGAATAAACACAATCATCAGCTCACATGCCACAGGGGACACAGTGGACCTAACACACCAACATGCATACATTTATACATACACAGATAAACACAGAAATGACCTTAAACCGTGTCCTAACCAAGTTTTCAAAGACTGGTCTGTTGTCTGTCCACACCAAAATGTGAAATGGCCGTGCGATGTGGCACAATCATGCCAAGAAAAAAAAAAAAAAAAAAAAAAGGAGTTATTGCTTAATTTACAGTTATGACAAGTAGGATTTGACCAAGATTACAATATTCTCTTTATAATGCTGCACAAATGGAAACCAAGCAAATAAGTGTCCAAAATTGTATTCTACCATAGTTTGTCTGTTGGATGTGCTAACCACTAGGAGTTGAGCAACTGCCATGTGTCACTAGTTAGTCCGTAACCCTGATGTCATGCTAATATGCTAATTGTTAAAACGACCTTAACTGCATACATTATTTTCACCCCAGGCTACAGCTATCCAACCTCATCCCAGCGTCTCCTCCTTGAGATGTCATTGCCTGTCTCGACTCTCTCCTGGGACACTCTGGGGTGTAAACAAAAAGAGAGAAGTGAGAAGCCACTGGGAGGACAGGTGATTCATCTCCTTTGTAAGCCAATGAACTGTCCTGCAAAACAGCCTGTCTGCTATCTGTTTTCAATCCTTATTAACAAGAGAGAAATGCTTAACGAGTCCCACGAATGCCCTTCTGAGAGGCTGACCTGCTCCCAAAACAGATCAGAGGTGGAGTGGAATCGATGGGCGGTCTCTACTGAACAGATATCATTACAGAATACCTAAAAGCATCTGATAGATTGATAGGGAGCGTGACAGTGATGATAAAAGGGAGGAAGGGAAAGATGTTTAGAATTGACAGATACACCCTGGATAGATCCTTTTCATGCTAGTACAGGTTGGTTAGTGCTGATGTTCACCAAAAAAAGAAAGAAAATCACAGTCTTTCTGGTGAAGCTGGTTGACCAAGGTATTCTTGCTGGTTAAATGGTTAGTTCACCCAAATATTTTGCCATAATTTATTCACATTGCTCCAAAGGAAGTATCTTGGAAGCATCCTTTCCATACAATAAAACCAATCTTAGGGTATGTTCACACTTGGCAGGTTTGTTTCGATTGAAACAAACTTTGCTCTGTTAGTGTGGTTCATTTTATTAAGTGTGAAAGCGTCCATCTGAACTTTGGTGCGCACCAAACAAGGGGACTAAGACCCCTGAAAAGTGGTTTAGTCCAAAATTTCTGAAGAGGCTCTATCACTTTGTATGATGAACAGATTGAATTTAGGCTTTTATTCACATATAAACATTCATCAACGCACACATCAGTTCTGGTAAACAGAAGCTCAAGCATGTTCGCATGTCGTGCGAGAACCAATAAGGTTCATTCTCGTGTTACACAGCCTTTTGAGCTTTTGCAAGAACCAATGATGTTCATTCTCGTGTTACACAGCACATTTGAGCTTTTGCTAGAACCAATGAGGTTTGTATTCGCAAATCAAGAAGGTTCGGTTGAGCTTCTGTTTATGTTCACTGATCACTGTTTAAATGTGAATAAAAGACTAAATTAAATCTGTTCATCATATAAAGCGATCGAGTCTCTTCAGAAAATTTGGACTAAACCACTAGACTCATATAGATTAGTTTTACAATCTCTTTATGAACTTTTTGAAGTGTCAAAGTAGTAGTCGCGTAGCTGTCAATGGAGGGACAGAAAACTCTCAGATTTCATCAAAATGATCTTCATTTGTTTTCCGAAGATGAATGAAATGAAACCCGTCTTACGGGTTTGGAACGACATGAGGGTGAGCAAAGACTGAATTTTCATTTTCAGGTGAACTAACATTTTAAGGGATGTAGAATATGGTAATGCAGAATAAGTCATTAATATGTGCTTTATACATACCAACAAACAGCCAATATGTTAGTAATATGCATGCTAATAAGCAACAAGTGAATAGTGTTCCCTAATCTAAAGAGTTGCCTGATTTTCATATTTGGGTGACCAGCCAGGTTGCTCATGTTTGATGATTGTATTTAGAAAGAATTTGGGACTATTTGTATTTGGACGCCTATAGGATCTCCCACCCATGGCTGTCTGCAGTGTCCTGATACCATTGTTACCTTGCCTTGGGACGAGTGCTCTATCTGTTCCTAACAAAACAGCTAAACAGTGATGTCTTTTAAATGTGTGGGAATGTAGGTTTGGATGTTGCATGTTTATTGTGAAGCTAGAAGTCTGCATTTTGTATAGATACCTTGCTGTTTCCTTGCTCATTCATATCCAGATTCGTTTTTCTCTCACTCACTCTCTCTCTACACTTTCTTTGAAGATGTGCTTAGCTGAACTGATGAGAAATTTCAGGGAGAGAACAGAGGCTTTCAGGAGCTGCATGAAAGGCAGTGGAAGAACTGGCATTATGTGTTAGCGAAACACAAGGAGAGAGATGCCACAAGCAAACGCCTGCCATGCAAAGTACCACAATCCCTCAGATTCAGCCAGTACACCTTATTGCCTACAGCACATACATGCCAATGAACTGTTCAAAGAATACAAAGGAAAGGTGTACCCATAACACCTGACCAGTGAGAAATGTAACATTTATTCAGAAGCACAAACTCATTTTTTAAGTCAAATGTTTCTCTAGCCATTTGGGAATACCTCCATTCCTTCGAACCAAGTCTGAAAATATGACAGGCCAAATGGGATTTGCTATTATTGAGATTAAACTTGCAACAGCTAATCTTTATACATCAGTCGGTCACGGACTACAATGAAGAGACAGGCTGAAATAGCCACATTAGTATGAATGAATTATTTATTATTCTACAATAGAGTCTTGGGAAATACAAGATTTTTTTAAACAGCTAGGTGCAAATCTAACACCTTTCAACGGCATATATTTCTCTATAAACACCAATAAGCTATTTAAAAACAGAATAAGAAAGCCTAAATGCACAATTTTACATCAGCATTCTTTCAAAAAGACACTAATGTAACTGTAAGAGCGGTTGATTAAAAAAACTTAACGGAATAAACAAGTAAACAAACGTTTATACTTTAGACAAACAACTTTGGGCAACAGGACACCAAAGTATACCTTTGAGGGAAGTCCAAATTTGCATCTCAAATTGTCATGTCAAAGCGTGTCAACATCACAGTGTTTTCTCACAAGTCAAATTGGTGGAAGAGTGAAGCAGAAGGGCTGATTTCATGACAGTCCTCAGCAAGAGAGACTAACAGCCTCTGACAGGAAGATGGATCACTTTACTAATGCTTGAACAAATCTATAGGAGGCGATGATAATAGGTGTTAGTACTGAATTGCGCCTCTTGAGCGATTTTGAGTCAAGGATGGAGTGTTTTATGCCTCTAAATAGAAACACCACAAGAACATGTACTATGGGATTACTGTTTTTCTTAGGGCATGGTACCTTGGAAATGTTATCATTAAAGAAGCTATATGTAGAATTCGGAAATCCTTGTTATTAGCGACACCGTGGGAAATAAAGTGAACTGCAGTCAGCAACTTTGCTGCTCGTGCTTCAGGGCCACGATATACTCATGATGTAAAAAGTTAGAAATATCTTTGCAGCGATATACTGTTAACAAACATCCTGATGTTGTCCACGCTGATGAGAGTGACGTTTAGATGAATATGTAAATATGTGCTGCATGGTTTCCTCTCAATAATAAAATAAACACAACACAAAATGAAAGCGGTAAGAAAGTGGTGGTTAAGAAATCATCTGATCACAGACATATGGATGTTTGCACAAGCTTTGCAATCCACCGGCATCATGTTGACAGATGAGATGATTCAAATTACACAGTTATGATAGTTTGATTAGAAAGTATATTTGAGAAAATAGACTATATAGATATTGGTCTGTGAGACTATAGTTTGAATCAATCCCTTTTCTTTGCATGACACAATTACATGACAGTACAGAATAGCTCTGTCTGCATTATCCTGAACATTGTATAAGCATTCGTTTCATGTGTCATTGAACGGAAGAGAGGATCTCGGGAGCGCTTCACATCCGTAAACGTCACATCCTTTTGATTTTCTCTGCGAAACCGACCCGAGTCCTACACATAAAAAATCAGTCTACAGGCTTTCATAGACAACGTAGAAAGTTGGGAAGGTCTTGTTTTTTTAAGTTGCTGTTCTAAGAATTTCCATGTATTAATTGCTTTTTTTATTGCCAATGTGTGAACAGCTAGTACACACATTGGCAATAAAAAAAAGCGATTAATACATGAAAATTCTTACATATAGCCCCAGAGGAGAATAGCTGGACGATAACATAATTTATTGCAGAACTACTTTATAGATGAAATTAATTAGATTTAATAATTGATGATCCTTACAATGGAACTGAACCAACACTGAACTGACTTCAACTGAACAACAGCCGAAATGCATAATTTTCCTGTTATCACTGTAAAGCTGCTTTCATTATGATCATTATGTATTTAATAACTTGCTCTGCTGCTGAAATTGTGAAAAACTTTCCTTTTCATTAACAAAACCACTTACTTTTATTGGAACTGTGGGATTACAATTTTATTAAATGTTTAATTTAGTTTGCAAAAGTAAAAGTTGAGTACATTGAAGTTAGCATTTTAAGGTTAAGTTAGGAGAATGGTATCAACAGTTTCTGCCAGACCTGTTTTATGCTGATTGGATTAGCTTTAGGTGAGACTTTCACCATTTGTCTTTAATGGCTCTGGGGTGGCTCGTGGAACCGTAGTTCCTGGCCAATATCAGCATTTGAATAGTTACGCATATTCAATTGAAACTGGTAGCGCTCTCTGAGTAGGGTGTGTTCCTACTCATTTACATGCTTTGTTTGAATTTGTCTCCACCTTCAAAAGTCCCTCCTCCTAAAATGCCTATAAGACACCATGAACAATTATATACTTTAGACAATGTTGGAAGTTTCTACAGCAACGTACAGCGGAGTTCTCAATAAAGAATAACTTCTGTTGAACGCGATCCCAACTGTCTCCTGGTTTGCTTTGAAGAAAGAAAAACTTTACAACAGATGGTGCCGTGACCCGGATGGAGAAAAAAGGAAACTCAAATAACTTCAAGCTCAAAGATCTGAATCTTGAAACTTCAAGCTCAAAGATCTCAACAAAGCTGACTGAGTTCCAGACTGAATCTTGAAACTTCAAGCTCAAAGATCTCAACAAAGCTGACTGAGTTCCAGACGAATGTTTTCTGTACAACCAACGATTCGGTGAGTTTTCACTCCATTCAAAGAACCATTGCAGACCAGTACAAAATTAGTTTTTTCCTCTGCGCCGTTCAGAGAAGTAGTTAACAAACAGCTGTAGAGTTTGGTTAACTAAGTTACCTCTAAAAGTTGGCTTTTAGAGATGAAATTTATCCTCTGTTTTCAGGCAGGGAAGATTAACAGTTACATGTTAATATTGTGTGTATCCTTTTGCTAAGAGAAGACCTATCCTCTGTAAGCTAGAGAAAATTAGCGTCATGTGCTAATAAGATTGTACCCTCTGTTGTAGACAGTAGAGAGAAGTTTTTTTAGTGTTTGTTTGTGTGGTAACAAAGTAACTCACAAAATGGTTAGAAGGAATGCGAGACTATTTCCCACAACTGAAAAAGCTGGACGAGCTACACCTTTATGGTCAGATAGGGAATTCAAGTCTTTGTTATCAGAGCACATGGACTCCATTGTGACTGAGAAAGTCAGATTGAATTTAACAGAGAAATTTGGCATTGATGCAGACAAAGTGTGGTCAATTGAAGATTGTAAGAAGGTACTAGGAGCAAGTATTCGCAAGAACAATGTGAAAGCCATTATCTGTTGTCACAGAGAATTTGGTTTAACACTAGCTACAGAACAGTCTAAGCGCAACTCAGAGCTAGAGAAACAGATCAAAGAGCTCCGTGCTAGATTATCTTCTGTGACTAAGAAAGTAAACCGCAACAAAGATGCAGAAAAAACTGATGTGGTAGAAGTTAGTCAGCCTGATAACAATTATCCTGACTTAAAAGCTTTCTTTGAAACAGATGTAGCCATCCAATCAGTAACTGATGAGCCTGTAGATTCAGTGCAGGTTTGTGGGGCTAGGAGAAGATCTCAGGGAACTGAAAGTGTTACTCACAACTCTTCTGTTGTCCAAATACAAACTGTTGTCAAAACATCTTTAGGTCCTAAAGATATTGAGAGAATTGCTGAAAGTTTGCCATCAGTGCAAAGAAATTTTTCTGAATTTAGAAGAGCATTGTTCAGTAAAATGCATCTTTACGACATGTCGTTGCCGGAAGTCACACAGCTGATGTCACAAATTCTAACTGAATCTGAATTCAACAATTTTGAGTCTGCTGTTACTTCCGAACTGCAACATGTCAATAAAGGCGATTTGAGAGAAGGTGTTTTGAAAATCCTAAAGAATATCTTAGGACCCAAAATCGATTGGTCGAGAGTTACTAGCTGTGTACAAGAGAAAGAAGAAACTGTTTGTGAGTACACAGAACGATTCTGTCAGACCGCTGCCATTTACAGCGGAATGGCCGACACTCCAGAGAAGGTGTTAGGTCATAATGGTCCTCTAGTTCGCGCATGTCTTTTGTCAGAACATAGAAATGCATTGCTTTTCTTAGATCTTACATGGTCAAATAGAACCCTGCAAAACAACTTGGACAAGTTAGCTACTTGGGAAAGAGACTCTGATGTCAAGGCAAGAGTAAAAATTGCAGCAGCATCCTTTAAGGTCAATTCAGAGAAACAGAAACGCAAAAGTCCTAGAGAAGCCAGTTGTTCTTACTGTGGCAAGCACGGACATTTTGGAAAAGAATGTAGAAAAAACAAAAATAACTTAAGACAAGTTAACAATGTTATGCAGATTTTACTACATTTGTTTGCTACTTTGAAGCAACCCCTCCCCTCGTCATTGGACTCGTGGGTAAGCTTTTTGAGGTGTTAACCATTTGGGCTGTGATTGCTTAATCTCCCCAGTAACTTACAACAAAGATGAAAGACTTATTGACTGTCACAGCCTTTGTTTGGGGGACATTCAGTATACTCACAGCCTTAAATGTTATGCCACAGAATATTGCAGTCAGACAACCATCCTCTGTTAATGATGTTTATTAGGACTGATGTTTCACTGGAGAATGGAAATGTGCCAATTTTCTCACACACGGTACAGTGTGTACACAACACAGGGACAGAATAGGACACGGACAAGTGAGGTGCCCTGGGAAGAACTGAACGCAACAGGCGTTCGGGGGTGAACCCAGGGTGAAGACACTACCTCATAGGCCTTTCCCCATTTAGTCCATCCTTACCTCACTGGTCCATAGGTGTCAAATCAATTAAGATTAGGAAAAGAAAAAACACTATACGATCACAATTTTTCTGTAATATAGTTATATGTAAAAACTATATGGTCACCAGAAGTTTTAGACGTAAAACCACTATACGATCAAATGACTTATGGAAGAATGAAGTCTATGCATGAATACTGCTGGTCTGCCGTTTCTTTGTTTTCTTGTGTTACAGGTATGTGTGTATGCCATGATGTCACCACAAGCGGAAACCTGGTGTAAAGCATCACCTCAGATTTCCATGAACAAGCCTCATGAGGGACGAGTCATCAGAGCGACTCTACATGGGAAATGGACTCTACAGGAAACAGACTTCACAGCTATTCAGGCGCCATGGACTTTCAAGACTTCCACTCTTATGCTACATGGTTTTCTGTGTAATCGTAGTTTATACGACATTTTACACCCTGCGTCGTATGTGTCAACAGTTATGGTTTTGAGAAGAACTATGACACTCATGTAAATCAAGGACACAACACAGAATAAGTTATACGTGCTTGTAACTTACACAAGTTACAAGAATGAACATATGCTATGTGCCTGTAACTTACACAAGTTACAAGAATTAACTTTTAAGTGTAGAAATGTGTATATTATGTGAGAGTTATTAGAACTCTCAAAGGGGGAAATGTGGGATTACAATTTTATTAAATGTTTAATTTAGTTTGCAAAAGTAAAAGTTGAGTACATTGAAGTTAGCATTTTAAGGTTAAGTTAGGAGAATGGTATCAACAGTTTCTGCCAGACCTGTTTTATGCTGATTGGATTAGCTTTAGGTGAGACTTTCACCATTTGTCTTTAATGGCTCTGGGATGGCTCGTGGAACCGTAGTTCCTGGCCAATATCAGCATTTGAATAGTTACGCATATTCAATTGAAACTGGTAGCGCTCTCTGAGTAGGGTGTGTTCCTACTCATTTACATGCTTTGTTTGAATTTGTCTCCACCTTCAAAAGTCCCTCCTCCTAAAATGCCTATAAGACACCATGAACAATTATATACTTTAGACAATGTTGGAAGTTTCTACAGCAACGTACCGCGGAGTTCTCAATAAAGAATAACTTCTGTTGAACGCGATCCCAACTGTCTCCTGGTTTGCTTTGAAGAAAGAAAAAATTTACAACAGAACCCATCTGATTCCAGTTGTGTATGCAACACCTACTTTTCAGAATCCAATCAATTATCAATAAAATAAGTTTGACCCTTTTGTTATTGTTGTTTTTGTTATACTCAGTAAAAAATTAAATTATGGAATTAAAATACACTGAAACTTGCTTAGAATGCATAGATGACAGCTACACAAAGTTTTTCAGAGGTCTGTCAAGTGTTTCTTGCAAAAGCAAGGCAATAAAGAGTTTTTTTTTTTTTCATTTGTTTCAAAGATGAATTAAAAACTGCACAAAACATGACAACATGTCAGCATTTATATTGTTTTCTGCTGCATGGTGCATTACCTTGATCAAGTTTTGACCATTTTTTTCATTTCAATGAGAGTAATCTCAAAAGCAAATGAAAGTGTAAATGACAAATAATAAAGACTTCTGAATGATTATTTAAAGCTTTGTTCTTTCAAAATGATATGTGCTCAATTAATGCGTAATTACTTCTACCAACTAATCAAGTATTCTCGTAAGCGTAGAATCTGCCATTCAGAATACATACGAGCGAGTTGCTCGAATGGCAGAAGCCATGTTGCGCCTCCATCTTGAAAATACATTAGCCAAAGAGGGACATACCTGGAAATTCAAGCTTCGCCTTTCGTGTTTTTACACTCAGTGGCACTGTGACGAATGCGAGGGGGAGATTACTCGCGACTGCCGGCAGATTTGAAATAATACGGCCACCGTAGGAGTTAAAAAGCCCTCGGAATGGGAGGGGCTGAAAGTAATATTCAGTTGGTAGTCATAAACAATTTCACCGCTAGATGGGAGAAAATCCTACACAGTGTAGCTTTAAGCAGCCTTCAAACAGGAACAAAGAGAACCACGTTAGCTTTAGATGATTACGTCTGCAGCTGAGGACTACTGCAGATGTGCACAGCTGTGTGGGGGTGTAACTAACTAAAGTTAGTATTTTTTCAAACCAATGCTACTTTTCCCGACAAACAGCAGTTTGTTGTGGCACAACGCTACAAATTCATGTATATTCAGGTTCAGTAAGACATGATTCAGTCGTAATATATATGTGGCGAGCACGACGAGGTCGAGGGCCGTGGGAGGACGGCGCGAGGCCGGTGGCGCGATTGATAATGAGCGACACGTGCGCGACGCACCGGTCTCGCATCTCTCACGGAGGAGCGGAAGCATAAAGGAGGAGCGACGACAGTGAAGAGCGAGAGAGGACAGGCCTGATTTTTAGTTCATGTTTTGTTTCTGTTTGTGTTGCCAGCAGTCGTCCGTGAGGGGCTGCTGGCTTTTACTTTTATTTTTGTATTTGTGTATTTTATTATTAAATATTGTTGAATGTCCGCCGGTTCCCGCCTCCTTCTTCCCATAACATCTAAACCCCGTTACATTGGTGCCGAAACCCGGGAAGAAGGAGTGACACGCTGTCGGAGAGCCCTCGCTGCTGGGGGGGATCGCGGTGCTGAGGAGGTCGGGCAGCACGAGGGAGCGACGGCTGCCGATTGCTGCCCGAGGCGATGGTGCTGGAGCGATGGAAGATCTGGTGGGACGGAGAGCTCAACACCGTGCTCCTGGATCGAGGAGGGGTGGCTGCCGTCCAAGAGGGAGCGGAGGAGTCGCTCCCGTTTGCCGTGGGCCGGAGCCTGTTGCCGTCGGCCATGATGGGGGCGGAGCAGGGAACGGGAAACTCGCTGCCGGCTGCCCTCGACAGGAGGAGTCACCACCGGCCGCCAGGAGGCGGAAGAGCGTCGAGCCGTCCCCCAACGAATGTCCAGTACCATCGCATGGCACCGCGAGTGACTCTCAGCCGGTTGAGGACCGAGCGGCAGTGTGTCCGGGAACCGGATCAAGAATTTTTTTTTTTTTTTCCTCTCTCCCCTCTCTCGTCTCTGTCGCTCCTCGTGCTTCCGTCTCCTTTTCCCTCACCTCGTCTATCCATACCTCCAGCCCAGGTATCGCAGCCGCCGTGATCGGTCCCCCCGGGGAGGGGGGGGGGGGGAGTAAGCGCAGTCTCGTGGGTGCCCCCCGGCCTGCGAGGGGCGATGGGGGTATGTGGCGAGCACGACGAGGTCGAGGGCCGTGGGAGGACGGCGCGAGGCCGGTGGCGCGATTGATAATGAGCGACACGTGCGCGACGCACCGGTCTCGCATCTCTCACGGAGGAGCGGAAGCATAAAGGAGGAGCGACGACAGTGAAGAGCGAGAGAGGACAGGCCTGATTTTTAGTTCATGTTTTGTTTCTGTTTGTGTTGCCAGCAGTCGTCCGTGAGGGGCTGCTGGCTTTTACTTTTATTTTTGTATTTGTGTATTTTATTATTAAATATTGTTGAATGTCCGCCGGTTCCCGCCTCCTTCTTCCCATAACATCTAAACCCCGTTACAATATAAAATAAGTACAGCACAGATAATATATTTTTCTAGAACCAAACTGTTTTATCGTACTTGTAATATGCATTGACAAACCCTCACATGTGGCTTTTTTAATTAAACAGTTGTCACTATAATATATCACTAAACAATTAACTTCTTCTCAGAACTATGTCTGCTAGAGAAGGGTTTGCTCACATTAAGGTTAAAAAAACAAACAAAAAACTAGTTTAGCTTTTGAGAAATAAAAGAGTTTGCTCATCTCGCCATAAGATGGCTGCCACTGCCGGCTAATGGATGGGTTTTGAAGGTGCAAATTCATTTTCTAGTTCTACTGACAATATGACAGGTGGCAAATTGTCAAGGATTTGATAACAAAAACAATTACCAGAGCCATATTATACAATAGAATAGGCTGAGATCGTCCTTTAATTCATTTCTACTTTGTGCTTGTCAAAATCTATTCTCTCCTACAAAATACTTTACACTACATTAACTTTGACATTGCATTTAATCTCCTCAGGCACAACAATAGAACAGACCGAACAAAACACCTCTTCTTCCTCTTTCTTCAGGCACTCTGAACAGCATCAAAACCCATGTTTCTACTGACGACAAGGTATAAAAGGATAATTTTGGCTTCTTGAAAAAAAAAATCAATAAATCATTAGGCGTACATGGATGGCCGCTATCTTGATTGACAGGGTGAGGTTGGGGATTAGCATGAGTGCTAGTATCTGCAGACTACAGTGCTTTAATCAGGATTGTGGATTCTGAATGGAGCTCTGAGTGGCAGTGCACTCAAGAGGACACGCTCAAACTGTGTATACAAATTAGGCTTTATTTAGGAATGTGTCATTCAAAAGTGTACTGGAGGAGAGAAAGCGAGGCAGTTTGCTAAAAAGCTTTCTTGGAGTGCACTCTTGTGGGAGGGTTAAGATGCAAGTGGGTCCATGCTTTTAAGTTTTGCATGAGGGACTCGCTTATTAAAAATGTTATGGTCTTTTTGCAAATCGCTGAAACCACGCTAAGAGGCCTCTGACACATTTATATGGCACACTCTTGAGTCATATGAAAGTGTAAGTAATGTTGGCATGACACTGTTATATTGTGTAACCCCCCCTCCAAAAAAACTAAAACAAACAAACAAACAAACAAACAAACAACCCCTCCAGGGATACCAGAGCTAAAAAGTAATAAAGTAATTCAGTAGTCATGTTACCACAACTTAAAAAAAAAAATGCATGGTTGCAAGGTAAAAGTTCTAATTTATTGATAATTTATTAATTAAACCTTTTAGTTACAAACATTATTTTGTTGAGTTTTATTGATATAACAATGTTCATCATTACATTAACTTACAGTAATATTGTGTGTACTTTAAACATTTTTTTTTTAAACAAGTTGTAGTAACTTAATGAAATTGTCTGAGTAGAAATTAAATATTAGAAATTGGATAGTGGATTTCTTGTATCAAGCATGCTTTGCATAGGACTGGATAAGGAAAATAAATGTTGAAATCATAGCCGGACATAAATGGTATATAATATTTGCTGTATATATATAAAACTGAAAAACACAAAAGTACTGATTTAAAAAAAAACAAAAAAAACCCACAGCTGATCTAATGTCTCAAACACCGTCTCAAACCTCCCAAGGGTGCAATTTACCTCCATTTGAAGAAGTTAATTGTATCTGATGAAAGGCATTTGACAACTCTTCTCAACTCTTCCTGTAAAAAATACATAAAATGAATCACTCACACTCACGCACGCTTACGCTATCACTCACACTCACGCACGCTTACGCTATCACTCACACTCACGCACGCTTACGCTCACGCACGCTTACGCTAGCTTACGCTACGGGAAAATCCCTTTTCTCGAGAATACTGAAGCCAAAAATTATCCTTAATTTTATATTATTTTAAAATGCATTTTGCTGCAGAGAGCAGACCTAGGCAAGGCAGCTCGCACGCCTATTGGCTGCTCTGCGGCAACTTGCTGCAACCTATCGAGAGGCTGCTCTCAGTAAGCACTGCCGGCGCTGGCAGTTGTCACAGCCCACCAGAAATGGCTTATAAAGGCATAAGCCACGCCCAAAGTAAATGGCATAAGCCACGTCTTATATTAGGCAACTGTTGCCTTCTGTTATTCTCATTAGGCCCACTTCTTGTCGGCCTTGATATTACCCACCTATCATGTGTGCCCCGGGCACATGCCCTTGGGACAATGTTGTGGACACTTACGCAACACGAGAGTGTCTCGTTACTAACGTAACCTCGGTTCTCTCTAGAAGTTTTGCTCGTTTTACTACGATCTGGTTTCGTTTTAGTTGATGAAAAACCAAAGAGCATCCTATCGGGATCTGGCTTATAAAGGCATAAGCCACGCCCATTCTGGCGGGCCGTGACGACTTGCTTACGTCACGAGCAGCCTCTCGATAGGTTGCAACAAGTTGCTGCAGAGCAGCCAAAAGGCGCGCGAGCTGCCTCGCCTAGGTCTGCTCTCTGCAGCAAAAAGTGTTTTAAAATAATACAAAATTAAGGATCATTTTTGGCTTCAGTATTCTCGAGAAAAGAGATTTTCCCGTAGCGTAAGCTAGCTTATGCAACACTCATTCCCTCTTCTAGAGAGAACGTCTTGGTTACGCATGTAACCCTCGTTCCCTGAGTAGGGAACGGAGACGTTACGTCGGATGACGACGAATGGGGTTTCGCTTAGACTGTGCGTATGGATTCAAATGCCACAGTTAACTGCTATTACCAATGCAAATTGTCCCCTAAAGCTATCAGTACGACTCCCCTCTCGTGGACAAGCAGCCACACACTCATGATTAGCTACAAAACAGCCTATTAAAAAATGTAAAAGGGTCATTCCTCTTACGCGGTATATTTTCATCTTCCCATTATTTATCCCCATTATTTATCACCATTATAAACTTAGACTTTTCAACGATGAAAGCCATATTAATTAGTGGGCCTTTTATAAAATTGCCACAATTAAGAAGACATAGGGGGTGTTTATAAAATCACTGTGAACGTTGCCAGAAAAAAAAACAAAAAAAAAAACAAAAAAAAAAACACACCTAACAAAAGCCAGTTCCTTAATGACAAGGAAGTGATATCAAACAACATCAAGAGCCCAGTTTCATCAAATTATAGAAATCAGTATGATCCTGTTAATTTTCTTTCAGTTGAGTAAATACTCATTACAATCACTAATGTTTCAGTGAACTTGACCAGAGGATATTTCTGAAAGTAACTTAATGATAGCATATATAGGTAAAGAAAATATCTTAATTCGTATAAGCATTTTTTTTTTCAGGTTACAGAGCTTAAAAACTACTGAATAACACATGAATGATCCAAAAACATGGATGGTCAATGACCAAATGTTTTGCCTACTTGAATAGTACTGGTATTGTATAATACTACTGTATGGAATACAACATTTTAAGAATTAATGAAGAGCTGAGAGGTGAGAAGACAAGAAAAGGAATCAACAGCAGGAGACGACAACAGTGACAGACATTCAGAGTGCAAATTAAATTAATGAGTGTGACAATAATTAAAAATGTACAGATTTTGACAGTGAAGACTGCAAAAAAGGGTTTTCTGGATGCATAAGGACAATTATTCATATTTTAATATTTCACATTTGTGCCTAGTTTCTGTTAAGATGAGATAAATCGAGGATCATCTCCCCTCTCTCCTCTCTCTCTCTCTCACCTCCGGTGCACGCTAGGAGCGTTTGGGGTGGTGGTGAGGGGTTTTACGGAGAGGTGCTAAACTTTTCTATTGTCTTTCTTATTTCTTTTTCGAGTAATTTTGATATTTAAATCTAATATTAAATCTAGTAGTAAAGTTTAGTTTGAGGTTAGTTGATGCGTTGTGGAATTAGTATTCACGTGGCGAGTACAGAGATGGCATCGCACCTGGATGTGCGAACGCCGTCGCTGTCGCTTTGTCACGGAATTAGATGCATCACTCAAATTGGTATAACAGTTGAGGATGTGTTGCTGGATGTAGCTGAGCGAGTGGGACATGAAAACATTATTTCCGCGTCTCAAATGAATAAGGCCGTGGTCGTCTTTTTGAAAGAGGAACTACTGGTCAATCAGTTGGTAGAGAGCGGCATAGTGGTAAGTGGAGCTTTTGTCATTGTTCAACCTTTACTATCTCCAACTGTAAAGGTAGTAATTTCAAATGTGCCGCCATTTATTCCTGATGAAGATATACAGCGTGAGCTTTTGAGGTATGGAAAATTTGCAAGTGGAATTAAGATGGTACCGCTTGGATGTAAACATGAGCCTTTGAAGCATGTGTTGTCTTTCCGACGGCAGGTGTTTATGTGTTTGAATGCCCCAACATTAAACGTGTCTTTTCATTGCGTTTACGAAGGAAAATCATACATGTTGTAATGCGAACACTGGGGAAATGCGCTGTTTTGAATGCGGTGCTGTAGGACATGTAAGATTGTCATGCCCGCAAAGAGAAGAAGTGATGAATGAGACAGGTCAAAGTAAAGATACGAATGGTAGTGTAGAGCAAACTGTGGAAGAAAGAGTGGAATATGAGGATCAAAATGTGCATAATAACAAGGATTTAGGTAGTGTTGGTGCTGAGAGGGAGACTAATACTACTGAAGTGTCTAAAGTGGTAGAGAATGTTAATGGTGAGACACAGGTGATTGAGGAGATGGTGATGACGGAAACTGAGAAGAATACAGAGCAAGTGGAGAAGGTAGAAGGTGTTGAGGAAGTGATGTCAGTTGATAGAGATCAATTAAGTAATAGAAGGATAGTGAATTCAGAGGGTAAGAATTCAGAAGAGATGGTTGAAAATGAAGGAGAGGGAGAAAGTGATGATGATTTGTCAGATGTATCAGATGTGTCAAATTTATCTCAGATGGGATGTGACCAGTTTTACGCTTTGGAGGAAATAGATGCTTTTCTGGATGAGACTTTCGGGAAAGTAGCAGAAGTGAAGGATTACTTTACTGACACTAAGAAATTTGAAAGTTCTGTATTATACTGGATGAAACAAGTTGGAGAGGACAAATTAAGTAGGAGGAAGAGGTTTCGATTGAAAAAGTTTGTCACGAAAATAAGAGGGGGGGGGGGGGACCCTGAAAAAAAGGAAATTTAAATGATGTATAATTCACTAAGGGTGTTTCTATTTCTTCTTTTCTCTCTGTCTTTCTTTTCCCTCCATTGGAACCTTATTATGGAGTTTGTAAGAGTAGGATCCTTAAACATTAATGGGGGAAGAGATAGGGTCAAAAGAGCACTGATTTCTGAATTTATTAAATTAAATGATGTCAAAGTAACTTTTTTACAAGAAACACATTCTGATAGTAATAAAGAATTGGAGTTGTATAGATGGTGGGAAGGAGAGTGTAAATTAAGTCATGGAACAAGTTTAAGTATGGGTGTTGCAATTCTCTTCTCAAAACATTTTGATTTAAAAATTGTGACAACAATAAAGATAGAAAAAGGTAGCGTGTTATTAGTTATAGCAGAAATAAAAAGTGTTAAATTCCTTTTTGTTAATGTGTATGCTCCGAATATAGGATGGCATCGTGAAATAACATATCAAAAATTAAATGATGCAATAAAACAATATGATGATTGTAATAGGAGGTGATTGGAATTGCACAACACATTTCTTATTGGATAGGAATGGGGATGAGCCTCACTCAAAATCTAGTAAGTTACTACTTGATATCACAAATAATTTAAAGTTGGTGGATAAATAATAATACATTTTATTTCAAAGCGCCTTATCAGGACACCCAAGGACACTGTACAAAGCAGATAAAAACATTAAAAAAGTCAAATAAGTTTAAACCGCGGCAAGACAACAATGAGCTGATATGGGTCAGGCGGAATATGACTGTCTGAACAAAAAAAGTTTTGAGTTTGGATTTGAAGAGGTGAAATGAGTCCATGGTACGGAGGTCAGGAGGGACGGAATTCCAGAGATGGGGAGCAGAGCGACTAAACGCCCTGCTCCCCATTGTGACAAGACGGGCAGGGGGAACGGAAAGCTGGCAGGTATGGGAGGATCGGAGTGAACGGTTCGGGATGTTTAAATGGAGGAGATCTGAGATGTATGGAGGAGCCATGTTATGAACTGCTTTGAAAGTGATGAGAATTATTTTAAAGATGATCCTCTGTTTGATGGGAAGCCAGTGAAGTTGTTGCAGGATGGGAGTGATGTGATGAGAGACGGGGGTCCGAGTAATCAGGCGTGCAGCAGAGTTCTGGAGGAGCTGCAGCTTCTGGAGCGACTTATTGGGGAGACCAAACAGGAGTGAGTTGCAATAATCTATCCGAGATGTGACGAGACTGTGAACCAGAATGGCGGTGGTTCTGGGAGTGAGAGAGGGACGGAGACGGGAGATGTTGCGCAGGTGGAAGTAGGAAGACCGGGTGATGCTATTAATGTGAGACTGGAAAGATAGTGTGCTATCGAGGATGACACCCAGACTCTTAACCTGAGGGGAGGGAAGGACAATTGAGTTATCAATGGCAATGGAAACTTTATTGGCTTTGGAGAGAGTATGAGGTGTGCCTACCAGGAGGACTTCGGTTTTGGAACTGTTCAGTTTGAGAAAGTTGGATGAGAACCAAGAGTGGATTTCTTGGAGACAGAGGGTGAGGGAGGTTGGTGGGAGTAAGGAGGAAGGTTTAGTAGAGAGGTAGAGCTGGGTGTCGTCCGCGTAGCAATGGAATTTAATGTTGTGTTTACGGAGGATGTGACCAAGAGGGAGAATGTAGATGATAAAAAGGAGAGGCCCCAATACAGAGCCTTGGGGCACTCCAGCAGAGACGGGGAAGGTAACGGATTTCTGGGATTTGAATTGTATGAACTGTGTGCGATCAGAAATGTATGAGGTAAACCAGGCTAAGGGAATGTGGGTGATACCAATGGATGATAGTCGACTGAGGAGGGTAGGATGAGAAATGGTATCAAAAGCTGCTGTGAGGTCCAGAAGAATGAGAATTGAAAGTAGTCCAGAATCAGAAGCCATGAGAAGGTCATCAGTAATTTTGAGGAGTGCGGTTTCGGTGCTATGAAGTGGACGGAAACCGGATTGGAACTGCTCGTAGATGCTGTTGGACATGAGGTGATTATGGAGTTGAAAAGCGACAGATTTTTCCAAAATTTTGGATATGAAGGGTAAGTTGGATATGGGACGAAGATTGTTGAAATTGGTGGGGTCCAGGCCAGGTTTTTTCAGAATGGGTGTGACCGAGGCAGTTTTGAGTGAAGGGGGAACTGAACCGGATCTTAGGGAGGAGTGGATAATCTCAGTGATGAGAGGGGCAAGTGAAGAGCAGCAGGATTTAACCAGGGTGGAAGGGAGTGGGTCGAGCTGACATGTGGAGGGTTTAGATTTATGAATAATATCTGAAATGGCTTGAACGGAGGGAAGGTCGAAACTGGAAAAAGTAGTTATTGGGGATGGATAAGGGGTGTTGAGGTTGCCTCCAGAAACTGCAGCTCCAGATGAAGTCAGGTGTTTATGGATATCCGTGATTTTAGAGACAAAGAAGGACATAAGTTTATTGCAGAAGTCCTGGGATTGCATATGGTAGGGAAGAGAGTCAGGAGGTTTTGAAATGGAGGTGAGAAGGGAAAAGAGGGTTTTAGAATTGTGATGATTAGAGTGGATTAAATGAGAGTAGTAGGCAGATTTAGCTGAGGAGAGGGAGTCCTTATACAGATTAACATGGTCCTTGTACATATTGTTGTGAATGGTGAGTCCAGTTCTATTGGCAAGGCGTTCCAGCTGACGGCCCTGAGATTTCAGAAGACGTAGGGCGGGAGTGAACCAGGGTGCTGAACGGGTGAAGGAAACTGATCTGGATCTCATAGGAGCATGGGTGTACAAGAGAGTGTGAAGATTTTTGTTGTAGTAAGAAACTACTTCATCAGGTGAACAACAGGCAGATATACTGGGGAAATTATTGATTATTGGATGTGTGGAGAAGTAGAAATAAGTTGGTGAAGCAATATACCTGGATAAAGATATTAGATTCTGTTGTGACAGGAGCGAGACTGGATAGGTTATATATAAGTAAATCAGAAATAAATAGAGTAACTAATACTAATATATTACCGAATGGTTTTTCAGACCATCATATGGTTACTTTAGATTATTTTATTTTTTTTGAGAAATTCTGTAGTTTTTGGGAAATTTGGAGACAGAGAAAAAATAATTTTGAAAATCTGACTCAATGGTGGGAGGTGGGAAAAGCACAGATTAAAGTTTTTTGTCAACAATTTTCTTATAATGCTACTGCTACAGTGAAGAGAAATGTGAAAATGTTGGAGTTTGAGATTAATTAAATGGAAAAAAGAATGATTGATGTTGTTAATGATGGTTCAGTGAATATTTAAAAAAAGAAAAAAATGGAGTTGAAGTCATTGTTGGAACAAAGAGTTAAAGGTGCACTAGTTCGAGCTAGAATTTCTTCAATTAAAGAAATGGATGCTCCAACTGCTTATTTTTTTGGACTTCAACGGAAGGAAGCACAAAATAAATGTATGCTTCATCTTAAAAGAAAAAATGGAACTATTACTTCAGATCCAACAGAAATGAGAACAATGGGCATTGAATTTTATAAAGAACTGTTTGGTAATATGGGCTGTGATGTTGGATCTATGGACCAGTACTTAAGAGATCTTCCTAAATTAAGGCCTGAGGATAAAAATTCTTTGGACGTAATGATTTCTTTTGATAAACTTTCAAAGGCGGTCAAACAGCTCTCTACAGAAAAGTCACCAGGAATTGATGGTTTACCAGCGGAGTTTTATAAAGCCTTTTGGGGTGTCTTAGGAGAAGATTTGTATAATGTATTTTGTGAATGTTTTAAAAGAGGTTGTCTACCAAACAGCTGTCAAAAGCTGTGTTATCACTTCTGCCAAAAAATTGAGACCTAGCCTTGTTAAAGAATTGGTGACCAGTGTTTTTAATGTGTCTAGATTATAAAATAGTCTAAATGTTTAGCAAACAGACTAAAAAATATTTTGCAAGTTGTAGTAGTAGTAGCCTTTATTGTCACTTAGTCACAAGTACCAGCGAAATTAGCCATCAACCTGTCCATACAAACATACATACAATATGACAAGGGGGTAGACAGGACAGGAAGACCACAGGATGTCATAGCGATACACAGCAATTGCCATGGAGACAACCTTGATCAGGTCCCAGACAGAGTCAACAATCAGCAGGTGTCTGTGGGGAATGGGGGAAGGAACGCAAGAGCGTCTCGCTGCAGTGCTCTTCCGGGGGAGTTGTTGTTCCAGCAGCAGCCTCGGCCAAGGCCAGTGCTGGTTGAGGGGGGCAGAAAGCAGATAAGATTGGGGTTGTTTGGTCTTGGGACGAGTAGACGCATTCCAATTTACACAGCTCCTGGTCCATTTGGGTCTCCGAAACGATCCATTTGCCTTTGCAAAGCTGTGAGCTTCTCCATGATGTTATCCATTTTGTGGTTCATAGTCACAGTCTGAGTGCTGATAGCTCTGCCCACTGCTTCAATCATGACGGGCAGCCTTGTGGGGTTTTGGACAGCTGTCACAGTCTTCTTAATTCCTCGATAAACCAGGGCAATGCCTAATCCAAACAGCAGAAAACCTGTTATCATGGTTCCGAATAGGTAGATATCTTCAATGTCCTCCATGGAAAGAGCCGCCAGACACACGACCCGCCACCTCTCCCACGCGTCCATCGTGTAGCCAGCTGCGAACGTTCCGGCAGGGCAGTCAGGTTCCCCCGAACCCACGCTTCTCGTCAAGAAGATGGTGTCAATTGCGTTGAGAGACCAGTTGATCAAATCCATAATTTCTTAGTTTGGAGAGCAGTGCGGAGAGAGTCTCTCAAAGTACGAGACATTAGACTAGATGAGACGAGAGCAGCAAAGCAGGGGAGATAAGGGAGAGGAGAGGAAGAAAATGTGACCGCCTTCGTTGAGAGCCAAAGAGAAGTTTGTGTTGATGTTTGATGTTGTGGTGGAAAGTGAGCAAATTTACTGTATTCCTGGGCGGACAATAATGGACAATTTGTTTCTAATGAGAGATGTGATTGATTTATCTATTAGAAACAATCTTGATGTGGGTTTTTTATCTATTGACCAAGAGAAAGCTTTTGACCGGGTAGGTCATGAATACCTTTTTACTGTGTTAAAAACCTTTGGATTTGGGGAGAATATTATTTCTTGGATAAAAATACTTTATGAAGATGCTTCAGTTATGCTTAAAGAGGCTATATGCAACTTTTTCCCCAAAATAAACGTAACAATAGCCTTTTTATTTGACCATTTATGACTCAAACATCTCCTGATGAGCATACTGACACCTTGTCAGCTCACAGTGGGTGCACCTATAAGCCTGTATCCTATTTTTCCTATTTTATGTCGGGTCGGATTTTTCGCGCGCTGTCTGCGGATGTGACGTCAAGCGCGTTCATGTTAAACGTTTCAGATTACTCTGCCACCACCGCTATTTAGCAAACAAACTTAGTTTCTCAAACAATATATGTATTTGACTGTTCTTACCTCTGTAAACATAATGCTGACTTCTTTGCAGCGGATGACTTGTGAAGTGTGCACGTACGAGAGCGAGCAGAAAGGAAGAGCAGTTCCGTTTTTTGGCCACAGGTGTCAGTTGCGAGTTTAAATTTCAGAAAATCGCATGTAGCTTCTTTAAGATAGGAGGTGGCCTGAGTTGTCCAATCCCTGTTAAAAGAGGAATCAAGCAGGGATGTCCTCTATCAGGACAACTTTATAGTTTAGCCATAGAACCCTTACTGTGTAAGCTAAGAAATGAGTTACAAGGTTTAATGATACCAGGAGATAATCCAGGGCTAAGGTATTCTGTGTCTGCTTATGGGGATGATGTAAATATTTTTATTTATGGTCAAAATGATATTCAGATACTTTGTAAAAATTTAAACTTTTATGAAAAGTCTTCTACAGCCAAGGTAAACAGGGCAAAGTGTGAAGGGTTTGCTGTGGGGTCTTGGGATGATAAGGGGCCACCTCAACTTCCTGAAGGACTGAAATGGGGAAAGGAAGGTTTTAAAGTTTTGGGGGTGTATTTGGGCACTGATAAGTATAAAGAAAAGAACTGGGAGGGTCTGCTTGGAAAGGTTGTTGCTAAGTTGTCTAAGTGGAACTGGCTATTGCCCGAACTATCTTATAGAGGCAGAGTCCTAATTACAAACAACCTGACTGCCTCTATGTTATGGCACAAACTGAATGTGCTTGAGCCACCAGATGACAGTATTAAGGAGATTCAGAGGAAATTGGTGGACTTTTTCTGGCCTGGTCAAAAATGGATTCCTCGGCAGGCACTTTATCTAACAGTGATTGAAGGAGGGCAAAGCCTAATAGATGTACGAAGCCACATAAATGCTTTTCGATTGCAAGCAGCCCAGAGACTATTGTACGAGGAGAATGTTGGGTGGATTAATGTTGCTTGTGCTCTTCTGCGGAAAACATCTGGATTATTGTATGATAAACAGCTTTTACTGAAAAGTGATGAAGTGGATTTGAAAGAGTTGACACCTTTTTATAATTCAATGATAACAGCTTGGAAAAAGACATTTATTATTCACAGAGATATTTTACAACCTGAGGACTGGATAATGGGAGAACCGCTGTTCCATAATCCATTAATAAGAACAAAGATTTTGTCCTCTAAAACTGTGGAAAGCTGTTTTGTGAAGGCTGGGTATGTCAAGTTGGGGGATCTAAGAAGTGGTGATGACTGGAAAACAGCTGAGTCTTTGCAGAGTGTTACAGGGTTGAGATCTCTTCGACTTCTGAGACGAATAATGGAGGAGGTGTGGGCAGGTCTACCTGGGGCCTGCAGAGAGGCACTGTCACAAGACAGTGCTGTGGGCACTATACATTTCCACCCATCAAAGTATCTGCTGCTGTGCAAGAGGAGATGGAGGAAACTGGACATTCAATTTTATTATTTGAGTACCCCGAGTTGGGGAGTTTTCAAGATATTAAGAAGAAAGAACTCTATGTAACGTGAGTAAAAGTTACGCATCAGACTGTGCTAAGAGGAGTGAAGACTTGGAGGTGGTCAGAAGTGTTTGGGACAAATTTTAAGGCATGTTGGAGGTCTCTATATAAGTTGCCTGTTGAAAAGTGTACTGCAGACTTTCAGTGGAGACTGATGTTCGAGGCTATAGCTACGAACAGACACGTGGCACACCTGAATCCAGCAGTGGGGATAGAGTGTTTATTTTGTGGCTTAGAAGAAACGGTTAATCACTTATTTATTGATTGTTTTAGGTTGGAGGGAATGTTTAATTTTTTAACACAAGTTTTTATAAAGTTTGGGGAGAATTTTTCTTATCAGAATTTTATAAGTGGTCCAATTTATAATTTTCAAGAAAGGAGGAAGAAATGTTTACTGAATTTTCTGTTGGGTTCAGCTAAGTTGTCCATATGGAAAACTAGAAAAAAAAAATGTTAGGTATAGGTCCAATTAATGCTGAAATGGTACTAAAAGGGATGATAACTGCTAGAATCAAGATAGAGTATACATATTATAAATTGGTCAGTGACATTGTAATGTTTTCTGAAATTTGGTCAGTGGGGGGAGTACTTTGTCAAATTGGAGAAAATGAAATGTTGTTTTTAAATGTGTAGAAATAGAAATTTAATTTATGAAATGAAATTTTTGTAAGATAATTTTATTGAGGTAAAAGGACAAATGGTCTAATAAAGATATTGTTAAGTCTCTCTCTCTCTCTCTCTCTCTCTCTCTCTCTCTCTCTCTCTCTCTCTCTCTCTCTCTCTCTCTCTCTCTCTCTCTCTCTCTCTCTCTCTCTCTCTCTCTCTCTCTCTCTCTCTCTCTCTCTCTCTCTCTCTCTCTCTCTCTCTCTCTCTCTCTCTCTCTCTCTCTCTCTCTCTAATGTCCTACAACGTCCTGCAGGCTCACTGGTGTCATTAGGGAGTACCTGTTGGGTTGAGAACAAGGGTATATGTACTGTAGAGAGTGACTGAAAAAAAAAAAAATGACAGACCATCATATCATCTGACTTCTGGGCTTTTTGAAACCAATGTTAACTGTGCCCACTTGGCAAATTAATCTTAATCCTTGTTTTAAGATTAATCTTAGTCCTGTTTATATATTTATATGATTGTCAATTTTGAATACCAAAGTGGACAGAAATACCAAAACAAACAGACGAAAGATAAATCACTTCAAGATAATTTACAAGTGTGAAAATTATGGCTTGACTGGTTCCCTCTCCTGCACACCGACGCATCATCCAATAACCCTCTGATTAAGGAATACCGTTACATTAGAACTCATTAGGTCCCATCATTTGCTGCGAGTCCCTGCTGCTGTGCTCAGAATGAAGACAGATCACCCCTCTTCAACAGCCCTCTCTCCATAAAATAAACCACACTGTACATTCATGAAAGCCTGGGAAAAACCAAGACGGGGACGGGACTACTAAATAATCATTGGCCAAACCATAACACCCTCTAATCCAAAATTCTGAGAGAAAGCATAGGTTTAAACCACAGGAGTTGATCCAGGAACATATCATGTTAGATAGACAATTAAATGTGTTATAGTTGTCATTTACAATCTATATATACTGTACTGGAAGCTATCTGTAATGTTCCTTTAAGACAATTCTTCTGAAATTGAATTGTCTAGAGTGAGGAAATATTAAGATGTGGACTGCCCTGGCATGTTCTGAATCTTGAAGGTTTGAGTTTCTGAGTTGGCAGACAGCACTGAAAGAGAGCGACAGTGTCATTGGGAGAGACAGTGTGGCGTCTTGAGCCGTGAAAGATCCTTCCTATGGGGTGAGGAGCAGGATAACTAAGAGGACATTGCTTTATGTCCTCTGTCTGTCCCTGCTCTTCAAAACCCAATAGCGAGTGAATGAGAAACTCAAGAAGAGAGATGAGAGGACATCAAGGACATAGTCAGAGAGAAAAATCCATTTAATGATCTTTAGCAAGGGCTGCTGAGCAGACTATGTATTGAGAACTTAAAATTTTTGATTTTCTTAATCAGTATTTTTATTTATTTATCTTAACATCCCAGAAGCAAAGTGATTTCAGTTGACACAGCTCTATAAACAAAGCAGAATACACAGGCAAAAAAAAAAAAAAAAAAAAAAAAAACCTAATTCAATACATATTTAGTGATAAAAAGTCTAATTACATTAAGCATCTTAGATTTTTTTTTTTTATATATATTTATTGGGAACAAGACAAATACTAATTCAACTTCATTTATGAAAATGGAAACATGTTTTAATGTCACCCATGCACCAAATTCCATTAACAGCACCCTCCAAAAAACAAAAGGTTTTTGCGAGTTTTCATCATTAAGCCTCTATTTTACATGCTTGTTTTGGATGTGGGCACTGGTTTGGTAGGGAAAATAATGTTGTGGTAGGATAATAGAGAGTAATCACATAATTTGTAAGTTAATTAATTAATTTATGGCCGCACCAACAATTCTTCCGCAGTGGTTTTGGATTCATTTTGTGCTTCAGCGTTAATAAGATGACTAAACTGTGCTGACTGGAAACCAATTTGCGGTGTGCATGCAAAAACTACGGAAGCTTTCAAACCAACTCTCATGGATCAGCGTAAGAGAGTTCAGGACCAGCTGAATGAAATGTCCCCTGCCCTATCAGGCCTTTGTTGCATTGCATATATATATATGCTTAAATGCACATCATCTGAGATCTTTTAGATCATGGTGTCACCTTCAAGTATTTAAAAGTGGAGTAAGCGATTTCTGAGAAACGTTCTTGATAGTGGATTGGACAGAGCAGCACAATACACTTGAAGCCAATCAGCAATAGTGTGACTCATGATGGGGGAGGAGAGACACTGAGGACGCAGAGGTTGCGTTATTTCTCCTCCATATGTGAGTAACATTGGCTCTGCTATGTTTTAAAAAAAACAAGATATGCTGTTGTTGTAATATTAGCTCTAGAAACAGGACAGTTTTGAGTGTCATGGTTTGTCTGGAGCTGCTGTGCTTCTGGAGACTAACAACCAGCTCATGTTTTTATATACGTACTCTTGTGGACTGTATTTCATTGTTTGTTCTTCCTTGTCGTCGTTCATCATCTTCGCTTTATTTTTCACGAAGCATTATTTTGCTTCGCTTCAAATATGATAAAGAGACATCCACTCTTGCATTGTGTGTTTGTGCATTTTGGGAGGCGGAGTAAGGGAGGGGTGTGTTTGTTTGGGTTGATTTCAAATTTCACAAAAATCGCTTACTGCACCTTTAAACAATTGAGTAGGTAAGCAGATAAGTGTGTATCCAACCATCAACTTCAAATCCTAAGATTTAGCTGAGAATGTTCAACACAGGAGGTTGTGTGGGCTTTCTGTGAGTTGTGTGGTGGGTGACAGGCAGTCCTGTTCGCCTTCTGCCCCGCTGAAAACCATCACATCAAAGTTGAGATCATAGTCACTGTTTAGGCACGATTCCCCCCCCGCTGGCGGGGTTAGAGAGAGCTAGGCGCTGAGCTCTGATTGGCCCATGTGTTCTGAACGAACCATCTCCCCTTTCGCTGTCCCTTCCTCTCACACTCTCTCGCCCACGCATTTCAAACCGGCATAGCATCAACGCGACAGGCCATCTGGAAATCGTATGCAAGCTCAGTAATTTACAACAACACTATGATCCACAACGGCAGACCTGTGGGATTAGCAAATTAGCAACCGAGTTTGAAACTACTACTACACTAAACTTTGGTGTCACTGCTTTCTGTTTTCTATAATAAAAGACTTGACAGCATTGAGCTGAGGCGGATTTCACAGATATATAACCAAGTCAGAATAAACCCTCCCTGTTTTGAGTGGCTATTAGCATGGCAGACTGAATTCAGAATCAAATTTGAATTCAACGAGCATAAAGAGCCACTCGTCCAATACAAATCCGTGTGAGAGAGACAGAGTGCTTTTCGATATGATATTCAAATCACGTGTAGGGAAAACATTGGAATAGATGCTCAGAGATGTTTGGAGCTATTCTGGTACAGCGTGGAATGATCTGTCAGGGGCAATGCATCACTCTTCCTATTAGCTGTGTGTGTGTGTGTGTGTGTGTGTGTGTGGGTTTGAGTGTAACAGTGCACACATACAATGCATGAGCATCTGCATGTGCGTATTTGCACGCACATGTTCTGCATGCATCCAGTTTGTGCTTGAAGCCATATAGACGTTCAGAGAGCCTTCTGTTGTGTGAGACAGTGCCCGTTGGCTCTTAGAGTGGGACAAACAGAAGCAGACTGCATCACGTTTACTCACAGAAAACCCATCCAAATCCCTTTCATCACTGCAGAAAACGAAAACACACACATATACATGGTGTTCGGGGTAACACGCTACATAATCAGATAATGAATAATGCAATTTATTAACAGACAAATAAAACCTCCCCTTTCCCCAAGCACAAAGAAATATGGGTATATTTAGGTGCACAAGCATTGTACAATTTTTAGCATAATGCCCGTTGTGTGTGTCATGCTTTTCAGTGACATTCAGAGCATTTTCTTTCAGCCCAGTTCTTTAGTATTGGTAAATATCAGATTTTTAACACTGTCTGTTTACATGCACTTAACATTATAACTGACTTTGGGCCAGGTTTAGTAAACAGGGCAAATTAGCACAAGAGTGCAATTCCAAAAAAAAAAAAAAAACACTGATGGGAGTGTAAAGTTCTGCACGTGATCTACTGACACAAATTAAAGAACACAGACACAGCCGGATCATTTCCATAATGACTGAAGCCCCGTTCACACCACCAGCGACACGCAGCGACAAAGCGACACGATCCCATTTCAATGGAGCGCTGGCGACTTCCGGCGACATGAGCGACAGTGACCGTTGACGACAGAATGTGGCCGTTAATCCACTGAACACTGCTGTGGTAATATAAAAACACTCTCTCAACTGCATACTGTTTATTTTGAGCCTAATTCCTAGTCAAATTAAAATGATATAGTTGTATATATCACTTGTCATGGTATTTTGTAAAGATAAGGCCAGATGTGCAGTCTACCAATAACATTAGAGCGACAGCACTATGAACGCCCACAAGCGACTTCACAGTATAGAGACTAGCGACATACAGCGACATAGCGACATACAGCGACAAAGTCACTGCCGGTGTGAACGAGGCTTGACACAATCTACCAAGATCAGCGCAACTTAACGTCTGGTTTAAAACATGCTTCTTTTGGGGCGATAAATAATGGCGCAAATATCAGTCAATTGACTTGAGCAAACCTTAGTAAATCACCTTGTGTGATTCATTTAAATATTCTCCTCCCATAAATTTTGCATCTGAAAGGGAATCTTGAGGACCACAATGGAAATAAGTTTTTAACTTTCTTGTGTTATCCTCGACAGTTCTGATTAATGTATAATGTCACTGTGATGACTTCATGTTATGCATTTATTTTTTTACTGTCTAATAAATCAAATCAAATCAAAAAATCTGCATGTATGCAATAGGTCTGCCAAAATAACTGTGTCCACACCTTTTCAGCTTTAATTTTTCACTGTGTGTCTGTAGTAAATACTGACAGTAGTTTTTTAATGTCTAAAGAGGGTTTTGACTTGGTCCTGAAACACTGGTACGTTTGACATCAGTATATTGTGGCTGTCGGGCGAAAACCTTGTATCTCCAAATTTTGTCATTTCACACTTTATGTCCTTCTGTGGGTTTTACAAATATTTAACCAATGAAAAGAATTAAAAAGAGCTTATGACTAAACCTTGTAACTCCATTGGATCCTCAAACTGTCAGTCAAACCTCACAATTCCACCCCCCCTCTATCGTGAATGAAGAGCTGCACTCAGTTTGGATGGTCTTTGCTTGTTTGCAATGCAAAGGCAAATAAAGAACTGTTTTTTTGACACAGCATTTTCTTTATTCAAGAAACACTATAAATACAGTGTTTTTTTCCATTTCCTGAAAAGTAGCGTTTTTGGAGATTTGAGGTTTCCACCTGACAGCAATGTAATGTATTTAAAAGTTAAAAAAACCCTGAATAATATTATTAATATATATTATATTGTCTATAAGAAACTATAAGCAAAAAATCTATATATATTACTACTAAAAAGCAGTTTAAATATCATTATTCACTGTAACTAGGCACATTGTCCATACAACTTTTCATCTAGCTCTAAGCTACATTAATCCCAGCATTTATAACAGGTCTGCTTTTCATGAGACTTTGTACATTTTTGTATCTGCTGCTGTGCCATCGCCACCATCACTCAGGAGTATGTGTGAGCGCACCTGTATTCATGTGAGTCTGAATGTGATCTCCTCACCACTGCCAGATCAATATGCCTCTGAATAATCTATGATCTCCAGAATACTTGCTTCTCGTCATTGATCCAACCCATCGATCAGGCCTTGAATGCTTCATTCTCCGAGAGCTCTGTAGACTAACATTGGCTCTTTAAACATTGTACTTATAAGTCTCACCATTCATTTTTCAGAAAATCCGCAATCTTTTGCTCAGCAGTCAAGAAAGGACTCTTTTTGTGTCCCTTTACAGCTGTAAGAATTCTGAAGAACTCGGAGACGCTCTGCTATGCGTTGATGCACAAGAGATGCGAGACAAGAGCATCTCTTAAACATGAATGGCTGTCATACACTAAAGCTGCTTCTGTTCCAGTAAGGATCCTGATTGTGTTTATCAGAAGTACAAATACAACAGCCGTTTTTTAAATCCTATCCAATGGCTGAAAGGAAAGGAGTAAACACGGCCACTAGTAGGTTGTGACGGCTGTCAATCAAAATGTGAAGCAGTGATTCGTTCCATGTGTTCCCTGTCAGAAAACAAATGGATAATTCGGTAAATTTAAATTTAACAGAATTTATCAACTTGTTGCCTGCTGTGGTTGTTTTAATTCACATCCTTTCTAAAAATATGAAAGTTTTTGGTTTAATGTATTCATAATATAGGCTATAAGACTGTCAATGATCTAATTTCATGTTGTTTTATATTTTATTTGTTCATTATTTTTTTGGATTTTAGTTGGAGTTGGCCAGAACTGTTTCAAAAATAGTTTTCTGTCCAATCAAATGCTCTCTAGAATCTAAAATGCCCCCCCCCCCCTACATTATAGATGCGAGAGCACAGAGCTGATCATATGTGCAAGTTGGCGCAGACGAGAAAACATATTGGACACATTTGAATTCTACACAGAGTGATATTTTAAAGTGATATGGAGGAGATTAGGAGGCGCTCAAACCGAGCTCAACGGCTCTGGCCGAGCTGTGATATAAACAAAATGCTATTGGCTATTTTTAAAAGAGCTGTTCTATATGTCCCGCCCTGTCTTCTGTTTTCAGTGGAAATTACATCAAGTAAGGCTAACATATTCATACTAAAAGTCTTCAATTTTGATTTCATAGGGACTTTAATTGCGCTGTGATTACTATTAGGCAGCTGACGTTGATGGAGGAATTTGCAGCTTTACTTGCAAACTACAATTCCTGTTCATCAAAAAAGTGTGAACCAGACCCGATATAAACCTAAATATACTCAAATTAATTAAATGGTTTGAACAGTGTCCTATCCAAGTAGTAATAGAAGATGTCTGTTGTCGTAATGATGACAGTAGCGCACTCGTAGTAGTAGCTGTTTCGTGCTCCAGATGTGTACCGTGCTCGAGTCCAATAGAACCGAACCCAAGTCCACCACTTCAAGCGGGTCATGGCACGGTACGGTGCGATCACACTAGTCAAACAAACCAGACTTTGAGGGGTCAAACATGCTTGGACATGGTTCAGATTGCCAAGTGTGAGTAACAAAAGGCAATGTGATAGCTTTATGCAGCCCTTTATAAAATATAAAAATATATTTGGTTTATATGGTAATATATGTTTTTTATAAAATATAAAAAACCATTATATTTATTAATAATGGTTACCATTTATTTTTACTCATATTAATACTTTAAACATTAATTTGATGATATTAATATTTTAATGTGTGCCAGTATGCCTGTTTAATATATATTCAGGCATTTGTGTGAATTGTTTGCATGTGTCTGCTCAAAAGAGATCACAATGAGGTTTGCAGCTACAATAAAATCACCTAAGTGCACCATTACTATGATCCAAACAGCATAAGAAAGAAGGGATGAAGACATGGATGGAAGGATGGGGATGGTTAGTGAGGAGGTCAGTCACCGATTATATTATCCAGCTCACAGAGCTAAATGGACAAGACAGCGGTTTGAGTGTGTGACTCACATCCTACCCCAGAACCATCTCTGGAATCGTTTCCTCTTCACTGGGCTGAGCTCATCGAGGAGACAGAGCCAGACCAAACTGACCTCAACAGTGTCCTGAACCTCCAGCTTCCCTAGCATGACTGTCATGCTATTGCTACCACAATCTTCTCAAAGAACGCCTCAGAATTAATCACCATGTGATTAATGGAACACAAGAATGGACATAGGAGATTCTTAAAAGAGAACGAAACATTGCAAAGCACAAATGTTGATGTTAGCATCAAAATTGCAAGTGAGATTTGCTACTTGATACATTCACATTTGGGTTGGGCCGATAGACGATGCCATGGTCCATCGCGATGACAGACATCACGATGTTGAATTGGCATAGTGATTGGTCAATTTCAAAATTTCAAAAACTAATTCACATGTATTCATATAGCACATAATTTCATTCCAAGTGACTTACAAAGGAGGAATATAGCTAAAGCCCTTTATCTTTAACAAGAGAGATGCTGCAACCCAAAGTCTAAAATTGCTTAGAAAAGTTGGCTGTTTAGGGTTGTAGTTTTTATTACAAATCTTCATATTTCAATCTAGTGGAATAAATAATACAGATGTCTAACAACCCATGAAACAAACTTTCATTTTGTTTTCGTCTTTTTCTTCTTGTTTGTGTAGTACAACATAAGCCATTAGCTACATTCCAGTGCTTCCGAAAGGAATACATGCAGAGGTAGAAAATCACTGTGGAATATTAGGCTCCATGAAAGAGGAATGAATAAGGTCAGGTTTTTCTGGACGACAAGTGGAGCGCAGAGGAATAATTCGAGATCAACATTTATCCTCTGCTGTTGAGTTGCACTGGAGGGGATAGGCAAAGGTCAAGAGAGGAACAGTCTCAATAGGGATCTTCATCTATGGCCTTTAACCTTCCTTGTCGCTCTCCTTTGAACATTTGTGAACGGCTAATAATACACGCTGGGCACGATTCCCTGAGTCCAGCAAGTTCCCCGCACCACTGGCTCTAAATTTAGACCACCATCATGATGACAATCTATAATTACAAGATATGCTTCTGTGACATGTACTGTATTAATTGGGGCCGTTATTGCAATCAGTATTCTGTGGCAGGGGTAATGTTCATCTAGCGCATTCAAAAAGTGTGTTAACTCTGACAATCCCAGGCAGGACTCGGTGACTGGTGAAGGGTTTGATTCAACTATATGCTGAAGGCATCCTAAAGCTTGTTATGATCCATCCTCGCAGGTTCTCTGCATGCAGTCATTTAATCAAATTCCATACTGTTGAGTAATCAGAATTAAATCAACTCTTATAGGATTAAAGACCCACTTCCATAAAATCACACCTGATTAAACTCTATATAAGAGTTGAATAATTCAATTTTACAGTTTTATTCAGCGCTTTCTTATCCAAAGTATATAACAGCATGAATCAATACAACAGTGCTGTAGCTGGGGTGTTTGCGGTACCAGCGCAGGTTGTTGCTATGGACCCCCTTGAAATTGTGGGGCCCCCCTAAGGCCGGGGGCACCAAGAATAGTCACCAACTAACGCCCCGCTAGCGAAGTCCCTGGAAGACATGACTACAAGCCACATACACAATATACTTACTCAGTTTTGCACAAGCCTGGCTACAAACCTCAACGGACAATAAAGGCAAAACCTCCATTGCTATGGCAACCAAGAGGTAGTTAACTGGTTTAGAAAATTTTACTTTCTAAGGTTGCAACATTATTTTTATTATCTTTACAGCAACTTTGCACCCCTCTTAGATGCCTGCCTCATGTTTCCTGTGGAACCCCGCCAAATCCCACCTCAATATCTTCACACTACATTTTAGCATAGACAGTAAAAGAAATGGACACAGCGACCCCATTGGATTCAACGGAGACAAAGTGAAGTCAATTAGAAACTCTTACTTCCTGGGGGTCGAGCGTACTGCGCAGACTCAAACTGAGCTTGACGACGTAGATGTGACGTGAGCAACCCGTCTGTCTTCTAGTAGCTGTGCCGAGAGAAATTTGAATCATTCCGTTCCGAAACTTGCTGAGACGGAGAGTGTGAGTAGGAGCTGTCCATGAGCTGGGAGTAGGAGAAACTTTTGCTATGTATTCTGATGAATTATTTTGTCATTTTGCCTCCACGTCCCCCCGATTGCCCGCGAGCTTCTCCTCCTGTCCATATGGTAATTCTCTACTGTGCGACAGAGAGTCGCGTGGTTATGACGCAATCGTTAACCTATTTTTACAAAAATTGCTTCTACGGGGCCATAATGTAAGCTACAAGGTAATGGAGCCTTTTATACATTTTCATGTTTCTTTAGAAATAAATAATGGACAAATGGAGTCTTTAAACGCCTCAGTTGTAAAGTTATTCACTGTCAAAGTGACGCCAAAATGAATGGGAGTCAATGGGATGCTAACAGCAGGTGGGGGTCCGCTAGCCAATGGCGGTGCCCGGGGTTACTTCAAAATAATATAAAACCCTGCCCCCCTGCATTTTAGCAACCCTATTAGCCATTTCGGCTAGGCCTGAAGTAGACGTGAGAGATTTACCAACAGTCCGATGGAAGGAAATACTTGCTGAGGGACATGATAAAGTGACATCACTTGAAACCAGTAATGAAGTCACATTTGAACCTGTCTTAACCACAAACCCCTAATACATCTTAATATTGAACAAGAAAACACAATAAAGGTCTAGGAATTAACTCAGCGAGAGAAGTAAACCTTAAATACACCTTTCAAGAAAACTGATGAGGATCTGTATTTTTCTAATGAGCAGCTAACGATCAGGGCAGCTAATGAGCAGAGAATGGTCACACTCACCTAGTGTACCCTTGCTAATTAGCTACACATCGACAACTATATTGTTTTCTATTGGCAGCTATCAAGGAACTAAATCAATCTTTTACTCTATAGATAGCAGCCACCTGAGCTGAGAAAAACAAGCTCAGAGGCGAAACTCCACACTCTGATTTTAAAGGTGCTGCACTTCACCAGTGTATTGATTCAGTACATAGTGAAGAGTTACAAGTAATCATTAATGCAGTTATGATGTTTTTAATATCTCAGACATCATAACAAAGAAAAGCAGAGGCAGCCAATTAGTAAGAAAAAAAAAAACAAAAAAAAAACCTTCCATCATAATAATCAGTAACAAAAGACAAATTAACACCTTAAATCACCTTGACAGACCTAGCAACCAAAATAGCACCAACTGAAACACCATCAACTAAACATGGCAAATTACTTGTGGTTTTATCAGATAGGTCAGATCACATTTTGAGTTTATAACCCTCTTTAGCCTCAGTCTTGGAAAACATTCCCACAGAGTGTTCATTGATCGTCTGATGCAAAACTAGGTTGTATTTACAACTTTCAAAGGAAGAACTAGTTACTGAATTTGCCAAGGTTTGTGGCATCAAATCAATAAAACAGGGGTCTCAAACTACTGGTCTATAGGCCACACGGCTCCTCAACTGTTAGAGCAATGAAACCTGCAATGGAAATCAATTTCAACCAAGATTATTATAGTTAACTAATCTAAAACCATACTTTTTTATTTATTTATTTACTTTAAATAAAATAAATGTTAACTGAAAAAAGGAAGGAACCGTTTCTCATTTTCATTTAGCTTAACTTAACTTAACTTGATGTACTAAATTAACAAAAACTGAATATAAAAACATATAAAACATTTGTGTTCGGGACATTTTGACCCAGAGAGGATTGTCTACGATCAATCCGTTTAAAAAATAAATACAAATTCTGTCTAGAAATTGAAAGAAAACAATTTGACAAAAAGATTGAATCCAATCATTGGTGATTATATATCATAATGAGAGGTTTATAAGCTATTTTTCGTGGGCCAGTCATTTTTGACCACCAGGAAGTGTGACTTTGTTCCATTTTGTGGAACAAAAACTTGGCTGGTCATTTTTGATTGGGAACATCAAAGGTGTTACAGGGTTTTTAACTTATTGTAAGAGTTAAATAGCATGTTGTTATTTTCAGACATATTCAAACAGTGTTTGCATACAAACATCTGCTAAGTTGTAAGGTGAATTATATGGTCATGTTTCTCAGTGCATACAGTGTAAACTGCATGTATGAAACTGCTTTTCAATTACACAGTAACTGATGCCCATCTTCCTCCTGTCAACATTCTCAAAGCAAATGTGGCAGATTTAGTCAACAGAAACACTGCCCAGTTTCGAGTACCAATACTGTAGAATTGTGCCAATACATGTAAATTCTTGGTTGTAAAATGTGTGATTGTTAAACTGGCCCACAATGGATACATTTCTATGTCCAGGAAATATTCCGACAAAGAGACAAAAAAAGTCAACAAAACACTCATTGCTGCCTTTACATCCTTGTTGAACATGTCACTTAGATCTTCCTGTTGAAGTGGGTGGTTCTTGGCCAGAATAATTTGCAGACAAGATGTGGAACAGACTCTTTGGAACAGACCGATGTTCAAAATTCTGGCTATGTGAGACGACACACACCTCCATTCATGGAGAAGCGGAGAGTCATCTTGCGTCTTTTGAAGTAGATGGATTTGTGTAACAAGAACTACACACACTGCAATCTGAACTGTTTTTTCTTTATTATTATTTTTTGCTGTTCATGATGGTTTCTTTGACTTCAAATCTCTTACTAACCTAAGACAGTAAGCCACATCCTCCTTTTATGTCTAAAATACTAGAAAAAGTTGCATGAAAATGACATCTATGAAAAGTTTCAGTCTGGATTCAGACCGCATCATAGCACTGAAACTGCGCTCGTTAAAATCACAAATGATTTACTTTTAGCTTCTGACCAAGGCTGTATCTCAATACTAGTTTTACTTGATCTTAGTGCTGCGTTATATACTATAGATCACACAATACTCTTAGATCGACTACAAAATTATACTGGTGTTCAAGGACAAGTATTAAGCTGGTTTAGATCGTATTTATCTGACCGCTACCATTTTGTCTATTTAAATGGAGAAAAAACGATCATAACTCCAGTAAACTATGGAGTGCCGCAGGGATCTGTGTTGGACCCTCTGTTATTTTCAATATATATGCTGCCACTTGGAAATATTATAAGGAAACATGGAATTAGTTTACATTGTTATGCTGATGACACTCAAATCTATATTTCATCACGGCCAGATGAAAATGCTAAATAATCCAAATTGACAGAGTGTGTTAAAGATATAAAAGATTGGATGACGCGCAATTTTCTTTTATTAAATCCAGACAAGACAGAGGTACTAATCATTGGTTCAAAAAACCACCCACAAAACCTCTCACAATACAACTTTAACATAGTAGGATGTCCTGTTACTTTATCCTCTACAGTAAAAGACCTGGGTGTTATATTAGACTGCAACCTGTCTTTTGAAAATCATATTTCATATGTTACAAGAACAGCCTTTTTCCACCTTAGAAACATTGCTAAGCTACGTAACATGCTATCAGTTTCTGACGCAGAAAAGTTAGTTCATGCATTCATGACCTCGAGACTAGATTACTGTAATGCTTTATTAGCTGGTTGTCCTGCAACCTCAATAAACAAGCTACAGTTAGTCCAAAATGCCGCCGCTAGAGTTCTAACTAGATCAAGAAAATATGATCATATAACACCAATTTTATCATCACTACATTGGTTACCTATAAAGTTCCGTATTAATTACAAGGTATTGCTACTGACTTACAAAGCCCTAAACGGCTTAGCTCCAGTCTATTTAACCGATCTTCTATCGCCCTATAATCCATCGCGCTCTTTAAGATCACTAAATTCGAGGCTTTTGGTCATACCTAGGATATCCAGATCCACCAAAGGAGGGAGAGCATTTTCACATTTAGCTCCAAAACTCTGGAATAGTCTTCCTGATACTGTTCGTTGCTCAGACTCGCTCTCCCAGTTTAAAACTAGATTAAAGACGCATCTCTTCAGCCAGGCATTCATATAATACTTTTAATCTTACAGTTAAATCCGACCTCTAGTTCATAAACACCAGAGGAGAACTGGCCCCCGACTGAGCCTGGGTTCTCCCAAGGTTTTTTTTTTCTCCATTAGGTCACCTGATGGAGTTTTTCGGTTCCTTGCCACTGTTGCCTTTGGCTTGCTCAGTTGGGGATATTTGGGGATATTTAATTTAATTAATCAATCAACGATACTATTGATCAGCATTACCAAACGTGGACGTTCCACTAGAAACAAACATTGATGTATTGTTTTAATTTAATACTGTGAAGCTGCTTTGATACAACCTACGTTGTGAAAAGCGCTATATAAATAAACTTGACTTGACTTGACTTGACATCCTGCAGAAATACATGGCCTTACTCAGACATGGGTCAGTTTTAAATGATAACATATAATCCCTTAGGTGATCCTAAAAACAAACATGAGTATCATTTCTCTCTGATACACTTGACCCGTGATGTATAGGCATGTCATCTAATACTATACAAACACTGCATTTGGGGATGCAGTGCTTTTGATGTCACAACACGTGCCATCTGAACCGATGCAATGAAAATGGAGAGTGTTAGCGTGAATAAAGCGCATGAGTTCCTGTCAAGGTCACAACTGAAGAAGAAAAGTTTTTGAAAGCACTCTAGTCTGATCAAGGTCTCAGTTTCTTTGTTGAGCCTTTAATAGTTCTCCATAAAAGCGCTTAATGTGAAGGCATTTGATCAGTTGCATGGATAAAGTAAGAAGCGGGACGTGTTTCTGCAGGGTGTAAGGGATTTTTCAACATCCAAGACAGAATTTGCATCACGGACGGGGCAGTGATCAGCAGGGGTGTGTTCTAATGAATAAACATCACTTTTCAGATAATTATGAGACGTTTTCGACTATTCTCTTTTCAGCTTCATCTGCATAATTACATGGGATTGTAATGACAGTTAGTTAGCGATGACTCTGATGTCCAAGGAAATGAGTGACTGCCAAACCGCTATCTGACAGTTATTTTCCAAGATGCAAAAACAAGAATTACCCAATGATAGTGGTCTGAATGAGAGAGAGAGAGAGAGAGAGAGAGAGAGAGAGAGAGAGAGAGAGAGAGAGAGAGAGAGAGAGATGAACAGACAGGAAATAAGCCCTTGTTTGACTTGTGTTTCTTCATTAACAGCTTTCTCATCATGCAGGCGGGCAGCTGCGCTCAGGTCTGTCTATCCTGAGATAAAGACTGAATCAGGGAGAGAGGACGACAGCAAATTACTAAAATAACCTCCATAATTAAGCAGCAAAACAAAGGCAGCCATTGATTTGCTGTCTAAGGCCAAAATGGAGGGCATAGCAATGGAGAGAGAGAGAGAGAGAGAGAGAGAGAGAGAGAGAGAGAGAGAGAGAGAGAGAGAGAGAATTTTTCAAGCATCTTTATTTAACAAAAGATTACTTACATAAAAACAATGTATATTTTGTTGCAACATTTTTATTTTTTTTTTATAAAAAGAGTGCGAAGTGAAGTTCATTATCAATGACAGAACACAAAGCTCTTCTGTGACACCATATTCCTTCAAAAACATTTAAAGAGTCCATTACTTTATAAAAACGAAAATCAATTACAATCCTTGATTTAATCATAGCTGCAAACACCCTTTCAACATTATATTCACTTTTTTGCTAAATTTTATCTCTTCTACTAGTATAAATAGCCATTTTGGCTTTACCCAAAATAAAATTCAACAAACGACACTCATACTTTCGCCTTTGAACATATTTAAAACCTAAAATAAAAAGTTTGCACAGAAAACTTCTCATTAAAACAATTAAAAAGATTCTGCAAACTATCAAATAAAGGCTTTAGTCTTGAACAATACAAAAAGGTATGAAAAACAGTTTCTCTCTGGAAACAAAAAGAACATTCTTTGCCAACATCTGGATTTAAAACAGAAATAAAAGCATTAACAGCAATAATGCCATGCAAAATTCGCCATTGTAAATCTCCATCTCTTTTAGCTAACAGTGGCTTGTACAATGCTCTCCACTCTGGTCTGACATTATCATTGATCTGAAAAACAGTACGCCATGGCGTGTCAACTCTTTCATGTAGTCCCTTTTTGTTAAAAGATTTTACACAAGCTTTATAAAACATTTTTCCATTACTTTCATACAAATCCATATCTGTCAACTTTTCAGATTCTAGTAAAATTCCTGCATATTCACCTAAATTTGGTGAAAGCAATAGAATTGGAAACGGATCCCTCTCGTTAGGGATAACTTCACCTTCACAGTACTCTTGAAGTATTTTTGTCTCTTCCGTTGTAAAGGCAGAGTGCAGTTTCTGTAACACTTGTGCCACAATTCGAATGGATTTAACTCACAACAAAACAGCTACATCTTGAACTTTTTCAAAACTTGGGCCAGCCACTTTAATTAAACACCCAAGTGTTGTGATCTTAGATTTAATAAAATCTGCAGACATTGTCCCACATGCTCCTAAAATGTCCAAACGTGACCCATAAAACAGAGGTTCTTTCAACAGCCAAGACAATGATGACGTAGAATCAGTTCTTTTAACTTGAAAGAGGTCCCAAACTTTAAAAAGATTCTTGTAAAACTCCGGCAATCTGGATGTGTTGATTTTTCCGGGATTTAACAAGAACAACGACTTGTCCAAACATAGTCCTTCAGCAGTCTTTAAAATCGTCCTGGCCACTGGCCTCCAGCTTAAGTTTTCTGGACCAGTGAGAAATCGCTGTATAAACTGTAGCCGGAAAGCTGCAGTCCTACTCTGCAAATGTACAAGTCCTTGTCCTCCTTCCTCTTTTAATAGATATAAAACATTATGAGGTATCCAATGCATTTTTTCCCCAAAAAAATCTATTAACCCTCTGAGGTCGACAAACGCGCGGGCGCGTTTTGCTGGATTTTCTCCACATTGTAGCACTATAAACTTAAATTACTCCGTCATTTATGGTCATACAGAAAAAAGAAATATAAAAAAAGAATCTGTGATATTACTCCTTTTGTATGTGTCCACTTACAATCAAATCAAAACATTGTGCTTTTGTAAAATAAAGAAAATAAACAGGGTGTGCATTCTGCCTCTCCGTCGCGGTGAACTTTTTTTTCTTGAGCACGTCTATAAACTGAAACAAAACTCAGCGAATACTTGTCACACATTTATGAGCCATATACCTTTATAAACATTTAAGTGTGTACTTTTAAATGATCGGATTCAAAACGAAAACAAATATTCTCTGTTTAAGTAATTTGTATAAAACCAACAAGATGTCCAGCTTCTCAAACGCTTGTTCATTACAGTTAATTTGGCCACGCCCACTCGCGCAAAAGATATTCACATGCAGATCTCCACATGGAACGCGAACTCGCTCATTACCTCAACAACAAAACACTTCACTTCACTTTTCGTCGAGTTTGAAAGACGTGCCTGAGCTTACATTGGATTTAGGCTACCTCAGAAGAAGAAGAACGCGATTTGAAGACAAGAAAGATGTAAGGTAAGAAATTCTTACATATTAGTTTGTTATTGTTGCATAAATGTCACGTTGCAGTTGAACTGTTGCTAGATATATGGGGAATATCATAATATTTAGACCCGTGTTTACTGTTACTGTGTTTGTGGATATCTGCTCAAACGTAGATATGTATATGGTAGCCTAACCATAATGTTTTATTTTTGAGCGCGATCGCGTTTGAATGTATCATATTTTGCAGCGCGATCACGTTTGAATGTACTGTATCATATTTTGGATGAAAGCAAAACGCACCAAACGGCTTCATGTTTTTATTATTATCTCATTTCATATCATCATAACGGATGGAAACATTTGAAGTAACATGATAATCAATATATTTTTCTCTAGCTTAGTTGTTACTGAAATCTTTTGGAAGATTTATACTGCTATAGGTTATTTATTGTTATTCTTATTTTATCCGGCACTGCGCATATACCTTATGCCTACAAGGCACAACAAACCTGGTGTTCATTATATTATATATTGTTGGAAACATTTGTGTGTGTGTGTGTGTGTGTGTGTGTGTATTCTGTGAATTTTAAAAAGGAATTTTAAAAAGCAATTTTAACCAGAAAAATCTAATATTTATTTCCAAAATCGTGCAGGCCTTTCTCTTGATATCAGTATGTTTTTTTTTTCAGGGCCCAGATGCCACTGAGGACTTCAACATTCACATGAGTCTCTGTACGTGAACATGGTAAAGTGAAAATCTTGGAAATGAAAGGTATGTACAATGTTTTTAGGAATGGCACAAAGGTCTCTGTCTTTGAAGTGCTTTTTTGGCATTTGTTGTGTATGTTTGGATTATGTTGTGTTGTAAATAAATCCAAACAATCTAAAAGCCATTCTTTTTTAAATCTCCTCATTCTTTGTGCAAGGTTGCTCAGAATGACGGCCTGATAGCTCCTAATAGGGCCGTTAGGGGAGGTTCTTTGTCTTTCTCAGGTGTGAAAAGCTTACATATTAATGAGCTCCCGCATAAGGCTTTTTCACACAAAACACGTCGTAAAATTTTTAAATCAATATATTGTCTTATCTGAATGAGCAGTCAGGGTGATTTTCACATAGTTTTGCAGCAAATATTCTAGGCTACGTCATACAATTTTCAAAAGTCTTGTGAAGAAATAATCAGTATGGGTTTCATGGCCTTATTTCAGTGAGAATTTTTTTTTGTATTTTCACAAACCACGCATAAATGTCATTATCTCAAAACTACAAACTTTTACATACATGCTGCTGATATATTATTGTAGCAGAGTTTGTGCTGAATACAGTGTAATTAGACTTTAGCCATGAAAATGTCACAAGTAACAGAAATAACCAGAAATGTCAGAGCATGTCAGAACACCTCCAGGGCCCAGAAAACAGCTCAGACCTCAGAGGGTTAAAAGGGACTGAATTTTAGCAAGTATCAATGCAGGTGGATCAATACAAGCCAGTCGATGCCATAGGGAAGAGGCCACCAAATTATTAATAATCAGAGTGCGTCCTCTATATGATAAACTCTTTACAATCCATTTCCATTTCATTAGACGACCTTTAATTTTTTCAACTATTCCCTCCCAGTTTTTTTGAACAATCGTTTCATCTCCTAAAAACACTCCTAAATATCTTAAACCATCTTTTCTCCAACTTAACCCACTTGGAAGTATTGGTACCCCTCTTTCCCACTTTCCTACTAACACTGCTTCGCTTTTACCCCAATTAACTCTTGCTGAAGATATAGTTTCAAAATATCTCAATGTTTTTAACAATAAATCCAAGTCATTTTGTTTATTAAGTATAATGACAACAACATCAGCGTATGCTGACAAACACAAAGTGCTGTTACAGGCTTGTAAAAATACCCCTTCTAAAACTCTTCTCAATTTATTTAAAAGTGGTTCTATTGCCAAAGTGTAAAGTATTCCTGACAGAGAACACCCCCTCCACGACACACTTTAAAAGGAGCACATAAGCCACCGTTAACTTTCAGTAGACTCTCAATGTCATTGTACAGAATTTTAATATAACCTATAAAATCAGAACTAAAACCAAATGCCTGCAAAGTTTTCTACAGGTAATCGTGTTCTACACGATCGAACGCCTTCTCCTGATTTAAGGAGATCAAACCCATGTCGACTCCCAATATTTTTGAAACATCAAATAAATCTCTTGGTAAATGATAACTGGATATTATCAAAAATTGATCTTCCAGGTACACAATAGGACTGACCAGAATGGATTACCTCCTCCAAAACCCTTCCTAGTCTAGTAGCTAAAACTTTTGAGAGCAATTTATAGTCATAACACAATAAAGATACAGGTCGCCAGTTTTTTATGTCTCTCACATCACCTTTTTTTGGCAAAAGAGTAAGAACCGCTCTTCTGCAGCTCAGCGGCAGAAGTCCTCCGACTAGACTGTCACTGAGAACTGCCAGCAGGTCCTCCCCTATCACAGGCCAAAAGGCTTTATAGAACTCAACTGGGATTCCGTCTATCCCAGGAGCCTTGCCATTCTCCATACTCTGGAGAGCTTTGTGCAGTTCTCCCAAGCTTATAGCTCTGTTGAGTTCTGCATTTTAGTCTTCGGAGACCTTTGGTAGCTCTTCATAAAAACACTGCTCAACAACCCGATCTTCTCTGTGTTCACAACTATAAAGCTTTTCATAAAATCCATTTGCTCTTTTACGAATTTCAATGGGGTCTGATTCAAGAGAACCGGTCTCAGAAAATAAAGAATGTATAAAGCGTTTCTGACCGTTCTTTTTTTCTAGACTAAAGAAAAATTTGGACGGTACATCCATCTGGTCTATATCTTTAAAACGTGATCGAACTAGTGCCCCCTGTGCCTTCACTTTTTGTATATCAGACAAAACAGATTTCTTTAAAAAAAGGGATTCAATATGTGTTTGATTTCCACTTGACTGTGAAATTTCTTGAAATTTAAGAATTTCATCTTCTAATACTTTTATGGATTTGATTATATCTTTTGTGACATTGTGAGTGTACTGTTGACATAGTTGTTTGGTTTGTATTTTACCAAACTCCCACCACTTTTGTAAGGACTGAAAATGATCTTTTTCCTTCCAAAAATCCTCCCAAAAAAATATGAATGTTTCTCTAAAATGTGCATCACTTAATAAATTTGTGTTAAAGTGCCAGTAAGCACTTTTCGGCTTAACAGAGTGTAAAGTTACTGTACATATAACAAGACTATGATCTGAATAACCAACTGGAATTATGAAACAATTTTTAAAAGTACTAAGATGGTGTTTAAAACAATAGAATCTATCCAGTCGCGCTAATGACAACCTATTATCACGAGCATGTGCCCATGTGTACTGCTTTAAATCCCCATTTAAACTCCTCCATACGTCACATAAATAATTAGCTTTAATCATCTTAATGAGTCGCTAACGAGAAAGCAAATGTGGCTCTACATGATTTCTATCCATGTTACTTTCTACACAGTTAAAGTCTCCACCTAAAAATAAATGCTCCTCACCATTACATTTGTCCAACGTTTCACAAAGAGTATGTAAAAACACCATTCTTTCTGCTGGCAGAGTTGGAGCATATGCACATATAAAAATAAAAGTGTGGTTCTCAACCTGGGCTCGAATCTTTAACAATCTACCGTTCACAACCTCTTCCATCTCAGTAGAACAGGGAGTAAAACTATTAGCAAATAAAATAACGACACCACCACTAAGTGAGGATTTGTGACTAAAAAAAGAAGAGGCCTTTAAATTCTTTTGCCCATTCATCAGCATTTGTTGTGTCGCTATGTGTTTCTTGTAAAAGTAAAACATCAAGTTGTTTCTGATTCATAGTATTATATATTAATGTGCGTTTTATACATTCTCTTGCACCATTCACATTTAAGGATGCAATGCGACTGTCACCCATGTGAAAATTATAAAAAAATAAACTTAGGCCATAAAAAAGAAAACAGCCAAGAAGGGCCAAAAAGTTAAGCAAAATTACTGCCATTAATTATTCAATTGTTGTTGGAGTTTTGTCACAAATTTTTTCAACCTATAGACTTCTTTATTTGTGAAACATCCCTCAGTCATGAAAGCCCTCGTATTTTCTACAAAACATTTTGTGTTTGTAGTAGTGATCGACCGATGTATCGGTTTACCGATATTTTTCCCGATATTTAAGCATTTTCCCATAATCGGGTATGGGTTTTGTAATATCGGATTCGCCGATATACGGCGCCATCTTGTGGCCGTTTTGAGAATTCCGCCATTACAGCCCGCGTCTGAGGAGATCAGTCAACAACAACTCTGTGCACAGGTAAAACATATGTTCTGCTTGCTTTGCTTTAATTATTCAACTTTATTTAACATAACAGACATGCAGAAATGAGATTTGAGACATGAATGCCTGATATAGTTTTTATGCAACTTGGTTCTAAAAAATTGAGACAAACTCATGGAGTCACGTAGCGAAATCCGTCATGTCCTGCCCCAATAAAGACGTAACTTTACATGGATTAAATAAAACAGACATGAATGAGAGCATGTTGAAAATAAAAGCGCTGAATTTAATTCTCTATCTGTTGTATTTGCTCACCATTAGTCTCGAGAAAAAAGTTCGTTCATATTGCTGAGCACTCACTGGGTTGATGACCAGGAATGCTCAAGCACGGCCACTGAATGAAACTTTTGACAAGATTATCTTGTTTAAACATCCTAAATTATATTATCATTTACTACATAGCAATTATTTCGCTTATACACATCTAAATATACCGCTTTGTGGAAATTAATTATTTATTATCTCCACGCGCGATCGCGGTTGAGTAGTTCTGTGTAAAATAAATGCATAGATAAACAGCACTTTGTCAGTTGGCATTTCATGATCTAGATTTAGATCATGAAATGCCAACTGACAAAGTGCTGTTTATATAGTCTCGAAAAAAAAAAAAGTTCGTTCATATTGCTGCGCACTCACTGGGTTGATGACCAGGAATGCTCAAGCACGGCTACTGCATGAAACTTTTGACAAGATTATCTCGTTTAAACACCCTAAATTGTATTATCATTTACTACATAACCATTATTTCGCTAATACAAATCTAAATAAATACCGCTCTGTGGAAATTAATTATTTATTATCTCCACGCGCGATCGCGGTTGAGTAGCCTAAGTTATAGTTCTGTGTAAATGCATAGATAAACAGCACTTTGTCAGAAAGGATTTCATTAATAACATACTAGTTGGAAAATGCAAATATGCTGTTTTGTTTGTTACTTTCCTGACAATGTTATATTCCAGCTAGTATTATTCAGTGAATTAATATTACCCAGTGAATTATTCCTCACTCTTTAAACCTATTAAACGGCACATAAACCTTCTAAAACTGTTTAAAATAAATTACATTTCAATACAAAATACAATACAAAACATACCTCCAACATGTGGAACCACTTAAAGATACATCACTCAACTATTTTTGAATACATGTTAGAATAATTTTTGTGCTTTATTTTTTACTTCATCAAAGCTTTTATTTTTAAACAAAGACACTTAGTAACAGTGCACTTTATTTTTTGGACTCAGACCCCTCTATTTATTTGTGTATAAATATAAAGTTTTTTTATGTATGCAAGGAGGGAGTGATTGTTATAAATAAAATTGTTCGTTCAGTTCATTTGTGTTGTAATAATTGTGTCAAAAACAGAAGTATAACAGTAATAAATATCGGTTCTGCATATCGGTAATCGGCACATAAACATGCAAATAATCGGTATCGGTATCGGTTATAAAAAATCAAGATCGGTCGATCACTAGTTTGTAGAAAATAGTTAGCAACCTGTACTCCCCTCAAGTTTTTTGACAATTTTGATTTCAAACTTGATTTCATCAGTATCATACTCTAGGCATGTCCATTCAGTCTGGGAACAACTAGAAGCACCGGAATCAGAGACATCACTCGCATTACCAACATCAACATCAGACTCCTTTTCATTTTCTGTTTTTCTAGCTTGTTTTGATTCTAAGAACTTTTCATTCTTTTTCCTCTTTAAAGGGGTTCTGAAAACTGCCTGATCTAGGTCCATCATTAAATCATCACTTAAGTTGACACTCTCTGAAGGAGACTTTGAGACAGACACTATATTAACATGTGAAATATCCATGCTCTCATCAGCCTTGGGCTCACCTTTATCAACAACAGGGATAACTAAATCATTCTCCTCATTATTCCCATCTATGGCCTGATTCACCTCAGTCTGTAAATGAGGAATTGTTTCAGTTTGGCCGCTAGTGGATGGCCTGGGTTCAGTTTGAGTTGGATCAGGAACATTATCAGTGCCTGCATTCCTGACTTGCCCACCAGTTTCACCTGAGACATCTTGTGTATTTGTACCATTATTATCTGGACAAGCGCGTACTAAATGCCCAATTTTCCCACAGCCAAAACACTTAATCACATCAGTACTCACGAAGACAGTATAATCGAAGTCATCAACTCTGAGTTTCAAATTCAAGTTGAGTTCAGTTCGATTATCTTTCAGGATCATAATATAAGTAAATCTCCGAAAAGATACCACGTGTTTGATCAAGTCTGATTTGCTACCAAGAACGATCTTTTTCACAGGGCTAACTATCTTTCCAAACCGTGACAGTTCTTTCGTCAGCTTTTTCGTCTTTTATGAACGGCGGAACGTTAAACAAAGTGACTTTCTTAGCGGGGGTAGAAAGGGGAAGCATTGGGGTGAACAAACCACTAATGACTACACCTCTTTCCACTACTTCATTTGCTTTCTCAACAGAATTTAAAAACAAAACCATTGCATTATTCATCCTAGATGCCGCTAAAATACACTCATGACCAACAACATTTCCAACGGCCAGAATGCACTCCTCCACATTCACTGCGGACACCACTTTCACTCCGTGACGTCGCGTGAGAGAATCTAAACAGGTGTTTGTGTTTTGGGCTGCCATGCTTCCCAGTGATACACTGGTTGGTAAACGGCCGAACCCCCCCTCACCAAAGGAGCCTTACTTCACCACCGATACACCACAGATATCAAAAACGAAAAAAATAGAAAATAATTGAAAGAGAAAGGAATGTTCCGCCTAGGGATGTAAACGGTTAATCGATTATCGATTAATTGTCGACAAGAATTTACTCGATTAAATTAAATTAATTGTCGGCTAACTGAACTTTGCGAACGTGACACGAGATTCTCGCGGGCGGCGAGAGACACGACACAAACTTGAGGCGGCAACAAAGAAACCAAACATGAGGCGGTCAAAACGGAGTGGAGTGTGGGAGCATTTCAAGAGCTGCCAACTCTCACGCATTCACCGTGAGACACACGCAATTGACACTTTTCACACGCTCTCACGCCACACATCCATTTTCTCACGCACAGAAAAATCGCGAAGCAAAGAGGACACGGAGACCGACAGACTAGACAGAGCAGGTTACTTACTATATAAAAAAATCTCAGCTCTCAGATTCTGTCAATTTTATTACGAAATTCAAACAATAAACACAGTTTTGGCGCTTGTAAATGTGACGCGACAGATCCCTAGCGCACGTGAACCGATCATCTCTACTAGCTAATAGTAAAAAAACACGAACACTGTTGAAAGATACAGTACAACTTACCGAAATGTATATTCCTCATACATAATATCGATCAATCAGTGTTTTTCATCAGCGTGAAGAGGTCAATAACATAGCTGGAGAACAATTATGTCACATTTACCTCAGGAAAGCCATTTAATGAACATAATATAGGCTATAGCACGTATAGTTGGCAAGAAAAAAAAATTGCTATAGAGATTATTTTGTTAAATATGTGTTCTATATTACATATTTATTATATTTTTATTTATATCATTAAATAAAGTTGTTATAATAAAAAAAAAATGCATTATATTTAATTATTTTTAACCTTAAATAATAGCCAGCTGATAGGGCTTTCTGTTTTTTTTTTTTCTTGAGTCAAATTAACCCTATCTTGTGTAGCCTACTAATATTTATCCAAATGACTCAATATTAAATCAAATCACAATAATTGAATTGAATTGAAATAATAAAAAAACATAGCTTACCAGAAATTGTACCATGTAAACATTGTAACATGTTGTCACTAAACCTAATAAAATTCAGTTTAGTTACTAAAATGTTAGTGACAATCACAATACACTTATTTTTTCTTTATCTTATCTTTACAATTTTTTTTAATGTATTTAAATTTTCTGTGCATAATTTATTTTGTTAAACTAGCCTACATAAATGCCATTATCTGTACGGTATCCCAACTGTTACAATAAAACATCAATTGAGCAATATAACATGCATTTTTATTCAGTATATAATATTTAGCTTTTTATATAAGACATTATTGATACCGTGAGAAATTTACATTCTCAGGAAAATAGCCGCTTATCAGTTAATCGTTAATCGATCGATAAGGTCAATCAACTAATGATTAATGAATTAATCAATAATTTGCATCCCTAGTTCCGCCACAGCGGGCATAAACCATTCGCACTCACCAGCCGCACCTCACACTCGCTCAACAAACGCTCACGCATGCGCAGAGAGAGAGAGAGAGAGAGAGAGAGAGAGTGAGAGTGAGTGAGAGTGAGTGAGAGTGAGTGTGTGTGGCCTGATAAACCTTACATTAGCTACTTTCCACTGTCGGGCCAGTGCGAGCCAGGACTTTAAATGAGCCGTGCTGGGCTAATAGCCTTCAACTTGTAGCACCAAGCCCAAAACCAGTCTGGCCGGGGGGTCTGAGTTTCCAGCGGCAGGCCAGAAGCTCTGCAGCGCTTCACTAAAACATGCCCGTAACACACCTCTCTGGAACAACGTCACACAAACCCATCATTTCACCAACAAATGGAAGTTTTAGAAGAAAACGATTAAGAAAGAAATCACTAGAAACTATCGCGATTGCAAAAGTGGCCGTTTGTTTTCATTTTTGTTGTTTACTTAAACAATATTTGCTTATATTTTCAGTTAGAGAAACAGAGGAAGCCCTCGGAAAACCGGAGTTGCTTTATTTTATGACATGCGGAGCTATATGAATATCAGACAGTCCAGTATAAAAAGACGAGAAATACTGACAGATAAAATAAAAACACGATTGTGATAGCCTATATGATTTGTCTGATTTCTTCAAGTGGTTATATTTACCATATTTACTATGGTAATGGTTAGCACGCATATTTTTTTGCATAGCATATAAATATTTCTGCCTTAATACGGTGATCAGAATCCACATCGGATCACAAATAGAAGTTATTTCAAACACTCGCTGCTGTCTGAAAGTCAGTTTTGAGCTTTAAAGTCTTTAATGCTGATGCTCTGTCTGGTATATGAAATCACAGGCGCTTCCGTCTCCAAACTCAGGAAAACTCCACCCTCTGTTCAACACCCCTCCTCAAGCCCGAGTTGGCCCGCTTTGGATCAAGGTATTCGGCGGGCCAAAAAACCCTGGCAAAAAAACTGGGAAGCCCCGACGAGGCCCGATCAAGCCCAGGAAGTGACAGTGGAAACGCTACTGGCCCTGGCACGCACTAGCACTAGCACACCCGCTTTTGGCCCGACAGTAGAAATGCGGCTATTATGGAGACAGTTATGATGCATACAGCAAATCTTCATTTATAAATATGATTAATTTCGAAGTATTTATATCCAAAAAGAAACAATGTTGAGAGATTTTCTTCTACCCTCAGTATTTAGCGCGCTCACCGTGTCCCCCACCTCTGATGGAAAATCCCCATTAAAACATGAAAACACAACGTGTGTGTGTGTGCTCTGTCTCCCAATAAAAAATACAAATCATGGAGTTTGTTTGCATTTAACTGCACTTTCTAGTTCAAAACACTTCTGTTTATTAATATGTTTGCATTTTTCTCTAAAAAATACCCAAGCATCTAGCCTGGAAATCCAGACCCAAATCCGAAAGATTAAGGGTCTGTCACTGAGTAATGAAAATCGCCCAACTCGAGGGGCGGTACCAAGCATGCATTTGAAAATCTCACTGCACGCAATTGGATAACACTACGATCAATCACTGTCATGATTGCGCTGTCACTACCGCTTTCGTCATCCGTTTAGCTCGTCTCTGGCCCGCCTATATCAGATACACCGATGTGATTGGTGCAGCTCGGCTACAAGGGCATAGTTAATGAGCATCATATTACTCAATGTCAGAGTAACTCGCTGAGCAAATTCAAATTGTTCTCTAGCGAGAACTCTGGATTTCCAGGGTACCAAGCATACTTAAAGAGGCAGCAAAAAAATAAAATAAAAAAGGGACGATAAAATTTACCTTTAGCAGAAATAAACATTTAAAGTTATTTCTCTTCTGGGAAAACAAATAAAAAACATTGCATTGAAGTTTTTTGTGCACTTAAATTCTCTATAGAATCAGATTGTCCCTCCTTTTAATAACACCTGCATGTAAAGTCTATTGGCTGAAGGTATGATAAATGTTTCAATAGGAAATACATCAACCCAGAAAAGAAAAGGAAACTTCTTAATGGGGATTTTTGAGAAAAATAGACAACTCAAGATATATTCTCTGAAAATCTTAACGTCTGATGCAATTTCACTGCTAAGTTAATTTATCTTTAACAGGGATGTTTATATTTCTTTACTGAAAAACAGAGACATTGACTAAGAATTTTTATTTATTTATGTATTTTTTTCACTGTCTACATAAAAGCTGTGCTCTTTAGAGAAGAATGCTTAGCATCTTTCCAAAGGTAGTGACAAAACGGCCAGTGACTCGCTCTTACTCTCTCTCTTTGTGTGTGTGTGTGTGTGTGTGTGTGTGTGTGTGTGTGTGTGTGTGTGTGTGTTTATGTGTAGTAGGTCTGTCTCCTGACAGTGTCTTTTTCATTTTCAACCCTGGCAGAGCTCACATCCCATCCCAGAGGACAGAGGGGGTCTTCAAACAGGGAAGTGAAAGAGAGAGAGAGAAAGAGCCGTTTCCTTTTCTCAATCCCAATCACTGTTGCTTCACTGAATTTCAGTTAACTCCAACACAGCTGAGCAGTCTAAGCCCCCATTCTTCAAAACACACATACACAAGGCTATCCTCGCTCAGACCAAAGTCTAGAGTTTTGCATACCAGTACTAAACCTTTTCAAATGAATTTTAAATTTCAGTTTTCTGGTTTTAGTTAATATCAGAAAGGGTTTTGTCAGTTAGTGTTTAGTTTATGTACACAACTCTATTTTGTTTTTATAGTACTATATTCATAGTTATATCTGTTCAGCAGCATAGTTTTTATGAGACAATACTTTTATCGTATTCCAGCTTAATATGCAGAGTCACTTGTAGATACACAAGTCAAAGCGAATAACTATATAAAAAATGTTTTTATAGCACCAGAATGCTAACAAAATTTGGAAAATTGCCTCTGGAATAAGAGAAAATATTGAAATCCAAAAGCAAAAAGTACACATTAATTACAAACATGTTTATTTTCCTTTACGATGTTTTTTCAACCACTGCATGTTTTCTTCTATTTTTTTCCATTAACTTATTAATTATTTTAGTTTCCAATGATAACCTAATGATGTGCAATGTGTACTTCCCCTTATCACCTTAAATCATGTCTGCACATGAGCAGATGTCCAGTGGCATCCTGACACAAGACACATTTCTGATAGTGTCACAGATTCTTCTGTTGGCTTTCAAGAAGTGTGGCTGCCGGGGACCATTGGAATGTATGAGGGGGGCTCATTGAGTCAACAGGTGGAGGGACGTGTAAAAACTTCTAAAACTAAGAAGTAATGTAATGCCCCTTGTGCCAAAAAGAAGTCCACAAGACACCCAGATCAAGGCGACTTAGAAACACTTCCCCAAAACACGTAAAATTATGCCGAGACAATGTTGTATCTGTTTGGGCGAAGGAAATCAGAATCCACACACACACACACACACACACAGATGGAGGGAGAAGAACAGGGACAGAGGGGTAGAATCTCATTAGGTCTGGAAAGTGTGAGTGGTGACGACCTGACAGAATCAGATTAGTGATGCACACACTCTCTCCTCCTGTCACCCCCATCTGCTGTAGCACTGCCGATAGGAGTGAAGAAGAAGAAAAAAAAACTCTCTGAACTACGTAAACGGAGTCAAGCTCAATAACCAGTGCCATTTGCACTTCAATTACAAATGTATGCGCATACAAACATCTGGACACATTAACACTCTAAAAACATTCACATTTGTGTGTACGATACGCAAACGCAAAAACCTTGAAGTTCTTTACCAAGTAAACTGATCAGCCAGAAAAGTTAATTGTTGAGGATTATTCAGACTTGAAATTACTGCAGTGACTGAAAGCAGCAATTGTCTCAGTTTTTAGTTTCTGGGACTTTGGTCAGCTGTCTGAAACACCTCTCTAAGCAGGTGGTCAAAGGGAAGAACTCACCGTGTCCACCTCGCAGGGGTGCGGGGGAGCGGTAGATGGCGACGGGTGGAGGGTGATGCCGGGCTCCTGGCGGGTAACGGTGGTGCTGGGTCTCAGAATGTGAGAACGTGGAGGATGAGAGGACGATGGTGTTATCAGGGTTTGAGCCCCATGCGGTGCCAAACACGCACCCTACAGCCAGGGGCAGCACGTGGGCAAGCCACAGGGAGCATCGGGTCTCAGAGTGGGGGCGCATGGTTATCGCCCCCTCCTCGTTGTAGGACAGCTTTCAGCAGGCGAAATGGAACGAGAAACAGGTGAGCGGGACCTGACGTCCGTTAAGATCCCATGGTAGGGAACGCATGCGCTCTCTTTGATGAAAATCCAAAGCAAAATCCTCTTTTTCCTGCTGCCAAATAATCGGTGGCCCTGAGAGAGTTGGCAAAAATAGTTATTCCTCAGTTCCAGCAGATGTTATTCATCAGCTGCTCCTCTGAGAGGCAAAATCAGTATCCCCGGTTGACCCGGCTCACCTCTGGAGGAGAAAGCGCGAGGCAGGGAGTCAACGGGTGGCAACCGGCAAACCTGCGCCACTGCTTTCAAACAGCTGTCTCACGACCACACACTCCTCCTTCTCAACAGAAGCAAAGAGGCGCTCACTGACTCTCTCCAGCGCTGCGTCCGCTCACACAGCTAATGAACCAAAAGTCTTGCCTGAGATCCGAGCCCCCCCTCCAACACTCACTGAGCAAGACAGAGAGACAGAGCAGAGACTCTCCAGCAGAGAGGATGGAGACAGAAGCTGGCAGAGAGGAGAGAGAAAGGGGGATGGATGAGGGAGGCTCGACTCAGGTGAAAGTAAGCGGAGACGATGGGATGGATGTGAAAGAGGAGGCGGGAGTTGCTCAGATATGGGCCAGCCCTATGCAAATCGCTCCACGGCACCGAGCAAATCAGGAGGGCTGGCTGCCTCTGCAGAGGAGTGAGCTGCCTTCCAGTCACGAGGAGGAGAGAACGCACCAGAGAGAGGGAGCCAGAAGAGTGTGAGAGCGAGGAAAGTGAGAGAACCCAGGTGAAAGCGAGATCGATAGAATCAGATTTCTTGCAGGTTGGTGATAAGGATGTCATCTGAGCTGAGAGATCTGCTCCATGTGTCGGTGATGGTGAGATAGATTCATCATACATATAATGTTTCACCAATCTTGAGTTTATACAAACAGATACAGATTCTTTGCCGATGCAAACAAACGCTGTAGTTTCTTTCAGGTCATATATGTATCATTATTTAGTATTAGTTGAGAACACTTGAATGCCAGCATAAAGTTGCAATTATCAATGGGAAACAATGGATTTTCTTTAAGCTTGAATTTTCAAGCTTCTTGATATTAAACATAAGTTTTTTTGAATGTTGATTACAATTCAGCTTGTAGGTATTTTGTGTACTGTTGATAAATAATAGCTGTAAAACTTCCCCAAAAATACAACTCATTTAGTGGGTTTAGGAGCTGACAGTCTTGTACGACCAAACTACATTTCCACTACATTTCATCACATCATTGTTTGTGACAAGAATGATAAAAAATGATAAAAAATACACAGATAAAGCATTAATCCACACCTAAAGTGCATGTTTTGCTTTTCTTGCAGTACCGTGAAAATGCTGTGAATGTCAGTAAGGGGTAAAGAGAAAAACTGAGAAAAGAAAGAAATATGAAATTGCCCAATACATAAATTTTTATGACAAAAATCATTTGAACACACCGAAACACACAAGTATAACTTCAAAGGGAGACTTAAATGCAGAATGAGACTCCAAAAGAAACATCAAGACACAAAAAAACATCCTTATAAATGGTTTCAGTATTTTTTTTTTTTACAAAATCTATTTATTAAAGTATCATTTCTCCTAGACCAGTGATTTCCAATCACTCCTTTTGTGTGGCCGTATGGGTATTTAAAAAGGTTCAAAAGGGGTATTTGGAAAGATCTTGATGTTGCTTTATAAAACCTTTAAGTCTGCTACCTGCCAATCATACATTTTCATTAAAACTAGTAAAATGACAGTGGATTCATTTGTGGGTAATATTTTATACTTGCCGATCTTTTATGGAATTAAAATGACAGCATATAGAGACTTACATCATTTGCATTAAATCCCATATAGATTTGATCAAGAAATAACTTTGCTGTTATATATAGAATCAAAGTTTATGGATGATTGCCCCCATAACTGTTAAAACTTAAGGCGGGACACGCATGCAAAAACATTTTTCATGCAGTGGTCAGTTTTGAGATTTTGGGCTAGTTTACTCCTTCAGTATGTGTTCTTTCAAGCTGCTATAAAGAAAACATTGAAAATATACATTAAGATGTTTATTTTATTACATTTTGTTTACTTTACTTGCAAAAAAAAAAATGGCGAAAATCGATTTTTTAAGGCTATGGACAGTATATTTTGATTTCCTAGGTAATGAAAGCATATATCCTGAAATATATCTCTTTTTTGTTTTTCATCTTGTGAGTAAACAAAATGAAAAAATAATTTTGCACCTGGCTTGATCATATGTTCAGATCTATCTACCGAAAATATATGCAAAATCATGCATATTTAATGAGATAATACCTAATTTGCATAATTAAACATACAAATTTCTAAAACTTGTAATACATTTTTTTTATACACATGTGTAAGTAATCAACTGAGGAAGTTTCATGGTGATATCTATTATTTAAAATTTTTACCATATTCACCTGTAGTGTCTCGCCTTAAGAAAGAAAACAATTTCTTATTAAAACGAGTGCTCAGATTTTCCAAGGCACCAAAGCACAATTCAAACATTTCAAACTTTCAAAAGCAAATTATGTTTTCACTGTGTCAACAAATCAGTCAAACAATAGTCAATTACATTATTTTAAATATATCTAGACAGTGACAGAGTGCAAACATATTTGTATACAAATAATTCTGTATTTTCAGCTTCAGAATCATGAATATTTTTATTCTGGTGTCACTATTGTCCTGTGCATTGGGTTTCCACCACCAAGTCCAAACCTATTCATTCACAACCACGATGTAATACCAAATTTAGCATTTTAATCAACAGTTAATTTTTTGTTAACCTTTTATCATATGTCTTGGAGTATCGCAATAATATTGTATTGTGAGTTCAGTATTGTGATATGTATTGAATCGTGACATGAGAGCATCGTTACACATCTAGAGCCTTCACACAGTTAATTAATCAAAACCAACAAATAAATAAAAGATTGATCCAATAAATACCGGCAGCTGATACATCGGTGTATCTCTGATATATCTAAATATGAACATGATGTGTTGAACAATAATTACTTCCAGTTAATTAATTTGTTACTTCCTAACAGCACACCTTCCATGGGCACAGACAAACACACCCCCACCATTCTCTAAAACAGAATTTCTATGGGAAAATATTTGAATGTGGATTTTACTAAAACAAATTGTTACTAAACCGAAAACAAATCTAACTCATAATGTCATTCTGTCACCTCTCACGCTCTAAACATAGATAAACATCTTCTGTTTGGCTGCTCGTAACAAGAGATCTGGGCATCTTTTTGGTGTGTGTGTGGCGGAGATTAGTCTTGTTTACTCATTGTGCTCATGTAACATGAGCAAAAGAACCGGAGATAAAGTGAATGCAGCCCAGAGCTCCACGGAGAGTCCAGATGAGGTCACAGTGACCCGTTTCTCAAAAGCAACAACACAAAAAACCAAGTGTGTCTTTAACCAAATCTCATCTTAATTCTCTTTCTTATTTTGCTCATGTGAAATTGAGCCAAAGCTCTACACAACAATCATGGCATATTGTTGGCATGCAAACAGATAGACCTCTCAATATAACCTTGATTTAAATTACTTGAACTAATTTATTCATAATTATCACTTATTAAATGGAATGTCTTTGGTCTGTTAAACTCTGATTTTAAAATGAATTTGAGCCCAAATTCCATAAAACACCTGCAAACACTGTCAGGTTTTCAATAATTTATTAAAAACATCTGAAGCACATGGCTACTCACTGCCCAACCATTTAAATGGTCCTCGTGTCCCAAACCTTCTTCATAATTCACCTTCAGCAGTCTGGTAATGAGAAATTCATTTTGTTCACAGGAGGGAAGGATGTGGTCTGCCTTAATGAGATTGACACTCCAGGTTTGCTGCAGGCCTGTTTCACTACTGTTTCACAGGTACTTCAGACCAACACAGCATTACATGACATATACATTACATCTTATTTTCTCCTTTTCTCTCTTACCCGCACATCACTTCTATCTCCTCTCCTGATGTTTCTCCTCTCATTCTCAACTCATCTCCCCTCCCCTCCACTCATCTTTGATTCTCTCCCCCTAACCCTCTCTTCTCTTCACATCATGTCTCTTGTCTCCTCTCCACACATATCTCATGTAATCATATCTCTCCTCTCCTCTCTCTTCTCCTCCCCTCATATCTCTCGTCATGTCCTCATATCTCATCTCCCATAATCCCCCTTATGTCTCTCCTCTTATTTTCTTCTCATGTATCTCATTTTCTCTCCTCTTTTCATGCTTCCCATATCCTCATCTCTCTTCTCATCTCCTCTCTCTTCACACAATTGACCTATCGGTAAGCCCCTCCCCTCGAACGCAGATGAGCCAATGGCAGTTGAGTATCAGTTGAACTCAGACAACTTTAGGTTTCAGCGCCATAGAGAAACATTGGAAGATGTGAAGCTCTCATCGGTTTTATGGTGTTTATGCTACAAAAATGGTAAAATGATGTGCCTGGGGTACTTGTAACAGGGCGATTCCACAGTTTAGGGCCAACTGCAAGGACAACAGCCTGCAAAATCAATCTTCATGGAGAAAGCCATTGTCCTCAGGTTAACATCCTGAGAAAACCTGGGGTACAGCTGTGTGAAAGGCAGGATAAATCTGGCAATGGTAAACTAGTAAACTTTGATCAAAGTTGAGTTGATGTCAAATTTAACGTATGTAACATGGACGGAAAAACAATGTAAGTTCAAGCAGAAAGTGTACTTAATCTAATTCAGTTTAATAAAATTCTGGTTGAATCCCAGTTCATGTTTTACTTTGTTCCTAATTTGGTATAGTTATGAGTCATGCGTTGTGTATGGTTCACAAAACTGGTAATAGGACTTCCATGCAGGCAGGGTAGCCATCTAATATTATCTGTTCTATAAACTTAAAGGTGCATTTTTGAGTCTGGTATGTTCACAAACTGAAAGCCAGCAAAATACTAACAAATACCACAGGTATATTTTTCAAATTTATTTGCCAAATGTAGAAGACAAAGGAACTCCTACAAGTGTGCTAAGTTATAACGTGTGTAACGTGGACGGAACAAATTAAACAATCCTGCAAGATTGCCTCTGTAACACAAAATAATACCATTTCATGAAAACTGGCAAAGAATAGAACAAGTTCATAACACATTAAAATAACCTGTCATCATACTATCAAATTTAAAGATCATACAGATTGTGTTAACGCACTATTAACATGTTAACTTCGTCAGCCTAAAGCTATATTCTTATGAACATTGGACAGAAAAAAAAAATTCATCAAAAAAAAAAAAACCCCGGAAAAATGTCATTGACGATGTTGACTTTCATGAACAGCTTATTGAGTCAAAAATACGCAGAAAACAACGTTGGAAGTTGGACAGACTGAAAATTTCCGTCTAATTTACGAACAAGATGTGCAGAATCTGTCAAAATGTATAAAACCACCATTCATGCATGCTCTTTCACGATGAACGACGCTTTCGGTCCGAAACCACTCGCAATCATCCGACTTGCACACTCTTTTATCCTTTCTCACCACAATGATCCTATTTAATGTTTACTTAACCAAAGTTTACCACGTTCGTATCATTTTAACGTTCGTAACATTTTGGACAGAATCCACAAACCACTTTCGTCGAAATCCGTGAAATCCTTTTAACTCTTCCTCCGGCGCAGAGCGACCGTGACCTAGACAATCTTATTTCTGACATGAGAACCGTTGAGACATTAGGAGATGGAAATTCAGCGTCAGAATAAAATGTTCGAGCGTTATGATTTTTTGACAGAAAATCTCGGCCCCTGTTTTATCCCGATTTATTAACAATTTATCATGTAGCAACGCATATGAGAATTTAACCCACACAAGATGGTTTTATCGTTATGCTACTGATAGAATTACATGGAAAAATTATATCTCCGCTTCCTTTAGAATCGTATTTTAACGTGCGTAACTGCTTGGACAGAAAGTGTAACGAACGTTAGTAAATGTTTCCATTGCATCGTGGTGGATTAAGGGAATTCTACTTTCAGTGTTAGTAGTAGTATTTTGTAGAAGACACACCAAAATAAATGTTATGCGCCAAAATTCAGGATTTTATTAAAGGAAATGAAAGAAATGACTTAGGAAAAACCAGATGCACTGAATGTCCTACCCTGACATCCGCAATTTCTGGGGACGGAAATAAAATAAAGTCTCATTACACGATAATGCCAAGGCTTAGTGGGATAAAAGTAACTTTATTATTTCTTACATCTATCTTTAACAAAATAGTGAACTAAAAATAAAAAAATTACAACAACTGGGTATTATTCAATCTATATTGTTCATTACACCCCTTGTGGACAGAAACTGTGGAATCGCCCAACACTGATTTCAGGAATCCTGAGAGTATGGGCATGGCTATTCATGTTTTGAATCCCTGTACTGTGCGCACGTTTCAAAAGTGTGATAAGGTTTGCGCGAAAGGACCAATTATCTACGCAATACGACTGGAGCCCGGTTAATTTATCAATGATGTGGGCGCAGTTACCTGGTTCCCTAAGGATTCAACCCCAATCCCAATGGTTGTCATATTCTCATTAAGTTATTAAAGTTAGTGAGTCCATGTTAACGTACAAACCAAAATAGCTAACTGTTCTAACGTCATGTCAGAAACACATAAACGAAGGTCTAGATTTCAGTGCCTCTCCGTATTTAACTGGTTAAATGTAAATTAATTTAATGTTACTCTGTGGTACATGAACAGTGTTGATCCTGGATGTTGTCATCTGCGATCGTGTCAACCGTAACATGAGGCTTCTCCCACTTGAATTGTGATCTGTAAACCCTCGCTTTCAAATTAATCTTGTTACCCACCACATTTATTTTCAGATCTTTTATATATCCCTCCATGGCATATTTAAGTCCCACTTGAATGGTCCTCGACGAGAGGTGGTTCTGTGTCCAACATTTATCAAAAATATCTTGGAACAAGGTTTCAAACTGACAGCTGTCATTATAAGACAGTTATCAACTCTGTTTGTTTGTCCGAGTAAGCAACAGTAACTAAGGGGGACATGGCTTACCGATATGTCAATTGAAGACATTCATGAATTTTAGTCTGTTGATGGTGTAAAAATAAGTTTGCAGTCTATTCATCTGTGTGTAAATGCCTTTCTGAATACTGTATGTATCTGCTGTCTAATCCATTTGGCTTTATTTAGTAGAGTAAAAAAACAAAACAAAAAAACACACAGCCATGAAATAGAAGGTTACATCTCCCATTGCTGCCTTTCCGTGCACTTATAAGATTTCATTCCACTCACATAGAGCTTGCAGATGTCTTTTTTTTTTTTTTTTTTTTTTGGCAGAAGTCACAATATTTGTAATGACATTTGTAAACAAGGCTCATTTTCTCCAGATGGCTCATTAGGTCTTCTTGCGAACAAACAAAATCTCAATCCACAGCTGATTCCTGCCTCTGAAGATAGTGTGCCATTAGTGTATTTCACCGGTGGCAGTGAGGGTCCCTCTTCATCTGGCTCCAAGGGCTGCTTTAAGGACTGGTGTTAAATAAAAATCAATCTCAGAAGAGTCTCAGAGCAAACCCATAGCCTGCCGATTCATTTTGACTCCCAGCTGAAAAGTCTCTCAGCACTCAATTTGCATTCATGCACTCTAAATGACTGTCAGCATGTAAGGTGTTGTTCATTTTTGTGAGGGAAATGTGTAGCGTCTCATGGAGTATATCTATCTAAGGTGACACCGATGTTTTCTGATTTCTCCATGTCCAAAGTCTTGTCCAAATCTTATTATATAAACACCCTAAACCTGTTTCTGCTGCTGGAGGGCCAACGTCTTACAGACAGCTACCATGGTTTGTTTAACTAGATTGTTCAATTTAACAGTGAATTTAGCATTATGGAATGAAAGATTGGGACAGTGTGTTGTATAAGTACCTACTCCTCTCAACACTTTCAGAAAATCAAAGAAATATTTTGTTATAAGTGTACAAAATTAGTTTGAGAATTCAATTGCAACCAAATTCTGTCATTTAACCATGGGAAAGTATTCAGCAGACACCTCAAAAGTTCAACAGAACATAATTGTGTACAGAAAGAATAACATCAAAACAACACTGCTAAGCCAGTTTAAATAGTAGTTTAAGATCATTGTTATGTTTCAGCTAACAATCCTGCCTAATTCTGAAATGCCTGAATGAACCTAATCAACAAAGTGGGTGAAAAGGCTCAATCAAATTGTAAACAAACAAACATCAAATGAACTATTAAAATTGCTCTAAAATCACCTGGGATGCTGATCAGTGATCTGGAATAGCTGGCAGAGAGATTTATCTTTGAGCTGGTCATGCTTCACATCCGTGTTGACTTTAATATTTACAAAGTACATTAACAAAGCAAACTGCAGATTTAGCAGTCATAATTGGCTTTTTTTAATGCTTTACCATCACATTTCAATAGAATTATGAGAAAGAAAAAAAATAAAAATAACAAAACCTCATAGTCAGGAAGTTTGTCCATGCTGATAAATAAGCACCAAAACGCTGCCAAATTTTTAAGCCCTGAAGTAGGGTAAAAGGTAAAATAAAACTCCTAATCTGTCCTCTGTGAAAACAGTAGTACAGACAGGAGCAATGTAAACATCACTTGAAAGGTTCTTTTAAGTTGGCCACAAGCGCTGTACACATCCCACTTTACATCCGCACTGCTAATCCTTACGGTGCGGCTCACAGCATTTTAGCTTTACTAACATACAGCCCTTTTAACTGGGAAAATGACAGCTGCAGAGAGAGAGAGAGAGAGAGAGAGAGAGAGAGAGAGAGAGAGAGAGAGAGAGAGAGAGAGAGAGAGAGAGAGAGAGAGAGAGAGAGAGAGAGAGAGAGAGAGAGAGAGAGAGAGAGAGAGAGAGGGAGGGACTTTTTAATCAGTTGTTTGATTAAAACTCTTTTAATCAAACAACTAATTTAAAAACATTCTTTACAATTCACCAATTAAACAATAACTCTCCAAGCTCATCTCTTATCACAAGAGCATTTTTCACACTCCACCTCACATCAAAAAAGTGCATGTTATTTGTTAATTTACAGTATGCATATTCCATAACAAGAGTTTTAAACATTCCAAGCAAATCAGCATCTTCTCCTTCATTCTTACATGTATGGGATTTTAAAATAGACAGCTTTGCCTGTCCCTCTAGAAAATTACCAAGTGTACATTGTACTTTCCATTCTTTCTTATACTTCACACCAAAAATGAACATATTTTTTGTAAACATAAAACCAAGCTTAGTAAATATTTTATCCAACAATTCAAACAAAGGAATTAATCTTGAACAATCACAAAAAAAAATGAAAAACAGTATCAATAATATTGCAAAAAGGGCATGCAGATAAAACCATCTCATTAAATTTTGATACAAAACTATTAGTTGTCACAGCACAATGGAGTACTCTCCACTGGAGGTCCCCAGACCTCTTAGGAATAGGGGGCTTATACAAACACCTCCATGATGGAGTTATGTCCGAAGAAATTGATAGATGTTCTCTACCATTTAGTATCAACGCGTCTTTTCAATTGAGTATAAAACAAGGATTTCACACACATACAATATAATATCTTTTTGTCAACATTATGAAACAATACATCTTCAAATCTTTTCAATAAAGTATCATTTAAATCTTCATCCAAATCAAACATTATGTTAACTCGAAGATCTGGAAAAATCATAGGCCTTTCATCATTCTCAATAAAATTGTTTACATAGGTCAAGAAAGACCGAGGAAAAGATTTTTTAAGATCTCCAATTATCTCTTCAACACATCTTTCTGATCTAAGCCCAACTCTATTAGCTATAGATTTAGCCGTATACCATTGACCCTTTGAAAAATCAATTAAATATTTTACAGTAGCTATTCCTGTGTTTAAAAACTTGTCAATTACTGAACTCAGAATGGAATAATTCCTTTTAAAGAGAGAATTAAAAAACAATGGTTCTAAAACACCATAATGTTTATTATCATCTCTTAATTTTTTAAACATTTGCCAGGCCTTTAATACAATTACATAAAAGTTAGAAGAAGAAACACTTACTCTTGGATTTGGATTTTGGATAGATTTTTCAATTAGGAATAACTGCTTAGCTAATCCAACTCCCCCAATACTTTGTAAAACAGACAAACCTAATGCAATCCAGGGTATTTTATCTGAACAATATAATAGCCTTTGTAATGTTTGAAACCTCATTGTCTTAACCAAGCGTGCCGCACAAGCCCTGAAAAGTGAAGCCAAAACGTCTCGTTTTCTGAGACCCCCGGTGACTGGTCCTAGTATAGGTCATAAGCCCCGCCTCCCCGTGTTATTCAACGGGACGTGAGACCAACTAAACAATTAAATGACACTTCAAATATCTTTTTTCCAAAGGTGGTTTCTTTCATTTGCTGTCGTTTTTATCACGCTGATGTAAGTTCAAGTGTCTGTTTCAAAAATAAGTTGGTTTTTAGTTAGTTACGTGATGCGGTGGAGTAACGTCATGATTGACAGCTGTGATTGACAGGTTCTCAGAGCGAAGTAGTCAGAAGCACCAACGGACATTTTTTTCGGGATCTTCGGAGGACTGAGAAGATTGTATTTACTTTATTTTAACAAGCCTCTTGTCGTACTGCAATCAATTTTTAAAAAAGTGTGCAGAATGCACTTTCCCTGAGTGCATTCGGCGAGAGTGAGGGCGGAGCGTTGATTTCGCGGCTTTACTTCCTGCTCACTACTGCACAGGTCTGGTCCCGAGATCGCTACTGCGCAGACTCAAGTTCCAATATGTCAGCGCCATATCGGGACACTGGCGGCTTCAGTTCTCATCAATGGAAGAGAGCGAAGGGGCGTCGTCCATCTTTTTTTACAGTCTATGGTCTTAACTCTCGCCTCCAGATTTATAAGTCCTTGATCACCTTCTACAACTGGGAGATACAAAACTCCAGGAGGAAGCCAATGATAACCATCCCAAAAGAATTTAACAAAGACTTTTTGAATACCAGTCAATAACTCTTCAGGGGGATTCAACACTGTAAATCTGTGCCACAACATTGAGGCTGCCAAATTATTAACGATTAAACATCTCCCTCTAAAAGATAACCTCGGGAGAATCCATCACCACTTCTGTAATTTCCCCACAATTTTATCAACTAATCCTTCCCAATTATTTTTCATATAAGTATCAGATCCTAAATATAACCCAAGAACTTTAAAACCATCTTTGATCCATTCACATTGTTGTGGAATTTGAGGAGGATCCATATCCCTCCACTCACCTAACAGAAGGGATGTACATTTATCCCAATTGATTCTAGCAGATGTAGCTTTTTGAAAAGTTTTCAAACTAGAAGTCAAAGCAGCCATATCATCAATGTTCCTTATGAAAACAGTTATATCATCAGCATAAGCTGTGAGTTTTACAGGTGGGATCTCTGGAAAACCAGGAATATAAAATCCATACAGTCGTTTCCTCAAATGTGACAACAAAGGCTCAATAGAAATTGAATATAGAAGTCCTGAAAGAGGGCATCCTTGTCGTATACCTCTTGTTACTGCAAAAGGTCTAGTTAGACAACCATTAATCTTAAGCATACTAGATGTTTCACTGTAAAGCAGTTTAATACAAGAGACAAATTGTGGTCCAAAGCCAAAGGCCTTCAGAGTCTTTAGAAAATAAAAGTGATCCACTCTGTCAAAAGCTTTTTCTTGATCTAAAGATAAGAGTCCAATATCAATTTGATGTTTTTTAGCAACTGCAATAATGTCTCTTAGCAAAAACAAGTTGTCAAAAATTGTCCGTTCAGGGATACAGTATGACTGATCTTCATGAATTATAGTTGCCATACATTTCTTCAACTTATTAGTTATAGCTTTTGACAGTATCTTAAAATCAGTACACAACAACGACACAGGGTGCCAATTCTTTAAAAGTCCAAGATCTCCTTTCTTAGGGATTAATGTCAACACGGCTCTTTGACAGCTTAGGGGTAAAACACCTTGATTAAAGGACTCCAAAAAAACATCATACAAATCATGTCCAATCACTTTCCAAAAGCTTTTAAAAAACTCAGCAGAGAGACCATCCACACCAGAAGATTTGCCACTGTTCAGCCCTTGCACAGCACTTGAATGCTCATCAAAAGTCAAGAATTCTTCCAATTCCATCTTTTCTTCTTTAGACAACTGTGGAAGATCTAGAAGAAGCTCTTCAACTGCTACTTCATCACAATATTCGGACTGATAAAGTTTTTCATAAAAATAAATAGCAGAAACTATAATTTCTCGTTGATTGGTTATTTCTTTGCCATTAGGAAGTTTCAGTTTGTGAAAAAATTTCTGCTCTTTAGATTTTTTCTCCAGTCCGAAAAAAAAGCAGTTGGAGCATCCATTTCATTGCACTTCACATATCTTGTTCTGACAAGTGTCTCCTTCTCCTGCTCTTCCAATAAATCCTTCAAAAGACCTTTGTTCTCTTTAATGATATCACCTCCTCCCTGATTGCGAAGGCTTTGTTGAAGAATTTCTTGCTCTATCATCTTCATCTTCACTTTCAAGTTCTCAGTATTATTTGCTGTGTATTGTTGACAAAAAACCTTTATCTGGACTTTTCCCAGATCCCACCATTGACTTAGAGATGAATAACTACCTTTCTCTTCTCTCCAAGACTTCCACAAAAGACTGCACAAAGATGTGATCTTGAAGTAATGTATTATTAAAGTGCCACTGTGACTTATAGGATTTAGGTGACAAGACAGACATAGACATAGAAATATAATGATGATCTGATATAGATGTAGGGGAGATATGATTACTCTTATCATCTGAACACTTCAACAATTCTTCAGAAAGTTTCAGAAAAAAATCACAGCGCTCGCTTCCTATATTAGGAGCATAGATATTATAAAAAGAAAAACTATTATTGCCTATTATTATATCAGCTCTAAGAAGGCGTCCTGGTATTATTTCTAAGAAAACTGGATTATCTTTAACACGCTTTGAGAATAAAAATGCAACACCAGCACTCACGTTCGTACCATGACTAAGACTAATACTGCCCTCCCATTCATTTATCCAATCTGTCTCATTACAGGCATCAGTATGAGTCTCTTGCAACAAAATTACATCTGCTTTTTTAAGTTGTACAGTGAATACTTAAATAAAGTCACTCTCTTTTGTACATCCCTATTCCCTACATCCATTTATATTTAAGGATCCGATATTAAAGGATACCATCAGGATGAAAAAAGAGAAAATGAATAAATGCCAATATAGATGTAATTTCCAATACATAATAGGCTACCTCTTTAAGGACTTTTCTTTACTCTTTTTCTGACAGCACTTACAACTTTTTAAACGATAACGCTTAGGCTGATCTAATTCCTCAAGTGTTGCTTTCTTCATAGCCATAGCAGAGGAATCAATAAAAAGCTTCAAATCAGGAAAATACATTTCAATCTTTGGTTTTCTCTGGTTTTTTGTAGCATTCAAGAAATCATCCAGCTGTTCCAAACTATAATACCGGATCCTCTTTAATCGCCCAACAGTACTTTCCTGAGAATTGAATTCATCCAATTCATCAGTGATTAAGTCTGAACACTCACTATCCGGATCACTGTCAACATCCTGTGATATTGGTTCAGCATCATTTTGGGACATATCCCTATTTGATGCCTGCACCTCATCCAAGACATCCCTCACTTTAGACCCATCTTGTTCTCCAGATTGTTCTACCTCCTCCACAATCTCTACAGGGTCATTCGTTCCACTCTGTCAAGCATCAGGAATGATCGCATCCGTTTCTGTAATCTCAATATTGCCACCCTGAGGCAACTGTTCTCTCATTTCAGTAGACGAGTCAATTTCCACATTCAATTCAACTGCAGCGCTTTCTGTAGTCGGTTTAACCAACTCATTATTCTCCAAAACAATTGAATCTTGCACTGAACCATTCTTTGCGCTTTGAGCCTCTTTAACCACAGGACAACCTGTTTTAATATGGCCACATTTTCCGCAAACAAAGCATTTCATAGTCTCAATAGTGATAAAGATTGTATAGTCCTTACCAAACACTGTCAATTTAACAGACACATCAAGCATTTCAAATTCAGCGCTTAATATCATCAGAGCCTGACGTCTGAAAGACATGACATGTTTCAACTCCGGATTTTTCAGTCCTAGAGGAATCCTTCTAATCTGTCCAACCAATTTTCCATAACGAGCTAAGATAGACTCGAGCGCATGGCCTGAAGTTAACTTTTTTGACCACCCGCCACAGTGACTTTTTACCAGCCAATTTTTTTTTTTTTTTTGGCCTCATAAAAGGTGAAAAAAAAAAAAAAGGATTTGCACAAACATTTGTTCTTTAACTTGTAAGAATACACATTTAAGTGCTGTCAAGTTATTAACGAGATCCATACAAGTAACTCTTAGAATACAGATATAGACCTAGTGCAGCTCGTATGCAAACAAATCACACGCGGCTGTGTTGATCGCTGGGCAGCTGTAGTTACAGTGTTCAGGAACCGTTAAGCAGAACTAAATTAATATTGTTATTACTGGTAAAGTTACCGGGTATGCTACCGGACATTTGGACACAACATCTGTGCAACTGTCATTGTAGGCTACTGTAGCCTATGTCAGCGTTGCATTATCTCATCTCATCTCACCAACAGTTTAATACAACTCACACATTCAAACGTAACTTAGTCAGAGAAGACGCATCTTTCTCTCCGATCACATACGTTCCGAAACACTCAAACTGCGCTACTTTCACAGATGCTTTCTTTACTCCAGTAATGTGCCGCCACATTTTTAGCTAAAATCCAACGAAACATACAACTTCGTTTGAATGTCAAAGAACAGTTGCAAAAAAAAACACACACACAAAAAAAAACAATCGCCCCTTTAGTTACTGTTGCTATGTCCGACAAGCTACACCGCGCGCGCTCACGCCAAACCATGATGTCACGCAATGAAAAACACATCGCGCAGCAGAGAGGACACTGACAACACGCTGACAGACAAGACAGTCCAGGTTACTTTTGATATTAAAGGGGGGGTGAAATGCTCCGAGCGTCTGGAGGCGGGCCGTGTGGGCGAAGCCAGAGCCATAGAGAGAATCCGTCGATCTGGGCTTTGTTTATAAAACATTCATCGTCGAAATGCAGGGAACAAACAGTCTACACAACTCGTTTTTGCCCCGGAAAAACAATCTGCATCCACTGTTCCTAACGCTGGGTTCTTTGGGAAGCTGAACATGGTAAGCTTTCCCTCACATCCAAAAACACACTTTGGAGACACTATGCAGCGCTGCCGATGATTTCCTGTTGAAGCGCGTTGATGTGCGCGGTCTCGCTCTCCTCTGGTCGACGTGTGCGCGGGCGAGCTTTTCCGGGAGAAATGCTCATATAAGGAGTTCCACTCTGGTCTACGTCATTAGATCCACGGTCGAAAAAAAACCAGCCGAAACTTGTACCAACCCGGAAGTAAGATTTTCGGGACAGAAATTCTCCGTTATTCGTCCAAAATATTTTTAAAAAACTTTGGCCATGTTAAGCATGAGAATCCATCTCTTTAACACTGTAAACAGCTCTGAATACATGAAACACCATTGTACCCCCCCTTTAAACAAAGTCTCAACGTTAAAATTTGGTCATTTTTAAAGAAATTTAGACAATACCGTTTTGTGGCTCTGTAATGTATCTTGACAGATAGCTGTGGTGCCTCAAGTTAAAGCTGCTCGTGAACCGATCATCTCTTCCTTCTAGTTAATTTATAGCATCAAATAAACATGAATGAACATAAGAAGGAATGTAGTTTTAACTGCGGAAAGATGTCAGTAGGCTTACTCAGTACACTCCGTTTTTTCAAGTTCAAATCCTCCAACGTTGAACTCTCCTGACTGCTTTGTCGGACAAAAAAAGGCGGATTATGATTGGCCAGATCGCCTGTCAATCAAACTCCCCGCGAAGGGTCGATTCTCATTGGCTGCCTGCCAATGTGGCAGGTAGATTGACAGTGTTACCCGCCAATTGAAGAATTCACCCGCATTTGGCGTGTGGTCGGGTGTTAATTTCAGGCCCTGCTCGAGCGCTTTATCAGAAATAAACGGAGGTACGTTTGACAACATCACTCTTTTAGAAAGACTAGACAAAGGTAAAATTGGAACAAATACATCCTGAACAGTCAAACCACACTCCACCAATTGACTAACCATTTCGATTTCCTTCAGAAAAACGACAATTGCTTTCTTCATTCTTGAAGCGGACTTTATGTTTTGTGCACCTATTTCTCGACCAGTAGCGACCAAAACACTCTCAATAGACACTGACTCATCTGACGGCATGCACTTGCACGCGTGCCGAGCAGACAAACAGGAAAAACCATCGGAATTTGAGCCCATCTTTATCAGATAAACTGACAAAAATAGCCACTATAACACCTTCTCCTCTAACTTACAGCAATATTCAAAAAAGGAAAAAACTCAGAAAGGAAAAGTTTGACTCACTCAGCAACTCCACACATTCCTTGCTCACGCGCTCCCCACAATCACGCCGCACATGCGCACAGAGAGAGAGAGAGAGAGAGAGAGAGAGAGAGAGAGAGAGAGAGAGAGAGAGAGAGAGAGAGACGTTTGAATCTATTTATTTGTACACAATTTTTTTTTTTTTTTTTACATATTGGGTATGGTTTTTTTTTTTTTTTTCACAATTGAACAAACACCTGTCACAAAAACACGACATATATCAAAACAATACAAAAATAAATAAAAATACAATAAAAATACAAGAATATATTGCTACCAACATATTCAACAATTTAGAATTAGGTCTTCCTCATTATCTATAGAACACAAGACTTCACTTAAACCCCATGTTTCCATAAAAACAACCAGATTTTTTTGTCAATTTAAAAAAAAAAAAACTCCGCTCTGATCCTTGAAGTCACAAACCCTCTTAACATTCTCTCTGGGTCAACTAAAGCATCTTCTTTTATCATTCTTTTCCTTGTTACCCATATTGCCATTTTAGTCTCCGCTATTAAAAAATTAATTATGCCTATTCTTCTCTTTTCAGAAACCTTATACTTCAATCCATAAATAAAAACAGTGTCATTAAACTCTTCGCCTAATTCTTCAATCCAGGTTTTTAATGTCTGAAAAACCCCTCTCAGTCTAGAACAATATAAAAACAGATGATCAGTTGATTCTTCTAAATCACAGAAAGGACATTTCTTTTCTACAGTGGGATCAATATGCGCCACGTGTCTGTTTGTAGCTACTGCCCAGTGTATAATTCTCCATTGTAGGTCTGCAGTTAGTTTTTCAATGGGAGATTTATACAATGACCTCCAGCATGTTCTAGGAGAAGAGTTTGGCCCTAGCACTTCTGTCCACTTTGTTTCACTGCAGTTCTTCAGAACTGACTGATGAGCGACTTTAACGCAATTCAGATACAAACTTTTCTTCGAAGCCTCTTTAAAACCATGTATCTCTGGAGTCTTAAAAGTGAGGATTGATTCCTCTTGTGGTTCTTCTTCCACACGAGCTGAAACAGGAAGATCAGGAAAAATCTCCTCTTCCTCCTCTTCATTCAAAATCCCTTCTCCTGGGTTCCGATGATAGGCATAAGGAAGAGATGAAAAAAATCGCATCCATTACATGTTTCATAAATCTGACGGACTTGATTCCTGTCAGATCACTCATTTCCACTGCACTTTTCCACCTGTCATGATGCTTTAAGTCCTTTATCCTAGTGCATCCAGCTCTTGCCATTGTTTTCTGAAGGCTTTTTGAATTAAGCACTCTTGCCTGAAGTAAGGGATTATGAAAAAGAGGTTCTTCTTTTATCCAGAAATCAGAGTCAGACCAGTTCCTTTCCACTTGAAAATTTGATGTCCATGTTTTCAGCATCGTTTTATAAAAAGCAGAAGTGTCTTTTAAGTCCACTACTGTAAGATTCATTAAAAACAACTGTAGATCGTATTTAAAAACATCAACTTTGTGTAACAGGGCTTTAGCAGTATCAGTCCAGCACCTCTTTGAATACAGCAACTTCTGTGCCGCCTGCAGCCTGAATGTTTTGATTCTGCTTTTAATGTCTATTAACCCTTGTCCACCTTCATTCACTGGCAGGAAAAGTACGGCAGCTTTAGTCCAATGTTGTCCAGTCCAGAAGAAATCCACCAATCTTTTCTGCAATTCCTGAATGATGTCATCTGGCGGGTTCAAGACGTTCATTTTGTGCCACAGTGCCGAAGCTGCTAGATTGTTGGTCACCAAAACTCTTCCCCTATAGGATAGCTGTGGTAGCACCCACGACCACTTAGACAACCGGCTACACATCTTCACCACCATTCCTTCCCAATTTTTTGTCTTAAATGTTTCAGTCCCTAAATAAACCCCTAGACATTTAAAGCCATCTTTACTCCATTCAACACCACCTGGGAGCACTGGTGGATTTTTACTTTGTCCACAAAAGAAACCTTCACACTTTTCCCAGTTCACTCTGGCTTAGGGCTGTCACTTTACGTTCGAAAATCGATTGCACAATCGATCGGACTAACCAACGCAAGTTTCGAAAACGAAAATAGGGAATCGATTTTAACGGTCTTTTCTCGGAGCGCGTCCAGCTCGTCATGTTATGCCCGCAGCGAACGCGCGTCATTTGCAACTGCAGGCTCTGACAAACACGCATAACAGCAAATTATCCTTTTGCATAATGTGTCTCTTTTTACTACAAAACTGTGAATTTTCCCGGTATTCAGACAGTTTCATGCATTCAGATACAGATTCGGGCTACGGTCTACAAACGCCTACATAGGCGAAATTTGTTTGACATTTCTAATCGTAAACACAGCCATGTTGAAGACTGAGGTAATGTTTTTCATATATGCTGCTATGGCAGTCCACTCTGCTTATTGCTTTTCGAGAATGTTGCACTAGTCATTGTGCGCGAAACTTCACGCCAATAAATCATCAGAAATATTGCTGACTTGAGCGCGTCAGGCGCGGCGCACCCTCTTAACGTTCGTCTTAATGCCTGTTAGTTGTCCGTGGATTTGCCCATATTTGGCGTTTTATTTTTCAATTTTCGATTTTACAATCGATTCAATGAACACTTATGTCTCAAAAATCGAACAGGATTTTTTAACAAAAGTGACAGCCCTACTCTGGCTGTTGACGCATTTTCATAAATTTTCAGTGTTTCCATTAAAACAGACACATCTCGTTCATTCTTAATAAAAATTGTAACATCGTCAGCATATGCAACAAGCTTAATAGGCTTCTCAACTGTAATCCCTTGGAGTGTTTTCCTTAACTTGCAAAGAAGGGGTTCAATGGCCAATGAATACAACATCCCTGATAGCGGGAATCCTTGTCTGATTCCTCTCAGCACTGCAACAGGCCGACTGAGCCCACCACCTACTTTCAACATAACAGAAGCATCCTTATACAGCATTTGAATCCATGAAATGAAACTCTGACCAACACCAAAAGCTTCAAGCGTTTTAAACAAATAAAAATGGCTAACTCGGTCAAACGCTTTCTCCTGGTCAATTGCGAGAATACCAACATTTTCACTGTTCAAATTTGTAATGTCTATTATGTCTCTTACAAGAAATAGATTGTCCATTATTGTTCGATTAGGAATGCAATATGTTTGATATTCATTGACCATATATTCTAAAAAAGGTTTCAATCTATTAGCAAGACACTTTGCCAAAATTTTGTAATCTGTACATAACACAGCCACAGGTCTCCAATTTTTTTAACATACCAAGATCACCTTTTTTGGGTAATAGAGATAAAACTGCTCGTTTACAACTAGTAGGCAATTCATGTTTTTGATAACAATAATTAAAAATTTCATAAAAATCGTCTTTCAGTTGGTTCCAGAAATGTTTATAGAACTCAGACGGCAGTCCATCGATACCAGGTGTTTTTCCAGTTGAGAGTTTCTGAACAGCTTCAGACAGTTCTTTTAACTGAAGGCCAGAGTCAAGCTGTTTACTCTGTTCATCGGAAAGAGTCAATAAGTCTTTATGTAATTCTTCAATGCATCCCATATCACATTGTCCTTCTGCAAATAAGTCTTTGTAAAAGTCCAAAGCAATTTTTCTCATTTCATTTGGATCTGAAATCACATTCCCATTTAAATCTTTCAAATGCAACATCATTTTTTTTTCTCTTTCTTTCTTCTCAAGATTAAAAAAGAAGGAACTAGGTGCATCCATTTCTCACACAAATGCAAAGCGAGCTCTAATTAAAGCCCCCTTCGCTTTCTCGTGAAATAAAGAAGCTAAAACTCTTTTCTTTTCTTCCAGCTTTCCAACTGTCTCAACATCACCAACAATTAATTCACTTTCAATCTGTTTTATCTCTTTTTCTAATTCAGAAACAGTTTTTTTGATCCTACCATTTGTGCTATATATATAATTCTGACAAAATATTCTAATTTGTGCTTTTCCTATATCCCACCACTGAACAATATCCTCATAATTACTTTTCTGTTTTTTCCACTCCATCCAAAACACATTAAACTTTTCACAAAAAAGCACATCTTGTAGCAATTTCACATTAAAATGCCAGTAATAGCTATGACTTTGTGACTTTCTTACATTTATATCAATTAAACATAAATGGTGATCAGAAAACCCATTAGGACAAATTGTAGATTTTAAAATTCTATTACTTTTACTTGTATTAACATAGAATCGGTCTAATCTGGCAGTATTAATATGATCATGAGAAACCTTTACCCACGTATACTGCTTAACTGTAGGGTGTTGCTGTCTCCATACATCAACTAAATTAGAATTACTAATAACATCCTGTAAACATTTGGCAGAAGAGGGGTGAGGTTCTTCCCCATTTCTGTCTAAAGTAAAGTTTTCTGTACAGTTCCAATCACCCCCTAAGATCAACCATGCATTTTCATCACAACTTTGTTTTAAAAAATTAAATAATTTTTTAAAACCGTGTATCCTCTCCGCTCCATTATTTGATGCATAAATGTTAATAAAAACAAAAACCAACCCATTTATACTTCCTTGAACAGCCAAAATTCTTCCTCTTTCTATTTCATTAACAGACACATTAGTTATATCAATCGTCTTTGAAAATAAAATAGCAACTCCTCCACTAACATTTGTACCATGACTCATATATAAATCACTTCTCCACCCCATTTTCCAATCCACTTCAATTTTCACATCACTATGTGTCTCTTGTACAAATGTTATATCAATATTTTTATTTTGTATATAACATGCTCTTTTCCTACAATCTCTTCCTCCATTGATATTAATAGATCCTATTCTAAGGCTCTCCATGAAAAAAGAGGTAAGAAAAAGGGAAGAAAGCGAAAAGAAAACAAGACAAAAAGGGATAGATAGTTCACCAATTGTGCTTCCTTCATGACTCAACTATAAAGAAATTAAAAGAACTTTTTCTTTTCTCAAGTTTGTTACCATTTTTTTCAATCTGAATCTCTTTCTTCTACTTAGCTCTTCATAACCGACAGCCTTTTGTATTTTAATCACTGAAGCCAAAAACTTTTTCACATCAGGAAAAAAATCTTTTACTTCGACTTTTCTTCCAAATGTTTCATCAAGGAAATCATTTATCTCTTTTACAGTATACAACTCATTCTCGTCATAATTGGAGGGAATATCTGACATTTCAGAAATACAATCATCATCAACCATCTCTTCATTCACATCAGTGCTTTCAGAGAGCTGAGACAAGGGTATATCGAGTCGATTCTCAACAGTGTCTAATTCAACCAAACTTTCAAGAAGAGATTTTTTCGCGTCACTAGTCCCTGCCTCTTCACAACTCCTCTTCTTATTTTCTCCTCCACAATTATTTTTTTTCCCTTTTTTCTTCCCTGATTCCTTTTCAACCGATTCCTTTTGGCCTATGTTTTCAGTAGTGCCTACGTTCGTTTTGTTCATGAGTGTTCAATTCACTTTGTTCTTTATCGGTTTCATTTGTCTCAGTTTCTTTACTTTTATCCGCATTCTCCGCTTCACCCTCGACCGCCTGTTCACTTTCATTTGTTTTATTAGTATTGTCCTCGGCTTGTGTTTTTTGCGGGCAATCCATTTTTTTATGCCCGACATTACCGCACTTGAAACATTTCAAATGATTGGTATTCGCATAGATCATATACGATTTGTCTTCATGTTTAACCCGAAACGAGATGTCTAACGTCGGCGATTCTTAAAACACTGCCGCCTAAAAGACAGCACATGTTTTAAAGTTTCCATTTTACACCCGAGTGGAATTAAAGTCATTCCACTTACTATTTTCCCGAACCTCTGCAGTTCATTTTCAATGCATATATTGGGTATATATGGTGGACAATTCGAAATGTTCACTCTTGACGACTGCGACACCAAAGGTGAAACAATAACAAACGCTCCACTTACCCAAACTCCGCTCACGATGATTTTACTCACAAAACTTTGATCCTTTAGGAACACCACCACGGCCTTGTTCATCCTAGAAGCGGATACAATATTTTCGAATCCAATTTGTTCTCCGATAGCGACTAGCACGTCCTCGACTGTCACACTAGCGTCAGGCACACACCTGACTCCATGGCGGAGCGACCCAGATGGAACTTCCATCTCTGCCCTCCGCCCGACATGAGAAAAAAACTTTTACCTGGCGACTATTTTTCCTCAAAATCTAAATTATTCAAATTAAACCTTTAACTAAAAAACATCAACAAAAAAAAACACCAAAAAAAAAAGAAAAAAGAAACGAGAATAGTAAAGGAAAACTACCCCCAGAAACGCTCCTCTCACCCGTGAGACGCTCACATTCCCCCCAAACTCCCAGCATGCACCAAGAGAGAGAGAGAGAGAGAGAGAGAGAGAGAGAGAAAAGGAACACGGCAGAGCAATGGGGTTTGATAAAAAGCTTCCTGTATGATAAATACTAAGAAAAGATTAAAGTGATTCTGGTAGAATCCATACTGTAATCATGTTTCTCTGTGTGTGTGTGTGTGTGTGTATGTATGTGTGTGTATGTGTGTGTGTGTGTGTGTGTGTGTGTGTGCATGGTTGGGCAAAATATATATATTTTTTTTTAATTCACAAGCGTGCATTTGAATTTAACTGCCAGTGCAGGAATGGTGAACTGAAATTTGAATTGGAATGACAAGTCATCCTGGTCTCATTGTTCATACGTAGGTATTAATATGTAACATTTACAGATAAAAAACGTGCACTTTTGTACATTTGGATAGATGCTGAAATGTACAATTTGGATCTATTGACAATATTTAAACAAACATTATTAGGTATTTACAGCTAAAGAAACAAAATATTCACAAATCTTTATATTATACAGATATTTGTATAATCGCCCTTTTACCATTATATAAATACATTTTAGACCCTTAACTCTACCCTCAAACCCAGTATACCTACTATATTCAAACTAAAACAGAATATATAAAATGTAATGGACAGAAATGTATAGGAAAATTGCAAATATTTATAGCAAAAATGTCAAAAGTGGTACCAAAAGTAGTCCAAATGACGATGTGTTGCAGTCGCAGTTCTCTCTGGCGGAATATAATGTTTTTTTATATGGCACAGAGCAGAATTTAAGTTATTAAAATCGCTGAAAATCTTAACCCGATCCCCTCCATTAAGGCGCGCATTTCTCATTCAAACACACATCACCCAAAACATGGCATGTCACGATATATGACGAAGCAGGCGAGATCCAATGAACGTAAAACGTGTCATAAACCTTCTTGAGGTGGTACTTTTTTATTTAGACAGAATGGAGGATTTGACATTTACGGATCTGTTTACAGATTTGTGACATTTTTTAATCTGTTCTTCAGAAGCTCCGGTGGATCTGCGCTCAAGTGCTGACGTTTTCAGCCCTGTCAAAATAAAAGTCCCGTATAAGCCAATGCTGATCATTAAAACATGCCAAATATCGGCCTCTGCAATATATCGGTCGACCACTGTTATCAAGGTTTCCATATGATGTGTATATAAGATAAGTGAGTAAAATATCATGAAAAACTAGAAAAATGCATTTCCGGAGGAACTGCAAAGTGTGCTTGCTCGGGTGCAGTGCACTAACGTTAGCAGGTAGTGGATAGATGCGAGATGCGAGAAAAAATGCGAGAATGCGAGAAAAAAGATGTAAAACTGTCTTTTATTTTTTAATTTAATTCCTCAATCAGCGCTGGACCGGCATTTTCTGTCTTCCGCTGAGCCCTGGCCGTAGACAGATCATATGTTTTACCCTGTCAATGCAGTGGTCTGCGTTGCGCTGATCTTATTCACACTATCGAGTGTAGGTGCAGCATTCTAACATTGAGTCATAATGAGCTGTTTGTGAAGAAATTATCCGCTTCCAAATTATGTCATTTTAATCACGAAATTGAAACATTAAAAAACAATTTGCTCTTTATGGTGTGCGCGTGATAGAGCGCGGCAGCAACGAACCATCAGCTTGCAGCGTAACAACATTGAATGCTCGGCCCAACAGCTGATCATAGCTGTACAGGGCACCTTATTATTTTCCATCTCCATAAATATATCTAGTAGTAAAGCTAATGCAAGGGCTAGAAATCTATTAATCTTTTGCTGATACTTCCTTAGCTGTGTCTGAAACCGCTCACTCGTTCACTAATCCCGTATAGTGAATGGCAGTTGAGTGCACTACATCAGCAAAGAATTCGGACGCTGACATAATTATCACGCGCCAGAGAGCTCAGACAATTTGTCATAAACATTACCTACCCATCTTTAATATTTCCTTTTTTTGGCTGTATGAATTGTATGTAACAATTGTATGTATGTATTTTTCAGGTTTATTGCGTTATTTGATTAAAAAAAAAGATAATAAAAACACTTGCTTGTCATATTTATTTACTTTTTACATTTATATGTGAAAATAAAAGAGAACAAAACACTACACAACACATTTGTTTATTCAAATATAGATATAACGGTATATATAAATAAATAACCAGGCGTCTGGTCTTATAAATGATTGTTTTCTAACTCGCGTGCACCGTTGCCATGGTGACATTTTTGTTTATTTTTCATTCGCGCTCTATCGCCTTATTGTGTTGGATTGTGGGAAATAGTGTCTCAGTAAGTGTACTACATCCTATGCACTCGAATTCAGAGAGGATTGTGGGTAAAAGTAGTGAAGAATGTAGGGAATGATGTCGTTCACTCAGAATTCGGACACCACTACAAAATGGCCGACACCCTAAATAGTGCACTATATAGTGGATAGGGAGCGATTTCAGACACAGCTCTTGTCATCATGGAGAGCGCAGTTCACGGTTGCATAGCAACGACAGACGCCACAGGAGAACAAGCGCTTGTGGAAAGGAGACAGCGGCGCGCTCGCGCTTTCCACTTGTTTTTACACATCTAGAGAGACGTTGTTGATTGTTTGAGCATGTGACTGCGCGTTTCTCCTTGTTTTCTATTGTTATGCGCAGCATATTTCCCGTGCGCACAAACACAACCACAGACAATGAATTGTTTGTTCGGTTAGCGAAGAAGAGCATGATGTATTTTGTATAAAGTTTTTTTTTGTTTTGTTATTAACTGCTTTGAGAACTGGAAATGCACAATTCATGCATACAAATCTGTAAATATTAACTAGAAAAATGCATTTCCGGGGGAACTGCAAAGTGTGCTTGCTTGGGTGCAGTGCACTAACGTTAGCAGGTAGTGGATAGATGCGAGATGCGAGAAAAAATGCGAGAATGCGAGAAAAAAGATGTAAAACTGTCTTTTATTTTTGAATTTAATTCCTGAATCAGCACTGGACCGGCATTTTCTGTCTTCCGCTGAGCCCTGGCCGTAGACAGATCATATGTTTTACCCTGTCAATGCAGTGGTCTGCGTTGCGCTGATCTTATTCACACTATCGAGTGTAGGTGCAGCATTCTAACATTGAGTCATAATGAGCTGTTTGTGAAGAAATTATCCGCTTCCAAATTATGTCATTTTAATCACGAAATTGAAACATTAAAAAACAATTTGCTCTTTATGGTGTGCGAGTGATAGAGCGCGGCAGCAACGAACCATCAGCTTGCAGCGTAACAACATTGAATGCTCGGCTGAACAGCTGATCATAGCTGTACAGGGCGCCTTATTATTTTTCATCTCCATAAATATATCTAGTAGTAAAGCTAATGCAAGGGCTAGAAATCTATTAATCTTTTGCTGATACTTCCTTAGCTGTGTCTGAAACCGCTCACTCGTTCACTAATCCCTACATAGTGAAAGGCAGTTGAGTGCACTACATCAGCAAAGAATTCGGACGCTGACATAATTATCACGCGCCAGAGAGCTCAGACAATTTGTTATAAACATTACCTACCCATCTTTAATATTTCCTTTTTTTGGCTGTATGAATTGTATGTAACAATTGTATGTATGTATTTTTCACGTTTATTGCGTTATTTGATTTAAAAAAAGATAATAAAAACACTTGCTTGTCATATTTATTTACTTTTTACATTTATATGTGAAAATAAAAGAGAACAAAACACTACACAACACATTTGTTTATTCAAATATAGATATAACGGTATATATAAATAAATAACCAGGCATCTGGTCTTATAAATGATTGTTTTCTAACTCACGTGCACCGTTGCCATGGTGACATTTTTGTTTATTTTTCATTCGCGCTCTATCGCCTTATTGTGTTGGATTGTGGGAAATAGTGTCTCAGCAAGTGCACATCGTATGTACACTCGAATTCAGAGAGGATTGTGGGTAAAAGTAGTGAAGAATGTAGGGAATGATGTCGTTCACTCAGAATTCGGACACCACTACAAAATGGCTGACACCCTAAATAGTGCACTATATAGTGGATAGGGAGCGATTTCAGACACAGCTCTTGTCATCATGGAGAGCGCAGTTCACGGTTGCATAGCAACGACAGACGCCACAGGAGAACAAGCGCTTGTGGAAAGGAGACAGCGGCGCGCTCGCGCTTTCCACTTGTTTTTACACATCTAATGTGCGTTCCATTCGACAGGGTCCATATGCAGTGTTCACTGCTCCTCTGCTCCCTGAGCACGGTATATCAGTTGAAGTGGACTTCACTGACAATAACCGCTCATTTGAAACGCCCTGCAAATGTCATCAAAGAAAGTCAACGACGGAGTCGCGCAGATTATGATATAACATAAATATATATAGGACTACATTCATATTTTAATTTTTATTATTATATTATATATTTACAATTATATTGCACTATTTTACAACTACCTAAAATAAAATCACTTTACTTCACAAACTAGCTAAGCTGGCTGCATTCACTGAGGTAAATTATAATCATCAAAAATAGTATATGTAATATTCACAACAATAACCGTTAAAAATACTGTCATTTGTATAACAATGGCGAAATGTATGAATACTTACACACATACGTAAACTCCTCCATCGTTAGTTATGACCGTTCTGACTGGTGGTGATGACGTGGTGCGCGAAATGACAGTTGGGTGATCATGGCTCTCCACTTCCTGTGAAGTGATGTATCAATGTTCCCTTATTCCCTATGCCGTGCGCAGTGCCCTTCGAACTGAACATGTTCGCTCCCTTCGGATTAGAATCTAACTTAAGATGGCGGAAAACCCTGTGAAGTCCACTTCGCAGTCCACTTATGGTCAAATGGAACGCACCTGTTGATTGTTTGAGCATGTGACTGCGCGTTTCTCCTTGTTTTCTATTGTTATGCGCAGCATATTTCCCGTGCGCACAAACACAGCCACAGACAATGAATTGTTTGTTCGGTTAGAGAAGAAGAGCATGATGTATTTTGTATAAAGTTGTTTTTTTGTTGTTGTTATTAACTGCTTTGAGAACTGGAAATGCACAATTCATGCATACAAATCTGTATATATTAATAAATACAGATGATTAAATTAGACCAATGCAAAAAACGAAATACATGCCTGCATTTATTAAGACAAACCTAGTAAAAACGAATGCAGTATATACACTGACTTGGCAGCTCTGTGAAATGTAATACAACAGTGCCACCTACTGTCTAAATGCATTAACATTAAAAGTGTGAGGTGAACTCTTGCATAGACATAGGTAAATGGGTTTGTCTATTAGCCTGAAATAAAACTTTTTTTTTTTAAATTCAGATCTTGTGCTTCCTCACATTGGAGTCCCGAGTTCATGTATAAAGTTTGGTTTCGATACGTGACAGAGTTCCTGAGATATGGACGACTTCCTGTTTGGCGACTACGCCGCCGATTTCGTTTGGCTGTGACGGGCAAACGCTTCCGAAAATCAAAAATCCTTCTAGTAACTTTTGTGAGGCTTGGTCCAAGGATCATGTACGTCCAGTTTCGTGAAGTTCGGACCAAATTTGTGACCTGTGAAACTTAAGTTTAGCTTTCTGTTCAATCCAATATTGCGGACAAACGACATGGACTCGTGATGTCATCTTCGCGAGCAACTTACAGCGGTACTGACCGTACATTTTAAAGTTGGAACGGTGTCTCTGTCTCAAAGGGCCTAGGCGCAGGAGCTGGCCAAATAGCTGGGGGGGGGGCTTGCCAAATAATGTAAAATTTTGTAATTTTTTTTTATTTTTTATCTTGTACATCCTCACATTGGCGTCTCGAGTTAATGTACAAAGTTTGGTTTCGATACGTGACAGCGTTCCTGAAATATGAACTACTTCCTGTTTTGGCGACTACGCCGCTGATTTCGTTTGGCTGTGACGGGCAAACGCTTCCGAAAATCAAAAATCCTTCTAGTAACTTTTGTGAGGCTTGGTCCAAGGATCATGTACGTCTAGTTTCGTGAAGTTCGGACCAAATTTGTGACCTGTGAAACTTTAGTTTCGCTTTCTGTTCAATCCACTATGGCGGACAAACGACATGGACTCGTGATGTCATCTTCGCGAGCAACTTACACCGGTACTGACCGTATGTTTTAAAGTTGGAACGGTGTCTCTGTCTCAAAGGGCCTAGGCGCAGGAGCTGGCCAAAATTTTTCTCCCGGGAATAATAATAATAAGAAGAAGAAGAAGAAGAAAACTTAAGAAGAACAATAAGTGTGCTGCTTTCAGCAAGCACACTTAATAATAATAATAATAAGAAAACTTAAGAAGAACAATAAGTGTGCTGCTTTCAGCAAGCACACTTAATGAAATCATTTATTAAAAGCTAAACGTACACGGGCTTTATATTCAAGAAGTAATATGATTTAACTACACACGTCTCATCTCTGTATGTTTGACCATCTCAGTATTCAGCACCACGGACAGCGACCACCACTGCTGTGTTTACTGGCAGCATTTTTACCGTAGTCTCATGTTGTGTTTGTAATAGACTGATCTAATGTTGTATGGGTTGTGAAGGAGGGTGGCCACTGTCTGATACCACAGCTTGGCTAACAGCATTAAATATGAATGATTCATAAAATCAAAACTGACAGAAGCAATTGAAAGAGGAATGTGTGTTTGGAGGATTAAAAATGCATCACAGGCATCACTTATGGATGAATGCTCGCACTCCCACCTTTCAAAAAAAGACTACAACAAGAGACAAGAGGACAAAAGGTGTGACGACACACTCAACTGCTTGTGCGCACACATAGTGGCTACATATCCGGGTTTTGCATTTCCAGTAACACATTATTTTATATGGGATTTCACTAGATGTTAGTAGCCAATACTGTTAATACACAACTTAATGAAAAACGGGGAATTTAAAACTCTCAATCTTCATTTTTCACTAATGATTTTAGCCTAAAGGAAAATGCATGTCTTAAAGTGCTCGATTTTTTTTGCTCGATTGCTAAAACACATTTCCACTTAACCTATAGCACATTTTCCAATTGTACAAACCTCAAACTTTCAAGGGAAATCAAACATTCAACTCAACACTGTATCATATATAATCAAATTCAGACTTTGACTTCAACTGACTAATAAAACTGACTAATAAAACCATCAAATACACACTGAACACTCAATAAAACCACATATCAATCACTACAATGAATGAGCTTTTTCTTTCTTTCGAAGCAACAGCATAACACTAGTGTAATCTAACTTCTTGAGTATGCAGAACACAACAATAATACTGTACAGTACCACACTGTTTTCATAAAATTAAACTGTTTGAGGGGGAAAAAAAACATTTGTGATACTGTAAGTTGGAAATGAATGAACTCAAAATCAAATGCCAAAAATATACTGTAGAGTAGATCATGTGGAAAACAATATGAATATGACAACAAAGATTATGATTACAATATGAGTTTTGACATATTATGGTCTTTGTACCATTAAAATATCCTGCAAGTTTCATAGTTTAAAACTTCCTCATAAACACAGGATTTATTTAATCAAGCTCAACAAATCTCTTTGAATATTGTGGGATCTGTGACATCACATGGGCAAATTCATTAGCATAAGACTTCCTCCAGAGCACGACATTAACAAACACTTATACTTCATCACACTATAGGCTCCGCCAACTATCGTTCAGTCCGCTAACCCGGACGTCAAGGTCACTGCCTTGTTTTACGAGTACAGAACCTATATGTACTACAGTAGAACTTTGAGGTCTGAGGCTCGAGGTCATGGTGCAAAGGACCTTAGGTTGAAATTACTCCGAACCATCCCTTTATGTATAAAGCAAAACTTATGCGAGTAATGCGACGTACTGCTGATATTTAAGCTACACCATGATGCACTACGCTACTTCTGACGTCATAAGTTGTGCAAGTTGCGCTTTAGGCGTAAATAGACTGCATATGGCAGTTTGGCCGGAAGCTAGAATTTTACTTTGTAACGTGTTAAATATGAATATTTTTCTTACACAGACTCATCGCTTCGCTTCAGAAGGCTTTTATTCAACCCCCGGAGATGTGTGGAGCATTTATGATGGATAGGTGTGCTTTTATGGACTTTAAAACATTTTTGGGTGAACTATCTCTTTAATATGCCTCTGGTCATAGAGCTTTTCAGATAGATTCTGAGGCTTTTCAAGTCGGGTAGAATCTGCGATCTCTGACCCAGTTTGTTTTCTGGCTTCCATGGCTGCAATACGCTGTGTTTTCCGGGTGTCGAAATACTATTGGATAAATTGACAGTGGGCAGGATCACACAGACCAACACAAAACAGACATTCCGACAAAGAGTGCACATTTCAAAGTAGAATAACTGACATGTAACATACTTGGCAATATTTTGAGTGGTTTGCTTGGTTTGTTTATAAACCTATACATATAAGAAACCTACCCTGTACACATTGCAAGTGTTGCCAGTTTGCATGGATTTGACACCCAGGGCCCTATTTTAACGATCTGAAACGCAAGTGTCAAGCGCAAAGCGCAAGTAACTTTGTGGGCGGGTCTTGGGCGCTGTTGCTATTTTCCCGGCGGGATAAATGACTCTTGCGCCCGGTGCAAATCTAAAAGGGGTTGGTCTGAAGTAGCTTCATTATTCATAGGTGTGGTTTGGGCGTAACGTGAAATAAACCAATCAGAGCGTCATCTCACATTCCCTTTAAGAGCAGGCGCGCTTGTTCTATAGCGGATTCCTATTATAACGGCGGATTTGCCAGGCGCGCGCCAGGAGCAGTTCACAGCCGAGGAGACGTTCTCGTCAGGGACGTTGGGGATGGAGAAACACACCCAAATTAACTTCGGTTAAACAGGCGTATGATAATTTGGGTAAATGTGTAAGCTAGATTTTATAATAAACTCTATCTATCTATCTATCTATCTATCTATCTATCTATCTATCTATCGTAATAATGTATGATTTGCAAAAATGAAAACCGCTGCTTCTGTGTAGATGAGAGAATCAAAGTGTATGCGCGTTGTGCACACTCTACATTGTTTATGGCCAAGCATGCACCCTTAAAATAGCATAATGAACAGCGTGCAAGGCGCCACTGACTTTAGACTAGGTTTTTTCTGGTCAGTGGCACAATTGTTTTATGGAACAGCAAAATAGCACCAAGGATTGTTTGCGCCGGAACACGCCTCCTTTTTTGCACTGAACCGCCCAGGGAGCGCAAGTTCATTCCCTAGTTTAGCGACGTGCTTCTGTGGAGGGAAAAGCGCGCTTTGCGCGGGTGCAAAATAGGAATGATACATGCGTCGGTGTACAAAGTCAATTGCGCTGGGTGCAAGATAGGGCCCCCATTGTGTAATGTGTGTGTATATCTCTTATCACTTGTGGATGATATTTCATAACTGATGAGATTCAGTGCTGCTGAAGCTGCATCAAAGTTGAGGTTTGAGCTTCATAATAGTAAATTATTTTCTTTTTCTAAATGTTTTTTAAGTGAAAAATTACAAAACAAATGTCAATTTAAAGAATATTAATGATAATGCTAAATTATAGCATAACCAGTATACTATCAGATCACATTTCTGGTATGGTCGATGAAGTGGTATTTGAGACTCATTGATGGGTACAAGACAAAAAGGCTGCACTAAGGAGTGTGCCATCAGCCATGAAACATCGCTAAACCCTTGAGCAAGACACCTAACCTCAGCTTACTCCAGGCTAGCTGAACCTCAGTACTGGAGGCCACTTTGGATAAAAAGCATTTGCTAAATGACTGCATACAGGAGTCAACAAATCACCACATCCTTGTATTTATCCAAACTAATGCATGGGTCACAAAGTTGCTTTACTGCACCTGCCTTGACTGCCAACGAAAAGACTAAGTCAAAAGACAAAGTTGAAAGCATTCTGTAGATTTCAAAAGAGTTCTCGTCATTATAAGTGCAGAAGCATAATAACACCTTTCATAGGCCCAAGTCTGCTGTTCGAACTGAGAATAAACCACCTGTTGTGAGGCACATGCTTTCATATATTCTGAGCTCATGTCATGGCACGAGTGCAGACACATTCACATCCATTATTTTTTCTCAAGCCTTTTTCCAGTCTTTTTATGAGTTCTCAGGTCAGACCTTGTTAGCTTTTGGGAATAAGCTATGCTTCTTTACTTGCTACATTTGCCATTAACTTCAGAGGATTTTCATTCTTTTATGAGCTGAGTGTATTTGAGGTCTGAGGAGGCACCTCTTGTAACAATATTCTACACGAATCAGCATTCATTTTCTTCTTGTGCTCCTTACTAATTTCAGTTTCTCTCTTGATCTGTCAGTGCGACGGACTTCTTCATGCAGTCAAACAGGCCTTCGTCTCAGGTAAAACGGTGCCGGTGTTGTTTTAAAAGCCCAGCTCTGTCGTAAGCTCATAAAATGTGAAAGGGTCTTTGGCGGATGTTCCAGCCTGAGCTTGATTCTGTGGATGGGCACCACCAGGGAATGTACTCAGCCCTGCAAGTCTCTTCACTTCTCTGTTCACTTCACTAAACTCTGTTCAATTATTGACCACCCTGTATACTCCCATATACACCCATTCTCCAGTAATAGTTTTGGAGTATGCAGAAAGCCTGGATGATGATGGTGTACCCTGCAATGACCCTTCATCCCCGCCATCAACCACATATCACAAAATGTGAGCTTTGTTTATTTTATCTCTATTTCTGGTGGGTCTTTTGTGATGGGCTTATTCCACAGGATTTCCAGGGATGAGGAATGGCTTTCCGCTTTCAAAGGCATCAAATGCTTGATGGAAGCCACCTGACACGAAAGAGGGCGGGCGGGTGATTGTTTTTTTTTTTTTGTGAGTAGACCATAGAGATCTGTTTAATATTTGCATTAGCCAGTGTTAGTTGTCACCTTCCTTTCCCTAACCAAAAGAGAGAGGCTGAAAGCATCGCCCACATAGGTCGATAAAAGCCCATAATTACTCTTCTTTCCATATGCATGAGGCATCTGCATGCAAAATGTCAGCAATGCAGGGTTCCCCACACCACCCCACCATCCACCTACTTCTGCAAACCGAGACAGCACAGGTAAGCATTCAAAACTGCTGTCAGAAGATGACGTGCTTAAGGTGCCATTGGGAATTTAATTCAAAAGGGTAAAGAAGGGAGTGACTTGTTCATTTACAGCATGCAACATAATCAGTGACCTGCGCTTTTAGAGTCATTGCTCATTACTCTCAAACAATTTAAGAGGGCTAAGAGCATTTTTCCTGGAACAGACAAAAAACGAAGTTCTTTTTTTTTATGCACAAATGATAAATGATAATGAGTCTGAGGAATAATAACTGTGATTCACTCGGCACTAAGTCACTAACCATTCTCAACTGTGACAGTTCTCATCTCTCACTACCAAAATCATCTCTGGTTGAGGTAATCAAAAGAAACCTGCGAATCACTGAAAGCACACGGTGCCTTTTCAATTTACACTTCATCTGTACCAACGGCATGCCGTAATATTGCATGAGAATGAGGATGAGTTGCCTGCGGGAAGTGCCAGCTGCCCCACTGTGCTGGTGTCTTCCAAACCAGTCCCTCCCTGATAGCATCAGCCATTGATGTTAAACATAGCAACACAGAGGGGATCTTAACTAAGATTAGTTTTTGTCATAAATGCGGGATACATTACAGAGACGTTCGACAAGCCATTCAACTTTAAACAAGTGTGGTAATATTGTCGGATGCCTTTATCTTTCAAAAATGGATATCTTTCACGCAATATATTGTTGTATCTCTGAAGGTGGTTGGTAGTTGTATTGGCTCTGCATCTCTTCTGCATCTGAAGAAGGCTTTGAAAAGTAAAGCTGGCACTCTCTCCTCAAACCAGCACAGTCTGAACAAACACTAAGATCTAACATTGAGCAATTTACAGTCTAAAGAGAGGTAATTTTTCTCCAGTGCATTGCCAGTCAGACTTGACCCAGGTCCAAGTTTGTGTGCAGCAGGGAAGTAAATGTGGGCAATTACCATACTCAAGCTTTGGCCGGTGATTCTGTGTCCAGCTGCTGCATTCTCAGCCTGATCCTTCTCTGTGTAGCAGTAGGGGATTTCCCCTTTCCTTTTCTTTGCGACACCATTTGACAGCTTCAAAAGAGCTTAGTGCAGAGTCCGTTTACCGTTACATTAACCCATACAATTTGTATTATGCATTTCCTGAACATGTACTTGCTAATCAAACACTTTATATGAACAAACTACTAATCTATAAAACACAATTGGTCTACCGACCTTTTACTATTGTGTCAATTGATGTTGATATGCGCGAGGGAGAGAGAGAGCAATAGCCTACAGTGCTCGTGTTGTTTGAAGGCGGTGAGAGTGCGCGCGCGCGGCCGGGGCTCTCTCTGCTTGTTCTTATGCGCCTGTCCACTGATCTAAATAATTCGTTGTTACGACGACTTGAACGACGAACTAATTCCCTCCCTCATTTTGATTTAACGAATTACAACGTGGCTACAATATAATAAAACGAGGGAACAAATTAGTATAACGTGCTGAGGTATTATTTCGTGGCTACGAAACAATATTCACCTGAATATTCACCAATTCACAAAAATATAGGTCTTTAGCATTCACTATTTAATTAATAGTATCAAACTGTTTTTCTTACCTGTGAAGATAGCTTTTCAGTGAAGGCCGACTAGTGTTCTCGTACAGCTTTTTATTCCTTTTGCAAAGAAATTGCCGTTTTTTAATAAGCAGGAAAAATTTCCGACTTTAAACAAATACCCATTTAAATGCTTAGGATGTTTGCGTTATGAGAATGTACAGGGAGACTTTAGATTTAAAAACTGTGTCTCGTTAGGCAATGTTTTCTCAGTCAAATGATAAAATTTCCTATTGATTCAATAGAACGCGTGAGCTCACTAGGGAATACCAATATGGCGGCGCGGTGGCTTCACTGTTTATGACGTCATGAGCTATCCAGTCATTCTATATAGATCAGTGGTCATTACCCTTATATGGGAGTGGGAGGATGAGGTAATCATTGTCGGTGTATTTAAGTGCGTAGATTGGAATCCCTAGAATGTAGGCTTCGTCATACCCGCCCCTCTTCCGGTTTCATTAGAGTCAAGGTAAGCAACGGAGGTCATACACTGTTTCATGGAGTTTCAAAGTGTTTAGAGTATGTGGTTTTATCTTTGAAGGATTCCTGTAACGCTTTTGGCTGAATGCCCTGGAGTTGCGTTAAGCGCTCATTGAAAGCGTTAAGCTGGACATTCGTGAATGTATCCTGACTTCGTGATAACGTGATGTGTGTATGATCCTCGTGTGGTACGTATGATTAGTAGTCTAAATGTTGTTGCGAAGTGGGTTTTATGGGGTTAGTTAAGTTTAACGGGGTTTATTGTGTTTTAGCTGGACATTCAATGAGTGCATCCTGACGTCGTGATAGCATTATGTGTGGTTCGTGAGGTGTGTGTGTGATTCTCCTGTGGTACGTATGATTTAGTACATGTTCTATATTCTTTGAAGTAACGTTAGACTCTGATCTAAGTGTTATGTTTTGTTTTGCAGTCTCCCGTGAACAACGTGATTAATTCAGGTCGTGCTGCTGTTTTTCATGACTAGATTAGTCTCCTTATCTTTTTGTGGACGGACCGTTTTATAATTTTATTATTGCCGTGTTTGGTTTTGTTTTCATTTTATGGTTTGGGTTATTTTTGTTGCGTTCTTAATGAGGGTGGCTTAACCAGTGTGATTTGGGCCGTTGGCCGTGGGGTGTAGTTAATTACATTACATCATATTATATCAGCGCCTCTCTAATGGTCACCTGTTGAGACTAATAATTACTGCTTTGGTTAATCTTTCTCTTTTTGTCTGATGTGATTGTTGTGACGATTTTGTATTTGTATCGTATCCACTAATCTTTCTTATTTTTGTTTCTTTTTGTTTGAGTCAAGGCTGAGTGCGCCGAAGGGGAGGCTAGTCACCTGGGTGAACACATTTGCTGTGAGGTTGGAGCACCAGGGTTGAGCACCTCGACTTATTTGGTTTGCCGTGCACACATAAATGGTTGAGCGCACAGTTGTTTATAGCTAGCTTGCCCCCCCTAAAGTAAACTTTAGCCTTGTTCGTATATATGATTTTTTTTATTAATTCTTTTTTTTATATATATTATTTTGTGGAGACGATACATTTATTGGTTTCTCTTTTTTTTGTGATGTTTTGCTGATGTGATAATTTGCTGAATTATGTACACCTGGAAGAATGTTTTTTTAGTAATGTTCTTAGTATTGTTACAATAAACTCGCCAGTGATTTATACTATTTGAAGATATAAGCAGAATATTTTCTTTTTGAATAAAACTGATTGTTTGTTTTCTGAATCACATGACTCTGACTTTTCTCTGCACCACCGAACCTGGGTTCCTTTGTTTATATTTCCTTGGGTGTAATTCCCAAGGTGGCGTAGTCAGGCTATCTGTATAGAGTTGCATCACCGAAAATACTGCTCCGGTCACATCTGCAACTTACAGATTAGGGCTTCGGAATGCCATCATATCACCAATTATTAAAAGCTCAAAAATTGTCTGTAGTAAAATGTGACATGGAACTGAGACTGTATTGTGAAGCACTGGGTGACATATATATACACACACATATAGATGAATCGCAACATGGACATTTACTAAATTAACAATTACTAAACAAACTATAAAATTGGCTATTGTAAAATGTGATGTACTAAAATGATGTACTGAAAACGTCTCGGTTACGTATGGTAACCCTCGTTCCCTGAGTCCAGGGAATGGAGACGCCTCGTCAGGGGAGTTCCCCTGACGAATTGGGATCACGCTAGGGAGACCAATTGCCTTCGAGTGAATTAAAACGAGCCAATGAACATTGGCATGCAAGATTTGCATTCCGCGGCCCGCCTACCAGTGCGGGTATAAAGGCGGAAGCAAGCGCATACACAAACGCTTTTCGCTGAGGAGCCGAACGGTGTCCAGTCCTCCGCGAAGGTACAGCAGCATGGCGACGGGACGAGGCGTCTCCGTTCCCTGGACTCAGGGAACGAGGGTTACCATACGTAACCGAGACGTTCCCTTTTGTCAGCAGGGAACTCCGACGCCTCGTCGGGGGAGTTCCCCTGACGAATTGGGATCCCTACCAAAACGCCATGGTGCTGGCCCCTTCCAGCGCCCAGCTAAGCTATAGCCCTGCAGCAGTTTCCAGAAATTTTGCGGGAGCTAGCTAGGGAATCACACTGCTGTTCCGCAAGACCCAATCAGTGGATATTGGATAACACTGGGAAAGCGTGCCTGACCCCAAGGAAATAATAGGGGGGGGGGGGGGGACGCTGCGGAACCTGAGGCAGCCTAGAGGAAGGCCCTCAAATACACACATGTACTAACCACGTAGGGTAGTGAAACATATGGCAGTCCATGAAGGTAGTCCCAGTCCGGAGGAGTGAGGAGCGTACTCAACAGGAATGACAGAATGAATCTGTCAAGGGGAAGACACGGCTGAACTGCACGTGGCAATCACGGGTCGCCGCAGGGACCACTGGAAAAAGCACCCAGTCTACTAGCAACTCCTTACTGAAGGTAGCAGACCTGGTGCCGGGCGGTCCGCAACGCCTGGCACCGGAGGGGGTGATGGAGGAACTCACGAGGTTAGCCGTTTGTTGGGTAACCAACGGAGCAAGAAGACGCACGTATCCGTTCACGGAATGGCGTCGCAAGCCGACACACCTATTCCCTCTAATTACTGGCCGTAGCAAGCACTCGGGAGGAAAAAGGTTCCACACGTAGGCTATAAAACCTAGCGAACGTGTTCGGTGTCGCCCAGCCCGCAGCTCTAAAAATGTCTGTTAGCGAGGCGCCTTATGCCAGAGCCCAGGAAGCGGCAACACTCCTAGTGGAGTGAGCCCGCAACCTGGGTGGGCAGGGCTCACCCTGGGACTCATAGCCCTGGTGATAGCATCCACTAGCCAGTGAGCTAACCTCTGCTTGGAGACAGCCTTCCCCTTCTGCTGGCCTCCGTAACAAACAAAGAGCTGATCTGAGGTCCTGAAGCTTTGCGTTCTGTCTATATAAACTCGGAGGGCCCGGACGGGACAGAGAAAAGCTAGGGCTGGGTCTGCCTCCTCCTGGGGCAGCGCTTGCAGGTTCACTACCTGGTCCGCGAAGGGAGTGGTAGGAACCTTGGGCACATATCCGAGCCGTGGTCTCAATATAACATGAGAAAGGCCAGGCCCGAACTCTAGGCACGATTCGTCGACTGAAAATGCCTGCAGATCCCCCACCCTCTTGAAGGAAGCCAATACTAAAAGGAGCGCTGTCTTAATGGACAGGATATTAAGCTCGACTGTCAGCAAAGGCTCAAAAGGAGGACTTTGAAGCGCTCTAAGCACTAAAGTTAAGTCCCAAGAGGGTACAGGGTGCAAATCGCGAGGTGGATTTAACCTCCTAGCACCCTTGAGGAATCTGATGACCAGGTCGTGCTTCCCCACGGACTTATCATCAACTACATCGTGATGTGCGGATATTGCAGCAACATACTCTTTGAGGGTGGAGGGAGACAGCCTTCGCTCCAAGCCCTCTTGTAGGAAGGAGAGCACAACTCTGATCGGGCAAGTTCGTGGGTTCTCCCCGTAGGAAGAACACCAGTCGACGAACAGGTTCCACTTCAGAGCATAGAGGCGCCTCATAGAGGGGGCTCTAGCTGAAGAGATGGTATCTACCACTGCCTGTGGCAGGCCATCTAGAACCTCCGCGTCCCGTCCAGGGACCAGACATGGAGTTTCCAAAGGTCTGGACGCGGGTGCACTAGGGTGCCCCTTCTCTGAGAAAGTAGGTCCCTCCTCAGAGGAATCGGCCAAGGAGGGGCTGTCGCGAGGAGCATGAGTTCTGGGAACCAAGTCCGGGTTGGCCAATACGGGGCCACCAAAAGGACCTGCTCCTCGTCCTCCCTGACCTTGCACAGAGTCTGTGCAAGAAGGCTCACTGGGGGAAACGCATATTTGCGTAGGTCCCGGGGCCAGCTGTGTGCCAGGGCATCCGTGCCGAGAGTTCCCTCGGTCAGGGAGTAATACCACTGGCAATGGGTCGTGTCCGGAGAGGCAAACAGGTCTACCTGTGCGGCTCCGAAGATTCGCCAAATCAGCTGGACCACCTGGGGATGGAGTCGCCATTCTCCCGGAAGGGGGGACCGATGTGAAAGCTTGTCGGCCACACGATTGAGCTCCCCGGGGACATGAACGGCACGAAGCGACCTCAGATGCTTCTGACTCCACAGGAGGAGGTGGGAGGCGAGTCGCGACATACGACGGGAGCGTAGACCACCTTGTCTGTTGATGTACGCAACGGTCGCAGTGCTGTCCGTACGGACCAGTACGTGTTTGTGTCTGAGAAACCCCTTGAGGCGACACAAAGCTAGACGTACTGCTTGCAACTCTAGGCAGTTGAAGTGCCAATGCAGCTGGGGCCCCGTCCACAGACCCGAGACTGCATGCCCTTTGTACGTGGCCCCCCAGCCCTTGGCAGAAGCATCTGTGAAACCACAGCATGCCTGGAAACCTGGACTAGGGGCCCTCCGGCCCGTAGAAACCCAGGATCCGACCAAGGGGTGAAGGTTTGGCGACAGTGCGGGGTGACTTTGACCCGGAACTTGCCGCTCTGCCACGCCCACCTCGGGACTCGATCGCGAACCCGGTCTCATATGCAACAGGCCGAGCGGCGTTACTGCGGCTGCGGCTGCCATATGCCCCAGGAGCCTCTGAAACTGTTTCAGTGGGACCGCTGATTTGCCTCGAAAAAACTTGAGGCAGTTGAGCACTGACTGGACGCGTTCCTCTGTGAGGCGCGCAGTCTGGGCGACCGAGTCCAGTACCATACCGAGACAAGAGAACCTCTGCATGGGGCAGAGTTTGCTCTTGTCCCAGTTGACCTGAAGTCCCAACTGACTGAGGTGCCGGAGCACCATGTCCCTGTGATCGCACAACACATCTCGCGAGTGTGCCAGAATGAGCCAGTCGTCGAGATAGTTGAGAATGCGAACGCCTTGTTCTCTCATGGGAACAATGGCCGCCTCCGCGACTTTCGTGAAGACACAGGGCGACAGGGCCAGCCCGAAGGGTAGGACCTTGTACTGATATGCTCGACCCTCGAAAGCAAACCGAAGAAATGGTCTGTGTCGGGGAAGAATCGAGACATGAAAGTACGCATCCTTCAGGTCGATCGCTGCAAACCAATCCCGGGGACGGATGCATTCGAAAATGCGTTTCTGCGTGAGCATCTTGAACGGGAGCTTGTGCAGGGCCCGATTCAATACTCGCAGATCCAGGACTGGCCGTAACCCACCGCTTTTGTTGGGTACAATGAAGTAAGGGCTGTAGAACCCTGACCTCATATCGGCTGGAGGGGCCGGCTCGATCGCGTCCTTCGCCAGCAGGGCGTCGATCTCTTTCCGTAAGACAGGAGCATCCACCGGACGCACACGGGTGAAGTGGTTGCCCCTGAACTTGGGAGGCCGGCGTGCAAACTGAATTGCATAGCCGAGCCGGATGGTGCGGATGAACCAGCGCGACGGCCTCAGGAGCCCAAACCAGGCTCCGAGAAACCGCCGCAACGAGCCCACCCGCACCACCAGCGTACCCGCGGAGGGGCAGCGAGGTGGAAGGCAGGGACACGGCTCCGGTGGCATTGTAGCGGCCGAGAGCGGGGTCAGGGTGTGTACTTGGACAAAACCTACCTGCTTCCACTGGGGGACAGACGGCAGAGAATACCCGAGAGTGTTCTGCTGCGGGCTGTCGCCTGGCGAGGGAAGGGGAGGAGACGAGGAGCGAGGCCCAAGGGCGGCTGCTGGTCTCCATGCCTTCCCGCCCAGCGGCAGACAGGAGTGACCTGACCGAGGTGGCGCCACTGCTATCTGAGAGCTGGGAAGAGGGGACTGAGAGTGGCGAGACCCGAGGGTGGCGCACACTGACGTCCCACTCTCGAGCGGGAGAGACTGCATGTTCGGCAGTCCCAACCGTGAATGACCCAGAGGAGGAAGAAACTGCTCTTTTAATGAGGTTTTGGGTACCACCGACCGGCTGGTCGGCGGCGGAACAGAAACAAGAAAATTCAACAAAGGATTCTCCACCCGGCCCTCCTCCGGGGGAAGGAGTGGTGATGACACACACTCCTGAAGAGCAGACGTCACATACTCTGGGTCGCTCCTCTCAGGGTCGTTTCCCTTCCTTTTGCTGGGGGGAAACGAACTCCGAGCGGGCTGATTTTAAGGCGCTTCTGGACCACCAGTGTTGACATCGTCTGACCGAAGGCCAGCGCTGTGACTAATCACGGTCAGTCATAAAGCGCAGCTCTACTCCGAGTCAGAACTACCCACGTGCACTGAATGTGCAGGGGTAGTGAGAGAGGAAAAACTTCTGCAGATTTAAGCATGTTTGGCTTGCCATATTGGCACCAAAATGCTTCCATACTGCCAACATTTTTCACACCCATCCAGGCACTTTAGAACAGCCCAGGAAAGTGTGGCTGTCAAGTCTGAATCTTCAGCATGAGAACACACCATTATAGTAGGAACTCAGCATCATTTTCAGAGTATAACAGCCCTCTCTCCGATGTAGCGATCGACATCTGCCCTCCCCTGGGGCCCCGAATGAAATGCTTGGTCCCTCATGAGAAAGACCAGAATCCCATCTGAAAGCCTCAACGGCACACGGCACGCTGAGCGGCTCAAGCCTTTACGAGAAAGGGGAGACGAACAACGTGCTGACGTGGTCATGCACTCATGAGAGAACATGAACCACCCACGAACGCAGTCTCAACACACTGATTAGGCATGTGAAACAACGAACGTGGCCGTCAAATGAGGACAGAAAACAATCACATCCAGAAACACACGAGTGAAACGTCATCCTGAAAAGGACGCGATCTTCACTCGTGTTGCTCTTTCAGGAAGAAATTACTCTCTTTATTGTGCTGAAGCACACAGGGACCCAACGCGGCGACACAGCGGGGAAACTGCAAGCCCGCTGTGCGCACTCAACCGTTTACCAGCTGTAAAAACAGCTTTTGAATTAACAGCGTGTAGATGCAGCCGGCAGACAGGAAATCGCGCGGTCGCTGAAACGCCGTCTCACCAACACAGAGAGGTCCCTTCCCGAAACAGCAGACTCGTAGAGCGTAAGATAAATACAATCTTTAAAGCTCATTCACTCAGAGAGGACACAATCGGTCGGCTCCGAAGCTAAAAGCGTTTGTGTATGCGCTTGCTTCCGCCTTTATACCCGCACTGGTAGGCGGGCCGCGGAATGCAAATCTTGCATGCCAATGTTCATTGGCTCGTTTTAATTCACTCGAAGGCAATTGGTCTCCCTAGCGTGATCCCAATTCGTCAGGGGAACTCCCCCGACGAGGCGTCGGAGTTCCCTGCTGACGAAAGGGAACTGATTTTTTTTCCCCTCTGTACAGATGACAACTTATCAAAATGATTCCCGTTCACACAGATCCACAAAAATGACAACAAAAAAAATTCTCATTTTCAAAAACTTACACTTTGAAACCCATTTTAAAGTTGAAAACGGTGTTGAGTAAACAGACCCTAAATTAATAACTAATGATTTTTACAACAGAAGTGAATCAACTCTGAACTTGACTTTCTTCTAGATCTGCTGTAAAGCCAAAACAATCTTTGTTGCATTATTTTCCTGTCATCACTGTAAAGCTGCTTTGAAACAATCTGTATTGTAAAAAGCGCTAAATAAATAAAGGTGACTTGACTTAACATGACAAAATGCTGCTTTTTCAAATAGATTTTTCTAGCAGCTGTGTGCAGGACATCCTTAGCATCTCAGCAAGAGTCCAAAATAAAAACTCACCAAGTGCCAAATGCAGGTATAATTCTGCATGAGTTGGTATACGAATTGTTTTTAATCTCCAAATGGTGCAATTTTTAAATCTTAAAGGATGTGATTTAATTACATAAATATATAGTCTGACGCACTGCATGTTTCAGAGTGAATTTGCTCTAATTGCTGTGTTTTGTTTTGTCTTTACTTCAAAAATCTTAATGAAAATAATCATAAGTAATGTTTTCAACTATATGAAACAATATGAAAATACATAACAGCAGTATTTACTGACATATATTTTTACAAACACAGACAATGATTGTTAAATTCTATGCATTGACTTTTCAAGATTTTTGAGTATTTGCAATATCACTTTTTACTTTTATAAATTTACTTAATATATTGTGAATATTTAATATATTGCCCAACTCTAGTGATAGTTTCGTCATCCTGAATGGTTTTTCACAGGTTTGGGACAGTTGGACAAAAATAGCAAAATGTAAGGTAACCAGAAAAACCTGACCTCAAGTAAAACAATGTTGACAGGTTATTATTAGGTATTCTAGCATCTTGCATGTTGATGACTTTGATTGTTACAGTAGTCACAGGTGAAAACAGTTGCACATGATTCAGAGAGCTCAATTAAAGGTTCGAACAAAGGCGATGACTGTCAGCCTGCTGCGTGTCAAGACCAAGCTCATCAACAGCTCTCTTTCCCATTCACCTGTGGAGCTTCATATCAGGGACCAGGTGCAAATGAGCCACAGAAACGTTCATCCTTGAGAACTATAGTCTATACAGCACGCACAATCCATAAATCACAGCAGTCTGATTGAGAAAGAGGTGTCAACAGCAGGAATCGGTTGGGAATGGAAACCTCTGGACATGGGGGGTGAGATTACGAGAGACAAAACCTAGCAGGGGGTTTCCTGCAGTATGGATGTCTATCTCATGTGCTGATTGGGGTTTGACTGAATTAATGTGGGTGTTCATAAAAGGCTCTATTTCGAGCTTGATTTCATTTGGACATGCTTTGGTTCTTATTCACGTCAAGATGTCTGATTGAAATTCAGATAATTACATCCTTCTTTGGAATATAAAAGCATTTTTGGATTATATATACTATGTAAATAGTTCTATATTAAAACCAGAGGGGACATTCAGCGGCAACTTCAAATGTAAATACAGCATTAAACATTTGATGAACATGAACCGTGTGCTTTAATTTTAACATGCATTTGCAATTATATACTAGTTTAATCCTGATTTGAAGCGTGAGACCTGTAATCTTCTACTAAAGCTTTTCAACAAAAATAAGTGTATGCTGCATAATAAATAAATAAATAAATAAATAAATAAACTGTATTTTGTCTTGTTTTCCAAAACATCTAAATATTCTTAAAGCAAGATGACAATTTTAAGAAGCAAAATTGAAATGATAAAATATGAAGAGAACATATTATGAATGTGCAAATAATTTTTGGTTGTTCTAAGCATAAACTTAAATTTAAATTGTTAGATTTATACTTAAAATAAGAAAAAAATGGAGTAAGAAAAAATTAATATAATTGAAGATTTATTCTCTTTAAAAAGTTAGATTTGCTAAACATGACAAATTAGCCCGAAAGTGCGATTCCAAAAAAGCACCGATGGGAGTGGAACTGTGCGTGATCTACTGAAGAAGTAAAAATTAAGTACACAGACAAAGCTGGATCATTTCCGTAATGACCAACACAATCTACCAAGAGCAGCGCAAATTAAGGTTTAAGACATGCTTTTTTTGGGCAGTAAATAATGGCGCAAATACCATTGAATTGACGAGCGCAAACCACCTTGCAAATTGTAAATCACCTTGCATCATTCATTTAAATACTCTCCTCCCATACATTTTGTGTCTGAAAGGGAAACTTATAAATACATAATGCAATAAGGTAAGCTGCAAAACAACAACAACAACAACAACAACATTTTAAGTCACTGAAATAAGGCCATATAACACATAGTAAACATTTCTTCACAAGGCTTTTCAAAACTGGATCTTTATTTCTAGAGTTTTTCTTCAAAACAATGTGAAAACCATCCTGATCACTCCCTCATACAAAACAATATAGTCATTTAACTTTTGTAAGACACTAATTGTCAGAATGGCTGTATGCAGGGAGGGCGTGAACCATCATGAATAATGCTGTGATTCACACCTGAAGAGACAAAAGACACTCCCCTGGAAATATCAATGAGGAATGTGACAGAGGGAACTACAGTATAGAGAATGAATGTGAGAAGAATGTGATTGAATGGATTGTTTTGGCTTATTCACAAAATCAAGTTTAAGTTAAAATAAGTAATCTGACCATACATTTTCTTTACACAAAAAGACTTTACTTAAAAACTTTAGACCTACACTACCGTTCAAAAGTTTTAGGTTTGTACGTTTTTTTAATTTTTTTTATTTGATCCAAAATACAGTTGATACTGTGATATTGTGAAATATTTTTACAATTGAAAATAAATGTTTTCTATTTAAATATATTTTAAAATGCAATTTATTCCTGTGATCAAAGATGAATTTTCAGCATAATTACTCAAGTCTACAGTGTCACATGATCCTTCAGAAATCATTCTAATATGATTTGCTGCTCAAGAAACATTTCTGATTAGTATCAATGTTGTTCTTTTAAAAAAATAATTTAAAAACATTTTTTTTTTTTTTTTTTTTTTACACAACTGTTTTCAATATTCATAATAATAATAAATGTTTCTTGAGCATCAAATGAGCATATTAAAATGATTTCTGAAGGATCGTGTAAAACTGAAGACTGGACTAATGATTTACATCACAAGAATAAATAGCATTTTAAAAATATATCCAAATAGAAGTCTGGAAATAATCCAACGAATATAAAAAAATATCCGAAATTGTATCCACGGCTGGATCATGTCGCTATTTAAAATGCAAACGTTCGTTGTCAGAGTCCCGCTCTTCTTCTGAGGAAAATACGATCTCTTCGTTAATATCCAGGACGAGATGAAGAGCTTCCTTACCTGTGTAGCGTGCCATCTTCCAAACGCGCAGGAAAGTGAATGAAACTTATGATGAAACTTAATTATTTTTAAGGGATTGTTGGGGGTGTTTACCATTTTGCATAGATCGCCTCAACACATTATCTTATGAATAGAGCGATCTGCGCGTGGGTGTGATCACATTAATGATAATTAGCTGAGTCAGGAGAAACTGTACATCTCTTTAGTTTCATACAGATTACATTGCAGGAGAACATTTGTTTTAAATGTGAATTGTTTTATTTAAAAGTAGACCTTTCAAGCTTTCTTTAGACGTACATTTTATGTTTGTGTGATAAGTATTCGCTGAGTTTCTTGCGGAGACAGCGACAGCTGAAAGTGCACCCTGTTTATTTTCTTTATTTTATAAAAACACAAGGATTTGTTGTTATTGTGAGTGTACACAAATAAAAGTAGATATGTATAAAATAAAAATAAATATGTATAATGACTTATACAGTATATGACCAAAAATGAGTATTTTAGGTTGTTTACGCAGTCATGAGGAAAAACACAGGCACGTTCTTCGGGCTCAGAGGGTTAAAGTCTTAAAAGTACATTTATTTTGTTTTCAGAATTTTTTACTGGAAAACAATATCAAAACACGATAACATTTAGCCGTTAAGCCCCATTTCAGAAAATAAGGCTTGTTATCTTAAAACAAATGATCAGCAAGCAAATGCAAACTCATCTGGAAATCACTCCTCAACAATTACGCAATCAGTTAATAAAAAGGTCACGTGTCATGATCTACAGAGAGAATGGCTAATGGGTGTGTAGTGGGACGTGCAACAGCTATGATGCAGTGTTAACGCTGCAGGCGTACTGAAGCACAGTTCCTCCATTCTCCACATCGGCTGACTGTTGTTCACAGCTCTTGCCTGTTTAAAGCTCTCCCTCCATGACTATGGAGTCATTACCGGTCCAGTGGAGACACGTATGTGCTACATTTACACAATAGGCAAAATAAATGCAAACCCATTTGAGACCCCACTATGGCCCTTGTGGGGCTGGTTATTTTCCAGAGAGCTGTTTGTGATGTAATGGCCCTGAATGAGGACAGCTGTGCATTCACAGTCGCTCTACAGCCTGTGGATGGTGGCACAATCGATTCAAATCTCTGCTCTGCGCTGGAATGATGCCTGGAGCCACTCACATTTCACTGCCTAAGTTCTATTGTGCTAGGTGGTATGAATCATCTCACAGAAATGATATATACATACAGTATTTCAATGTGCATTGTGATTTTGATGGCTCCTAATATATTTGTTTTGGTGGCTTAATGTGTGAAATTACGCATATGTGTGTTTTTGGTTTGCTTGAATTATTTTTATTAATTGCATTTACCCACCAAATCCAATTTTTACTTGCATACAGGTGAAATTTAATGAAAAATAAATGGTTTGCAGTCAAATGCTCCAAACTAAAATGTAATCCTCTTGATGTGATTTAAAACGAGTTAAAAAGCATTAAAACGCGGACAAATCAACTCATTGATTACAGTGTCAATTGTGATCGCTCCTGTTGCGTGTCCTTAATCTAGCAACCCGCGTGAGCGTCGAATCTGAGGAGCAGGGGGCTGGAGAAACAACCCTCTCCAATATTTTGAATTTGGACAACCCATTTCAACCATTAGCAGTCAATATTAAATACTGCTGCTTTAAGTACAGCCCAGGGAATATTAACTCCTGATTGAAAATCACTGCCAAAGGACACAAATAAGCAACGTTTTAGTCACCAAACATAAGCTTGAACCAAAATACCACCTACACCATACATAAAACAAACAGAACACATCAGTGACATGATCCTGATTAATCTCCATCAAGCATATGATGATCAGGTTTCACTGTATTATACCTTCATATACATCATACATGTGTTGACGGTATGGAAAGCAGTATGACACATCTAATAAGGCAATTCACATGTCAACCCACTGGCTTCACTCTGAAACTGCTGGTGATGTAGCATTCAGCACACATGCTGAAATACTGAGCCATTGTGCCATCTTCCTCTGAAATGACTTTCTTTTTCGGCTATGTAGGCTGCAAAGATTATTGGATAATGTTAACCAATTAGCTTTTTTTTCTAGCCATTTCTTTTTCATGACTCCATTCTGGTAAGTGACACCAACTTTTAACAATGTACTGTATTTCCAATAAATAAAGATTTGTGTGTGTCTGTAGAACAGTATGCTTAACATTCACTGACAGCTCTTGTTCAAACTTCTGAAAGTCTTTTGACTGATGTCCCCTGACATCAAACACACCATTTGTGCTACAAACAAGGGCTTACGGCAGACTATAACCACTCCACGATCCCTGACAGCATTCAAACTTCCATATCCTTTTCTGTCTTTTGGCTGTGTATTAAGATGAAGCCTTGAGCCATTCTGCTCCATTGTTAGACTCCAGCTATGAACCTAAACGAGGAAATCAATACAGTATTGAGCGAGGTTACTCTCCGCCCACCCGCACGTCCAGATAAAGGCCAGGGGTCTCGAGACCTGCAGAGAATCAAAATTCAGCCTGACATGACTGCTGCTCACTGACATAACGGCCATCATCCTGAACAGCATGAGGCAATTCTGACAATAATAATGTTTTATGCTGATGCTTAAAAAAGATCAGAGGGTTTACGACTGAAATCCATTTCATAACACCAAACGTCTGTGAGGAAAACTCAGGAGGTCACAAAAAACTGTCAATGTTAAAATCTATCTTTCTCCAAGTGTATTACAACACCTATAACTCCAATCATTAACCTATTAAAGAGAACTATCCATAGGACACACTTGAAGAGCACTTTCTCATTAAAAACACTTGTTAGAGTTATAGCAGAACAAGAGCTATACACATTCATGTTGAAAAATTAGTTTAAGTTCATCATTTAACCCCCTGAGGTCGGCTATCGCGCCGGCACGATAGGCTCGTTTTTTTCCGTATGAGTGCAAAAAAAAAAAAAATTTTTTTTTTTATCTTATATGCTTGTGTTATACATCAATCGATCCTGTTTAGTGTGTATTTTTTTTGTGTATGCTCATAATAAAAACAAAGTGTTGTGCTTTTCGCCAAATAAAGAAAAATAAACATGATGCGAGTTCTGCCTACTCTCCGTCAGTGAAGTCAATTCTGAAACGCGTCCGAAAATGAACTGTAACTCAGCGAATACTCAGTCAAACAGGCATACAGTCACACAGGCATGAAGCTTGAATTCTCTTCTTTGAAATGAAGTAATTTTTATAAAAAACAAATATTCACAGTTTATATAATATGTATGTAAAGAGAGAGATGTCAGTCGTTCTCATCTCAGCTAATTAAGTTTTAATGTGACTCCGCCTACGGAGACCGCGCTATTCAAACGCAAATGTGAGGCGATCCATACAAACCTGTGAAACGCCCACATCCGCTGGATAAGGCCGGTGAAACACTGGATGCGTGGCGTTGTCTCAGCTGCGTGGCGTGTCCGTTTTTATTTCGGCTCCCATGTTAACAGTTTAGAGTTTGCACACTGCCTGTGTGAGACGCGCGTCTCAGGCGCGGCACGAGCCGCGTGGAAAACGCGTGCATTCTAGAAATAGAACCGACGCCTATTTTTCACGCGACACGCAAGCGTCTTGGAAGCGTTTCCATGCAAAATTGAATAGGAAAATCTGTTTATTTGTCATTTTGACACGAATACATATTAATAAATGTCCTTTTGATGTTTAAAAGTGTCTAGGTTTTGACATAAATGCAAATATAAATGTAATTTTACAAAATATGATAGATTTTCAAATACTGCTGTATTGAATGAACAGCTTTTAGCAAACTCTATTGCTATACTGAGATGAGGAATATATACTGTATGTGTTTTGTCAAAAATAAAGTCATCAACTAACTAATGAATCCTTTACTTTGAAATACGTATGATAAAATGTATACTTTAGTTTTGAAAGACGTTGACTAGTTTTGAAAAGATTATAAAGTATGTATGTGCATGCATATATATATGTGTGTGTGTATATATGAAGAGTTCAGATGCAAAAGCCTCTAAATGCCATCTGAAATTTTCTCCTAGAATGATCATTTTTATGAAGCTTGTATATTTAAGTTAGCTATAGGTGACACACCTGAATGAATGGCTCATTAAGTATGCAGGGACGTAGTCTCACCAGGTGTGAACTACTAAATATGCATGATGCTGTTGGAGCGTTTACGCCCCATCCGCATATTGGCTTTCCAAACTAAAAGTGTTTCACAAAACTAAAATCTATGTATCGTTTTTTTGTGGATGATTAGGCAGGATGATTTTCATATCATTTTGAAGAAAAAACACTAGGCGATGACATCCATTAGTCAAAAGTCTTATTGCCACATATTTAGTATGTGTTTTGTGGCCTTATTTCAGAAACTTTAATTTTTTGTTTTTTCGATAACCATGCATAAACATTATTCTCTCAAAAATGAAAACATGTACATACATGTGGCTCACATATTATGGAAGTCCTGTTTGTGCTATATAGAGTGAATTTACACCTTTGCCATTAATATGTTTATAAGCAACTGAAAAAAGCACAAATGTCAGGGCATGTCAGAACATCTCAAGGACCCCAAAAACACCCCAGACCCCAGAGGGTTAAAACAAGTTCACACAGTATTATTACCTTTAAAGGTGTAATATACTTTTCAGTGTAATATACTTTTCAGGTCAGGTTGTAATAGTTTGTACATTATAATAATTTATATTTAATACTTTATGTTTACCTTCTGTATTACTGTTTCTATAGCACAATTAAAAAAATAAAACATGCTATAATGTTTTATTACGCAGTGCTCCAGAATACTTTATTTTGATTGGTCGCTGTATTATGTGGTCAAATATATTTTTATGACAGCTAAACTATGACAACAGTCCCTGACAAGCAATATCATACACTCTGCTAGTGCAGTGTCATATTACTCTTTCTTGTCTCATAAAATAACTCACTTTACTTATTTATTTGGTAAGTGGGTGTGCAATAAACAAAATAAGCAGCTGCTCATTGGCCACGTACACACTTTAAAGCTTCAGGAGTGACAACCACATTTAAAAATATGGGAGCAAATCCTTGAGCCATTTTGTGTGTATGGAACAGAACTCAACCTTGAAATTGAGATGATGCGTGATCTGGCATCCGCTATTTTTGACCAAAGTAATAATTCAGCAACCAAAGACTAGCTATATTCTGCGATTTTAACTCAACCACCGTTGACAGAGACGTTGTGTTTGTTTATGTTTAGAAGGCTGCTTCACAGAGCGTACTATTGCATTGTTGCCATGTCCACTTATTATAAGCAAGTGTCTTTTAGCTTGTTGCTTGGGCTTGGCTCATAAAGTGATCAAGTTTATGGAGATAATAAAGTAGACAGGTGCTTTTTCCGAGATAAAGCGTTTGGATTTAAGTTTAATATGTGCTTGTCCTTATTTGCTGTTTTTTTTTTCTTTCTAGGGAGATCTGGCTACACTAATGAGCCAAGATGTACCTCATTCCCTGTAATTTTTTGCACCACACATACACACATTTAACCCTCTGGGGACCAAAAACGCGCCCGCGCGTTTTGCTCGTTTTTTTTTTTAGCAATGTAAAATAAACACTAAATGCTCTGTTAATTTTGATCTTTCATTTTCGTGTAATACATCAATCGATCCTGTTCAGTTTCTATTTTTTTTCTGTATACTCACAATAAAAATAAAGTGTTTTGCTTTTTGCCAAATAAAGAAAAATTAACATGATGCAATTTCTGCACTCTCTCTGTCAGTAAACTCCAATTTGAAACGCGTTCGAAAATGATCTATAACTCCGCGAAAATTCAGTCAAACAGGCAAACAAACCCACGGGCATAAAGCTTGAGATCGCATCTTTTAAATGAAGTAATTTATATAAAAAACAAATATTCTCAGCTTTTGAAATCTGTATTAAAAGAGAACGATTCCAGTCGAGCTCATTACGAGCTCATTCAAAAGTAATGTGACCACTCCCCGGAGAGCGCGTGCTATTCAAACGCAAATTCTGAGAACCATTTCAGACCTGTGAAACGCCCACATCAGCTGTAAACAAAGCGCCGCGAGTGAGGCATAATATAGCCTATGGAGAAAAGTTTCCTCAGAACAGTGCTGATATGAGGAGCAATAGATCCCGCTGAGGAGTGAGGTAGGCTGTTATCTTTTCTCAAGTGTTAATGTGGAATAACGTTATGGAATAACGTTAGTGTAGGCCTATGTAAACCGCAAAAAGATGAATCGCGTTTCTATAATATTTCTGAGATGAATGAAGGGTACATATTTGTAAAGACTGTTTAGCCTAAATATGAATCGCGCGTCTGTGTGTGAAAGAATAAAGTGCTTTGCTATAGCCTACTGAGATGAGTAAAAATCGACTGAAATATGTTGAAATAAAATGTATTTGTATAAGCAATGTATTAAACTGCAAATTAACATTTATATGCCCTAATATTTCATAAAAACAACGTTACAGTCAGGCGAAGTATGAAAGACAACATTTTGTTGACTAGATTTGGGTACAGTTTTTACTGTAGAATATACTGCCACATCAAATAAGCTTTTGTTTAGCAATTTCTGCTCATATCTATATCTATATATATATATATATATATATATAAAATACAATTTTTGTCAAAAATAAAGTCATAGACTAAGATGTTAGATGTTCCAATGTTGGCTATATTCAAACTAATGAATACATATGATAAAATGTAGGCCTATAATCTTTTTTTTTTTTTACAAAGAAAGACACTTGAAAATATTGTTGAAATTGTAATTATTGTTGTAATTGTAACCTTTTTAATAAAATAGCAAAACATATTTACAAGATAGATGTAAGCGAAATCTTAAATGGTCAATATAAGTCTTCTTCTAAATATATCTTTTGTCCTTGCATTGTGGCTCAGCCAGTGTCACACCTGAATGAATGGCTAATTATGCAGAGTGGGTGGGACATTGTATTCTCAGGTGTAAACCACTCCTCGTTCACGCCCCCCTCGCATATTGGCTTTCCAAGCAAAACCTGTTTTACATCAATTTAAATCAATGTATTGTTTTATGTGAACAATAAAGCAAGACTATTTTCACATAATTTTGAAGCCAGAACTCGAAGTAACAACATCCATTAGTCAAAAGTCTTGTGGTCTTATTTCAGCAACTTTCATTTTTATTTTTTCCAATAACCACGCATAAACATTATTCTCTTAAAAATACAAACATCTACATACACGTTGCTTGCATATTATGGTAGCCCTGTTTGTGCTATATAGAGTGAATTTACACCTTTGCCATTAACATGTTTATAAATAACTGAAAAAAGCACAAATGTCAAGGCATGTCAGAACATCTCAAGGGCCCCAAAAACACCTTGGTCCCCAGAGGGTTAAATACCTCATTTACAACTAGATGTTCAGTTCGGTTCCGTACACACTGTGTAGAATTTCGGTTAATGCTGTTGTCACTCCCGTAAATGACATGATTAAGCGCTAAAAGGTGAACTGATAACCGGATTTAACTGCAGTGTGCACATGGCCATTATCACAAAACATACTCTTTAACTCATTTGAGATGAATCCTGATCACTCTGTTTTTTTTTGTTTTTTTTTTGGACTGTATATATACAGTTATATATGTATAACTGACTGTATATTATCCATTACATGACATCTAAATGCACTTATAGCATGTAAAAGTATAAGCGACTTTTACTACTTTTTCCTACACAAAGCAGCAGAGATTGGTAATACTGGTATCAGACCAAATTTCATCATTGCTACAAACTGTCTGTGTCTGGTAGATTGATATAAGCAGCAAAATAAGCCACATGACACAAAAGGGCTTTATAAGTGCTATAAAAGCAGGGCACAGAATAACTAAAAATGGCATGCGATGTTCTTGATTCCAGTAGAATTGCCTCACAGCTGGGGGCTGATCAGGTGTTGCTATTTTATTGCTGTTTACTTCCTCTATATAAGGTTTATGTATTGGGGGTGTAACGGTACACAGGTTCAGTACGTACCTTGGTTTTTGAGTCACGGTTTAGTACGATTCCGTAACAATAAGAAATAATGGTCATACTTGAGAAATATTAACCCCCTGGGGTCGGCTATCGCGCCGGCGTGATTTGCTCGCTTTTTTTCTTATCAGTTCAAACGAGACTCCAAATACTCTGATCTTACAAACAAGTTTCATACATCAATCGATCCTGTTAAGTGTGTATTATTTGTGTGTATACTCATAATAAAAACAAAGTGTTGAGCTTTTTGCCAAATAAAGAAAAATAAACATAATGTGAGTTCTGCTTTCTCTGTCAGTGAAGTCCATTCTGAAACGCGTCCGAAAATGAACAATAACTCAGCGAATACTCAGTCAAACAGGCATACAGACACACAGGCATGAAGCTTGAATTCTCTTCTTTTAAATGAAGTAATTTATATAAAAAAACAAATATTCTCAGTTTATGTAATATGTATGAAAAGAGAGAGATGTCAGTCATTCCCATCTCAGCTCATTATTTTTAATGTGATCCCGCCCACGGAGAGCGCGCGCAATTCAAACGCAAATGACTGAGGCGATCCATACAAACAGTGAACGCCCACATCAGCTGGAGAAAACACATCAAGTTTAATCAGATCATTGTACTTGTTTACACCGTCTCGCAGCGCTGTGAGGAATAATACTATCGTAATAATAATAATGGAAAATGTACCTCAGAAGTGCTGGTATTTCGAGGAGCAACGGATCCGGCTGAGCTGAGAAATACTGTAGTAAGTGTTTTCATTCTCAAGTGAATCGTGTTTCTGTGTGTGAATGAATGAACGGCAGAGACGCGCGCTGTTTACCACAGCTCACAAAAAGACGGTTTAAATGTGAATCGCATTTCTGTGTGTGAATGAATGATCCGCTTTTAGCAAACTGTATTGCTATACTGAGATGAGTAAAATCGACTGAAATATGTTGAAATAAAATGTATTTGTATAAGCAACGTATTAAACTGCAAATTAACATTTATATTCCCTATAATAAAAACGAAAGACTTATGTTACAGACATATGAAAGACAACATTTCGTTGACTAGTTTTGGATAGATTATAAATTTTTACTGTAAAATAGACTACCACCTCAAATAAGCTTTTGTTTGCCAATTTTTGCTCATATGTTAAATATAGTATGTAATAAAGTCATCAAATAGTGTTTGTTCCAATGTAGCCTAGGCTATATTCAAAGTAATGAATCCTTAACTTTGAAATATGTATGATAAAATGTATTTTTACAAAGAAAGATTACACTTGAATTGTTGTTGTAATTGTAACCTTTTTAATAAAAAACAAAATATTTACAAGGTAGACGTAAACAAAAGGTAAATATAAGCCTTTTCTTTAAATAATTTTTATTGTGTTTTATTAGTGACAAATTTGGGGAGAGGATACATATTCCAAAACTGAAAATACAGTATGAGAATTAACTGCACAATTACTAGACATGTTTTCCTTGGATATTATACAATTTGCAAGCACAATTTGTGAAAAAAAAAAAAAAAAAAATTTGAGATGCTTCCAACTGTGAACCAATTTGGTAGAATATATATATACTGTACACTCACCTAAAGGATTATTAGGAACACCATACTAATACTGTGTTTGATCCCCTTTCGCCTTCAGAACTGCCTTAATTCTACGTGGCATTGATTCAACAAGGTGCTGAAAGCATTCTTTAGAAATGTTGGCCCATATTGATAGGATAGCATCTTGCAGTTGATGGAGATTTGTGGGATGCACATCCAGGGCACGAAGCTCCCGTTCCACCACATCCCAAAGATGCTCTATTGGGTTGAGATCTGGTGACTGAGGGGGCCATTTTAGTACAGTGAACTCATTGTCATGTTCAAGAAACCAATTTGAAATGATTCGAGCTTTGTGACATGGTGCATTATCCTGCTGGAAGTAGCCATCAGAGGATGGGTACAGGGTGGTCATAAAGGGATGGACATGGTCAGAAACAATGCTCAGGTACACCGTGGCATTTAAACGATGCCCAATTGGCACTAAGGGGCCTAAAGTGTGCCAAGAAAACATCCCCCACACCATTACACCACCACCACCAGCCTGCACAGTGGTAACAAGGCATGATGGATCCATGTTCTCATTCTGTTTACGCCAAATTCTGACTCTACCATCTGAATGTCTCAACAGAAATCGAGACTCATCAGACCAGGCAACATTTTTCCAGTCTTCAACTGTCCAATTTTGGTGAGCTCGTGCAAATTGTAGCCTCTTTTTCCTATTTGTAGTGGAGATGAGTGGTACCCGGTGGGGTCTTCTGCTGTTGTAGCCCATCCGCCTCAAGGTTGTGTGTGTTGTGGCTTCACAAATGCTTTGCTGCATACCTCGGTTGTAACGAGTGGTTATTTCAGTCAAAGTTGCTCTTCTATCAGCTTGAATCAGTCGGCCCATTCTCCTCTGACCTCTAGCATCACCAAGGCATTTTCGCCCACAGGACTGCCGCATACTGGATGTTTTTCCCTTTTCACACCATTCTTTGTAAACCCTAGAAATGGTTGTGTATATATATATATATATATATATATATGTATATGATATACAGTACATCATTATGTATGCGGGCCCCATTGTCTCCTCAGGTGTGAACTACTCTAGATTCATGATGGTGTTGGATCGTTGACGCCCACTCGCATATTGCCTTTCCAAACAGAAAGTGTCTTGCAAAATTTAAATCAATGTATTGTTTTATGTGATTGATTAGGCAGGATGATTTTCAGATCATTTTGAAGAAAAAAACTCTAGGTGACAACATCCATTAGTCAAAAGTCTTGTGGACACATATTTAGTATGTATTTTGTAGCCTTATTTCAGAAACTTTAGTTTTTTCAATAACCATGCATAAACATTATTCTCTCAAAAAATACAAACATGTACATATATGTTGCTCACATATTATGGTAGCCCTGTTTGTGCTAAATAGAGTGTAATTATACCTTTGCCATTAATATGTTTATAAGCAACTGAAAAAAGCACAAATGTCAGGGCATGTCAAAACATCTCAAGGACCCCAAAAACACCTTAGACCCCAGAGGGTTAACTATTAACGATGACTTTTGCCTCAATAAACCCCTAATTACGGTTTATTAATAGATAGTAAGGTAGTTGTTAAGTTTAGGTATTGGGTTGGATTAAGTCATGTAGAAAATATTCATGCAGAATAAGGCACTAATATCAGTCTAATAAACAGCCAACATACTAGTAATATGCATTGCTAATAAGCAACTAGTTAATAGTGAGAATTGGACCCTAAACAAAGGAACACATGCACAATTAGGGCTGTAACGATATGCGATATAAAACCGAAATCGCGATACTCAGAGCCACGAACCTGTGTCGCGGTGTGAAAAGGCAGAATCGCGACACACCCCTTCTAACTCCCAGAGTTATCCTTCCCGTCCAGATCTAATGCTACCACATCTTCAAATTACTATTAGTATTATTTGAAGTTAACATTATAATACACGTAGGCCTACACCACAAAACTAGTTGAGGATAAATTATTTAAAATTGTCCAATTCCAGCATTATGGACGTGACATTTGTAGTCAAAACTTGAAATATAAATTCTCAGAAAATGCATTTAATACCAATTTATTGAAACATCTGTTTATATATCATAATCCCTTAATAAAGGAGTTCAGACATTAGAAAAATATAAGTCTACACATGCATTTTAGATTTAATATGAGGGAAATACACATGCGTTACGGACGTGACACAAAAAAATCTTTATCTTTTAGGTGGCAAAATATTTTTTAGTAATTCTGTGAATTACACTGCGCAAACCAAAAGTAATACTAACCACCAGATGAAGAAGGGTTGGCTCTCCACAGAACATAATATATTTATTTTATTTTTCGTGTTCACATTTATGAGGAAAAAACTGTTACGGACATGTCAGTTCCCGGTTACGGACGTGACTGCTCTGAAAGCGGCACAAAAGACTGCTTTAAAACTTTCACAGAGACCTCAAACAGAGAGCACAAAGCCTTTCTTTACAGTGAATTTCGTTTTGTATTAATTGTATGTTAATTTTAATCAATGTTTCATCAACGCGACACCACCGCATCAGCACCGAAAACATGGAGATTTTTTTGGACAATAATCGCACAACCTATTCGATATTCTAATCAAATATACTCAGTGTCATCCCAACCAAATATATATATATAAAAATGTTTACTTGTTAATTTAGTTTAATTTTGTTTGTTTTTCAACAGTCTGTTTTGTTACAAAGAAAGCAGAGGTGTTATAGCTTTGGCTATTTATTTATTTTAGCCTTACACAAGCCTTTCAAAGTATACTTCTTTGTCCATGAGCACAGAAAGATGCATTCGACGTGTGCACACTATCTAGTGGATTTTGTTTTCAAGCGCTCAAGTCGTTCTTCTTCTGCTGTTTTTTCCTGTTGTGACGGTTAGCAAACAGCGTTGTATTACCGAGCGCCCCATTCTGGATTGGATCGCCCGTGACTGACTGTATTCAACGTCTGATTGCATGCACCGAACCATGACGGTTTGGGACTAATACATGTACCGTTACACCCCTAATGTTTAAATATGAAAATCCTGAATTAAATCTCTCCAGAAGACTTGGATTAGGCTGCTTGATATATATAGATTACTTTTACAATGTGTTTATGAATGTTTAGGTGTAATGGACTTTCAAATCTCTCAGGTTTCATTAAAAACAATGTCTTCATTTGTGGTATTTGTTAAAATGAACGGGATTGGAATGACATATGGGTGAGTAATTGATGACAAAATGTTCATTTTTGGGTGAACTATCTCTTTCATTTGTACTGTTCTGTAAAGCCTGGTGCACACTGCAGTTTTTCTGACTATTACAAATATTGCTTTTCAGATTGTACAATAAGAGCCCATTGAGATCTTTGAATTAAAATGTGCGCCAAATGCAGAACTATTTTCTAGGTTGGGAAATGTTTTTGAGATGCGGTCACATAGTAGGAGTCCTAGAAAAGACCTGCAAGGAAAGAGGGTCGACCGCTGATCAGCTATCGATCTGGAGATGGAGGCTGCAAAGTGTGTCCAGACAGACAGAAGGGATAAATAGCCAAGACAGGAAATGGAAGTCAAATTAAAGATTTCCCGTCCATGAAATGAACAAGCTCTTGCCATGTCAATAAAGTCGCTCATGTGGCAGGAGGAATTATGGGCAGTCGAGACGATAATGCTGACAGTGATGGCATTATTGTCAACACCCTCATTTGTTAGGACTCACACCAGATCTATGTCACATAAATAAGGGAGAGTGCGCCATTACAGTCAAGGAACGCACACATCCCAAATTACAGTCAAATGGTGTAAACGGAGCCATCCCTCAAGAAGAACCGACACAAGTCCAAAGGTTCTGCTAGGACACACTGTATTTCCACAGCCCGGAGTTAGAATAGGGATCCATGTGGCAGCTGTTGACCTGACCTTTTCATACAGCCATCATCCTCATGGATATATTCCAACGTAATAGACATTCATAAAAACATGTATGTTGGTTCTTGTGTATTCTTTCAATAATTTATGAGCGAAGCCATACAAATAGACATAGAAGTATCACAAGATACAGTGAATGGTCCATCCATAGGTCTAATGCATATGATGGCAGTGAAGGGGAAGCACATGGCATTGAGGTGAGCTGCTCTCAAACAAATGGACTTTGGGGAAATAAAGAATGTTTGTCTTCTGTTCTACAGGAGTGATCGAAGGTTCAGCAAGAGCACACTGAGAAAGCAAACACGCATACACAAACACAAACAGAGGACCTTTGTCAAATGAAAACAAATGATGGGAAAGGGAACAGTGTTAGCAATAGGGTTCTTCAGAGTTCATTAAAACACACTTCTTTCTTTGCTATTGTCTCTGCAATTTCACTGCCAATACCAACATGCCCTTAAGCCGCCTTTCCACTGCACACGACATTTGTACACGACTGTCGGAATTCGCCCCTTAGTGGCAGTCATAATGAACTTTTATTATGATATTGTGCGGTTAAGGCACATAACTAAACGGTAATTCTCGATCAAGGTAGTGTTTTTCCCACACTGACTTGCAATATTTCTTTTTGCGTCTCCAGTAAAGGAAAGCAAAAGCAAAAGCCCTTGTATTAAAAAAGTACTGATCACACTGATCTGATTGGAATACATTAGAATAGATAACATCTGGATGGCGTATCACATACAGTGTAGTTTCTCAAGTTTTTACGCATCCATAATCGGATGCGAAAATTCCGTATCTGCAGATGGTCGGCACCCCACACAGCCCCTGTGTGACTCTCCAGCAAATGAACGATTTCCGGTCCATCGGCTGTCGTTTGTCGTGTCCAGTGGAAAGGCAGCTTTTGCGAGCATCCAATCATTTTTAAACTGAACCTTTCCTTTTGGACTCTACATGAAAACATAGCTGAAAATCATTATGTATGTGTGTATATGTATGTGATCAACAACAACAACCAAGCAAGTTTGTTCTTTCATGGAACATGCATTGATACAATAAATTCAGATTTGTTTTTCATGTTTAATGTTTTTAAGATTGAAAATTACACACATATATGTAATGTTATAAAATAAATTCAGACATTTTTTCTCGCTCTAAAAATAACTATTGAATTCACAAGTATTACTGCTTTATTAGCTCAGGATAACCTCTGTATTTCTATACTGTCTCCTCATACTGATTTACGCAACTGAACTGCATGAGGCATATTTCACATTCCTGTTCTAAAAGCCAACCCCTATACTTGGACTGTTTTCCCCCATATAGCTTCACCTGAAAAGCCAGCAAAGAGGGTTGAATTTAGCCGATTGTGCAGTTGGATCATTCTCGGTAACCAAATGGAGGTAATTCCCAAGCCTATATATGAACTCTTCAACTCTGGAGTGCAGATGTATTCTTGCACACGGTGATAGCCTTACATAAACAGCAAGGGCAATGTGTTGATAGAGGCTGCTTCCCACTGATAAAGAGCCACAGCTCAAAAGCATCCACAACACTACAGGGACGCAAGCTCCCTAATTAACTAGACAGTATGTAGCGGTACATAAAGTTTGGGAGCTTTTCCAAGGTTAACAATGTGGCATCATGGGAAATGGAATTAAATATAATAGGAGCAGTATGGCTGCATGCAAAATCAATGGAACACAAATACAAGTCCAACTCAATGGGATAACTGAATGATCTGAACACCGTAAAGAAAAAACAATAATTAAAATGATAAACCAATGTATTACAGTGGTGAAATGAAATTGACCTACAAACATGATAGTTCTTTTATGAAAAATGCTTTTTTCTTCTTCAATGCATTTGTATTAAACGTCTTTGCATGCTCACATCAGTTATGTCTGCGTTCCAGTGATAATGTTCTTTCTGCACCCAACATGCTGATCGACAAGGTTGAGTTTGTTATGCAGACACAAGGATAATATTCAAGCTAAGAAGCGTGCATGACAATTACAATTCTACTGCAGAGTTTAGAGAAATCAATCATTTGTGCGAGAGCTCTGCAGGATTGTAACCTCATTCAGCCATGTGGAAAATAGGCTTGCAGTCACCCAGAGAGACCTGTGCCAGGAACACTGATGCCCACCAGCAGAAACTTCTTTTGTCCTACAGGCTCTTCCCAAGGCCACTGCTTACAAAGGGATGACTGGGACATGTCACAGCTTGATGCACGCTACCAGACCCGAGCTCATGACGATGGGTAATCCGTGTGGGATTTGAAGTAGTGGTATTCAGCTGCTACACCCATGAGATCTGTTCTGATAGGGTCATGGACTGCAGGGTAAAAATTACGCTGGATGCACATAATACAATGCAACTAACCATTTAATCATCCATATTAGGATAGGAAAATAGGTTTATCCCAAGAACTGGAGACAAAATGCCTTATCCATTAGGCCAAGTGAATGAGAACAGGGGTTGTCTAGCTTCAAAACAATGGACAAAACATTTCTATAAAAGTGGTTCATATGACTCGGGTCATTATGTCAGCTTTGTGTGAGGAAGAGAGCACATTTTTTAAAGGGTTCGTTTACTCAAAAGTTGAAATGGTTCATAAATGAGAAGTCCATTTGTTCTGATTGCTATATTTAAATTATAATCATCATTGTTAGGATAGGAAAATAGGTTTATTAACCTTTAAAAAAGGTGGAGAAAATGCTTCACATATCTTTTGCTGAAGGCCGTGCATCTAGTAAGTTTTTCTGTATTTTGGCATAAATTCACCTGTCAGCTGGTAGAAACTAACCAAATTATATATTATGCCAACATGGACAGGTTGCATATCATGCCCTCAATCTCAAAATCCTGAGGAAAACTATGCAGGGTAAAAAGAAAATGGAGCAACTAAATACAGGACTTTTATTTAATTTTTTTGTGTCTGCCGAGAGCACAAAACCAAATATAAAGGTAATATTTTTTCAATGTTAAAATACATTCTGGTTGCTTTTCTAATTATCGCATCCAAAATAAAAGTTTGTGTTTACATAATATATGTGTGTGTACTGTGTATAATTATTTTGTATATATAAATAAACACATGTACATGTAAGCAATAAGGTACGAGAGGCTGTGCTGTATCGTGAATAAGTAACGGCTGAAGGGCGTTGTTAGGCACGACGCAAATCGGAGCACTTGCCTCGAGTACATTATTGCTTTTATAAAATGGTTACCACACAATATTAAAGTAAAAAAAATAAAAAATGTATTAGTGCAACTTTCATAAGTTAAATCAATAAAAGCATTCCTTCCGCTAGAAAAAAATAGTCCCTGACCGTTAAGGTGGCCCTTATTTTTCAAGTTTTGATTTATAATTGTCTGACCCCCTCAAGTTGTTCCAATACATGAAAAAATAATTCTGACAAAATATGAGCTCATTTGAACAATATTTAGAGGTGGCTCGATGACGTTGAAATTTTGTATCAGAAAATCAGTTATTATGCTCAATTTGTGATAATTACCACTTGCCTAATTTTATCTAAACTATTTAAATTACATACTTTCTTATTTAATGGCAATTCTGAATTTACACCTATTTTGCACAAAATATATTCTATGCATTTCTTGCAGAAGCATAAATTGTGTTAACGATGGGCTAACGAAGCCACTTTCACAGAAATGCGTGGTGTTAAGAAACTCTGAACTATTGATTTTGAACTGTGCAAACTTAGTCCAGGCAAAGTAGTGTTTTACGACAGACTAACTGTAAAATACTTTTTTGCAGCTTAGATCATTTCTATGAGGTGTCCAGAACAACATACTAAAAGTCCTAAGAAATCCTAGTTGAGGAAATATGTTAAATTCTCATCAATCCGAGATGTGTGCCAATAAGGCCAGGCAACAATACACCCCAAATGGGGCTATTTTTTCCTTTACTCCTATCAAAATGAAACTTTACACAATGAAAGTATCCACGAAAAGTATTTTTTTTTGTATTACAAGTTTCTTTGAAAATGTATTTTAATATGCAAATGAGCTATACACTAATCGAATATGCCCCAAATACACCCAAATAGGCTTAATTTTTTCCTTTACTCCTACCACAATAAAACTTTACATAGTAAAGTATACATGAAAAGTAACTTTATTTGTATTACAAGTTTCTTTTGAAATTAATTTGAATATGCACATGAGTGCCACACTTATTGAATATGTCCTAATTTGCATATAGGCAGAAACACCATTCATATGTATGACAAATACATCGACCCGATCTTCATCCAATCATCCTACTGCCAATGGGTGAGGGCAATGCTGCTTTTAGACTGGCCTCTAACCTGAAAACTGCCTGGCTTGGTAGTACCTGCCAGGGGTATAACCCCCACCGGTATAGTCTTCAGGGTCGGTAACAACAGGTAACAACAACATGGGGAGGTTTTTATTTTTTATTTTTTTTATTTTTTTTAACTAACCTAGATATTGCTGTTGCTAGCTTCTCATAACAATGCAAAGCTTCTTTACAAACGGTAGAAGAAGGTAGAAGCATATCAACGCCAGGTCTGAAATAATTGCTAACTACAAAAAGAGAAGCAGTTTTGGTGTCTGGCAAAATTATTTTAAAGAGCTGTAATGTCTGGAAAGTGTGTCTATCTGGTTTTTCATCTGTCTTCTGTGTGAGAGTGAATCGTTTAGTTGGTAAGAATGACTTCTGCCTGTAATCTCGTAATCTTACCAACAATACCAATCATTTGTAAATCTACCAGCCCAAAATTTAATCTCACCACGTTACTAATGACTAAGATGGCTATTCTGACTTTCTTCTGATGTTATCTGTGGGGGAATGTCATTAGGTAAGGCTTGTTCGCAAAAAAAAAAAAAAAAAAGAATTTAGAAAGCAACTGGAGGCAAGATTGTGCAATCAATTCTTAAGGTCAATATAAGTCTTTTTGTGGCAAGTGACCCAGGTAAGTGTGGCAAGTGACTTCAAATGTATTGTGTTTATTCATAGGTTAACTTACTGAATGGACATGAATGTGTTAGTTATTTGGCCCCTGTTTTTTCTACTTGTGACTATGGTTTCTTGGCCATAAGTCAATTGGGCCTAGTGTTGAGCTCATTTGCATTTTTAAAATAGATTTTTCAAAGAAACTTGTAAAACAAAAATGTTACTTTTCATGTATACTTTCACTGTGTAAAGTTTTATTGTGGTAGAAGTAAAGGAAAAAATTAAGCCTATGCGGGTGTATTTTGGGTAGCCTATATTCGATTAGTGTATAGCTCATTTGCATATTCAGATTCATTTTCAAAGAAACTTGTAATACAAAAAATTTGACTCTTCATGGGTACTTTCATTGTGTAAAGTTTCATTTTGATAGGAGTAAAGGAAAAAAATAACCCCATTGGGGTGTATTGTTGTCTGGCCCTTGGCACACATCTCGGATTGATGAGAATTTAACATATTTCCTCAACTAGGATTTCTTAGGACTTTTAGTATGTTGTTCTGGACACCTCATAGAAATGATCTAAGCTGCAAAAAATTATTTTACAATTAGTTCTATTTTTGGCTCCAAAATTAGTTACTTTGCCTGGACTAAATGTGAAAAGATGCGTATCATCAGTTATCTTACAATAGTCAAATGTATGTTGTGTAAGATATATTTGGTTAAATAATTTATAAAGTACTCACATTGAACTGTGATCAAGTAATAGGCTATGTGATTTGATGCATTCTGCAAACTGTGTATAGTATTGAATACAATGCTCAATGCTAAATGTTTTAGAATGAAGAATTTTGCTGACTTGTAGAATTGCCTACAAAAACAGCGAACTTTGATGTGCTTGAGCTACCTCTAAATATTAATATTTTTGCCCCATTTTTTTTCTGGGGTGTTTTTAGCATAAATGGAACAAATCTAGCGGGTCAGGCTGCAGAAAAACGGAAAAAATTTTTTTTCGCACATTTAAGGGCCACCCTACTGACCGTGAACAACAATGTTCCAATGTGTAATATGCATGAAAGCTCAAATAAAAACAACAAACCGTTCTCAAACTTTGTCTCATTCTTTTTATTTTTTACAACACAATATTTGTGAAATTTCCTCACACAAATAGGGATAGCTTATCTCTGTCACATTCACCACCTTCACCGTCTGTCTTCTCTGCACTACACTTCCCATCATCCTCCTTGGCACACCTGCACTCTATCACCCATCATCATCATCACCTGCACTCCCTCGTTAACAAGCCCTATATATTCAGCACTCTCCCTTCACTCCTTGTCTGGTCTTGTTGATTCATGACACACAGACCCTCTACATTACCTACCTGCATACTCACCGTCAATCCTGATCTTCAGCCTGTCTTCATTCCGTCTTCAGAGAAACTTCATCTTCATCTGCAAGAGAGAGATAGACTTGGTTATCATTCAGTTAAGCTTCATCTGATTATCTACTTCCTGTTTACTCACCTTTCACGCTGTATCCGATCCATTCTGCTATTAAAATATCAAACCTACCATCTTGTCTGCTTTGTGTATGCAAACCTGACAGAAGACCAGACCAAAAATGCAGAATCTTTTGGATTCCAGAGTTAACCTGTTGTCCCTATTTGACGCAGCCCCGTTCATCATCCGGTTGGTTCCTGCCGAGCCGGCATTCCAGTTTGGGTCCGGAACGCCACCGTCTCCAGCCATCTTCGCCATGCCATCCATCCTAGTCCATAGTCCAGCCGAGCCTGCACTTCACGCCAGTCCAGCCAAGCCCGCACTTCACGTCAGTTCTGCAGAGCCCAAGGCAGTATGCGTCATGCCCGCCGCCCCTGAGACTGAGCGTCATGTTCCTGTACAGGACTCTTCGTCGCTGGTCCTGTCCAGCTCAGAGCCCTCTTCGCCGCTGGTCCCGCCCAGCTCAAAGCCCCCTTCACCGCTGGTCCTGTCCAGCTCAGAGCCCTCTTCACCGCTGGTCCTGTCCAGCTCAGAGCCCTCTTCACCGCTGGTCCTGTCCAGCTCAGAGCCCTCTTCACCGCTGGTCCTGTCCAGCTCAGAGCCCTCTTCACCGCTGGTCCTGTCCAGCTCAGAGCCCTCTTCACCGCTGGTCCTGTCCAACTCAGAGCCCTCTTCACCGCTGGTCCTGTCCAGCTCAGAGCCCTCTTCACTGCTGGTCCTGTCCAGCTCAGAGCCCTCTTCACTGCTGGTCCTGTCCAGCTCAGAGCCCTCTTCACCGCTGGTCCCGTCCAGCCCAGAGCCTTCGCCGCAGGTCCCGTCCAGCACAGAGCCTTCGCCGCAGGTCCCGTCCAGCACAGAGCCTTCGCCGTTGGTCCCGTCCAGCACAGAGCCCTCGCCGCTGGTCCCGTCCAGTACAGAGCCCTCTCCGCTCGTCCCGTCTGCCCAGCCAGAGACTGTTCATGTCCCGGTCCCAGTTCCTGTCCCGGAGCCTGTTCCAGAGCCTGTCCCAAAGGTTGGGTTTGACGCCGTCACTCTCCCCAATAATTTTTTTGGGGGGGGGCATATGTCCTTGCCGTGGCCACCCAAGGGCCCACGCCCACCAGAAAAATTCTCTCCACCGTGGCCACCCGAAGGGTCCTCACCGCCGTGGCTGCCCGAAGGGTCTTCACCGCCATGGTCACCTCCTCATCCTGCTTCGCCATGGCCACCTCCTCATCCTGCTTCGCCATGCCCACCTCCTCATCCTGCTTCGCCAAGGCTACCTCATCCTACTTCGCCATGACCACCTCCTCAGCCTGCACTGCCATGGTCTCCTCCTCGTCCTGCTCCGCCGTGGTTGGCGATACCATCCTGGAGTCTCCTGTCTGTCGTCTTCCTGTCCACCCTCCGGTCACAGACTCCAAGATGCCCACCCCCCCCTCCCATGTTCTGCCTTCTACAGCGGGGGGGAGTAATGTCACATTCACCACCTTCACCGTCTGTCTTCTCTGCACTACACTTCCCATCATCCTCCTTGGCACACCTGCACTCTATCAGCCATCATCATCACCTGCACTCCCTCGTTAACAAGCCCTATATATTCAGCACTCTCCCTTCACTCCTCGTCTGGTCTCGTCGATTCATGACACACAGACCCTCTACATTACCTACCTGCATACTCACCGTCGATCCCAATCTTCAGCCTGTCTTCATTCCGTCTTCAGAGAAACTTCATCTTCATCTGCAAGAGATAGAGACTTGGTTATCATTCAGTTAAGCTTCATCTGATTATCTACTTCCTGTTTACTCACCTTTCACGCTGTATCCGATCCATTCTGCTATTAAAATATCAAACCTACCATCTTGTCTGCTTCGTGTATGCAAACCTGACAATCTCTCAGCATGAGCATTTTTTTTTTTTTTTTATTCCGTTATTTTCTCTCTGCACTAAACTATTTATTTACATAGCCTAAATAAAAACACAAGGGCACATATTTTGATAGATAACAGTTAGGTCTTTAATCTATTTTATTAATGTTATTAATTTAGTTGCTAAAATGCTGCCTAACAAGAGATACTATTTTTTTTTATTGATGTTTATTAATTTATTTGAACATCTCCGTTTATTGTGCACGCATTAAATATGTCTCATTTCAATCGGCTCCACTGTGGTGATATTTAACGCGGTTCTCTTTAGTTGGGGCTCAGCAGTGTTTTCTGTTGCAGCAAGAATGTCGCTCCAGTGCTTTCTTTGTTTTTAAGTTTGGCCTCCAGTAGCTCTGTAGTGAACTTTCACACTTATGTCCACTCATAGACATAATTTCTCTCGATTCGAGACCAGCATCAGACAATCTCTGCACCATGGTGCTGCGAAGGCAGTGATTTGTGTAAACCTTGGAGGTGCCTGCTGCTTTACAAATTCTCGGCAACATTGTTGCGAGGTAGTTCACACCCATAGGCTCTCTTGTGTACCTGCAACAGTCAAAAACGAGAACTTTAACACAAATTATAAATAGATAATATGATTTATGTGCCGCTGCGTGATCTACGTACCAAACACATTTAGAGGTTTTGCTTTTTGGGGTGAAGGTAAAAAGCAGGGAGGTTAGATGGCAGAAGAGAAAAGTAATTCTCTAGAGACGCAACGGGATAAAGCAGGTTCCCAGTTTGTTGGAACATGAAGCCATGCCTGCTCTTCTTATTTTTGTCATGTGGGTCCTTATGGTTTTTTGTGTCTTCATTGAAGCTCATTGTGACATACTTTAGACCATTTTCGTTTGTTAAAATGCGGAATGAGTCTGGAATGAGTTCCCCTCTTTTCCTCTACGTCCGAAGTGTAACTGCACGTCAAACCAGACTTTGTTTACGAGTCCTTCAGGTGTGTTGGGATTAAGCGCATCGGACAGTTTTATGGTGCTGAAATCTTTAGTAGAAATCGGTGTGTGATGCTCCGTTTTATCACGACCCTCTCTTCTCATTGTCTTTACGACTCCAACTAAAACATTATTGGATGAGGTGAATTCGCTGTCTCTCATCAGACACCAGGACAAACTCAAAGGTGGATCATTCAGGAATCTGTTCAGACTCGCACGTAACGCTACATAGCTACTGATCCCATATTGTTCACCTTTGGAGCTTCTGACAGTTCCGTAGAAGTCACGGAGAAGTGTGTTGAGTTCCGTCTTGGTGATTTGTTTAAAATCAATTCTGCAACCCTTTTCACTACACCAGTCACCGAAGCATTTCACTGCCCATTGGGTTTGCTGCACGGTATTTTTTTTCATTAAGAGTCTTCTCGAATGTGTCAATGTTACATTTCAGCACTTCAGCATGACGGTTCATATTTGTAGAAGTCTCTCCAAATTGTTCCTCAAACCACTCATCCATCGTCATGCCACCTATTAAATTGAAATTTACTTTAAACATTTTAGCCTTTTTAATTATTACGTTTTTTTTCTATGTTTATGTTGATACCAGAGTTTCCGCTAGAAAAAAATGGTGCCGGTCAAAGTGACCGGCAGAGGTTTCGTTTTCCTGACATTTTTGATGATATGCCGGTCAGATATCGCCTCTTAATTAGGGGGGCGGGATTATTACACGATTTATTATTTATAATAATAATATTACCATCTTACGTGACAGTTCTCCATTACGGACGCGTCGCGACCGTTCAAAGCGGCACTAAAAGACTGCTTTAAAACTTCCACAGAGACCTCAAACAGAAAGCACAAAGCCTTTCTTTAAAACGAATTTCGTTTTGTATTAATTGTATCTTAATTTTAATCAGTGTTTCATTATCCAATTTTCTCGATTTA